>NW_006399764.1:11960896-12025361 GCF_000299155.1 Elephantulus edwardii | reverse complement strand
AGGACAGAGCAGAAGTTAGGGTTGTTGTACATAGGGTTGCTATGAGTCGCAGGCGACTCGATGGCCCATAACAACAACAACAACATGTAAACATTTTACCCATCTTCACATGAAAGACACACTATAAACAAAGTGGACTCTCAAGTCATAAATGCTGTTGTGTTTAGGTTCCATTGATCAACTACGGCTCATATTGATCCTGGACAATACAACTGAACTTTGCTCTAGCACACCATGTCCTCACAATCGCCTCCAAACTCAAACCCATTGTGGTAGTTACTGAATCATTCTATATCTATATTCAGTCAATATCCTATATTGAAGGTCTCCCTCACTTCCACCAACCTACTTTTCCCAGCATGGTTCCTTTTTACAAGAACTGGCCCCTCCTGACAAAAGGCTCAAAGTATGTGAGACAAATGTGATAATCCTTGTTTCCAAGGAGCACCCTGGTTGCACTTCCTCCAAGAAAGAATTGTTTGTTCTTTTGGCATCCCATGGTACACTCAATACTTTTCCTCAACATCACAATTGAGCGGCATCAATTCTTCTTTGGTCTTCCTTATTCATTGTCCAACATGCGTAAGAAACAATAGAAAATACTATTGCTTAAGTTGGGCATACCTTAGTCTTTATACTGACTTCCTTGCTCTGTAGTATTTTAAAGAACTCTCTGACAGCAAGTTTGCCCACTGTAATACACTTTTTTATTTCATGGATAAAATTTACACGAGAATAATAAGCACTATGTAATCATGTCTTGCTTATTGTGCACAAGCTGTTCTGTGAAATGAGATGTTAAATGACTTCGATGTCATGTGAGCATCTTGTTGTCATTGTTAGGTGCCATCGAGTAAGACTCATAGTGACCGTATGAACAAAAGATCTGAACCCCATTCTATCCTGTGCCATCCTCACACTTTGAAAGCCCACTGTGGCAGACACTGCATCAATCCCCCTGGGTACAGGGTCTTCCTCTCATTTGCCAACCCTCCACCCTTCCCAGCATCATGTCCCTCTCCAAGTATATCACCTCTTAGGAACATGCCCGAAGTATGTGAGGCAAAGTCCTCCTTTATCTTCCGTGCTTTAGTGGTGATTGTTCACAGGTCGGGAGAGATCTGCTCTGGTGTCTGATCTTGAATCCATGTCCATAAATCCATTAATAATGGTAAGAGGCTGTACTTTCAACCTGAAGGCATAGGGTTCACAGCTCCCAGCTCTTCTGTAGGAGAAAGATGGGCAGTCTCCTCCTGTGCAATGTACTACCTCTGAAAACCCACTGCAGGTTCAGCTATGGGTCGGTTCCAACTTGAAGTTACATTAACAGTGACAACTATTATATGACACAAGTCCTTCTCACATTTTTTATTTTTACTTTCTCTTTATTGTGACTTAATGAACGTTTATGGAAAGAATGGGTTTTCATTCATTAGTCAATACACTTTTCTCCCATCTCTCTCCCAGTTTACTTCGTAATGGATGTCTTATTCCAGAGTATTTTCATACATACATCTAATTGTTCAATCATTTCAGATAGTCCCTCCTTTCATCTTTTCTAGTTCATTACTTATGCATTCTTTTCTTGTTCTCTTCCCTGCGCCCCCTTCCTTACAACAGTGGTCTTATACAGGATTTGTCCTTTTGTGACTGAGATACCATTGAAAATCATTAACTCCGCATAATGTCTCCCAGACTCATCCTTGTTATGTAGTGTTTTACAAGTTCATCATTTTTCAGTGCTGTGTAATATTTCATTATGTGACTGTTCCAGTTTTTCTATCCTTTGTCAGCCTTGTAACTTTCTGTGGAGCTCCATCCTTTAACAACTTGGAGGATTTTTTTATTTTCAAGGATTATTGTGATTGTCATAAGTAACATGTGTAAATCAGAAGTGAGTGATTAATATCCCATTATTTTCCATCTTCATATTTTTTAATGCCCTTTTGTTACACCACCAAAGTGACCCTTCTCCTTTGCTTCTTTCTGCTTCTTTTTTGCTTTCTTTCTAGCATTGGTTTGGGAGCCTTGTAGTATTCATAATAATGTTTTTGAAAGAAAATGAAACAGAGAGAGCGCATTATAACACTTTAAGAGATGTCAAATACACCAGACCTGACACTGCTGCCTATGAGTTAAAGCATATAAATGTTTAAAGGGTAAATGTTTTACACAGAAAGCATAACACATACATAAGCCAGTATTATGGTAATTATGACCATCAAAACATATTTATATAGGTTGTATGTACACTGTTCCATTGTATGTCTAGCAGCACAACTGTTTTGCATACAAGCGCTGTGAGATAAATGTGGACAAGAAGACATTCCATTCACTATGTCTCAGTCTCTGAATAGGACTTCTGAACTCTGTTATAACCTTATAGCACCCAGACTTAAATGCTGTAAGGCATTGCCCAAATGAACATTATATTCATAACTATCTTTACAGAGAAAGAGGGGAATAGAACAAAAGAACTAATGCGGAAATGTTCATATATATCTGAAATGTTCATGTGTGTCTTGGCAATTGTTGAGGAAATAGGGAAAAATACACTGTTTTGTAAAACTGGGTTGTGAGTGGATTTCCTGGATGTTGGGGGCATAACTTTCTAGGTCTGTCTATATTTGAACTACTTGCTGGATGAAAGAGGGAAGAGAACCTAACTCTTTGCCCACAATAGCTCCCCACACTATCGACGTAATAGAAGCTTTTCATTCTTCTGTCAAAATGCTCAATACCGCAAATTTTCTTTCAGCTTGCTTTGTAGTAAAATGAAGCATATGGAGGATTTGCAAGAGACCAAGCCCAACAGCCAGGCATCAATCCGAAGTGATTTGTGGCCATGTACATATAAAGAGACCATAGTTGTCCACTAACTGCATGCATATGGCATTTGGGAATGTAAACTCGTGGCCTCTGCTGTCAAAACCACATGCTACCCAGAGAGGTAAAACCATGGTTCACAACATGTGGGTTATGACCCCTACAAGTCTGCCAGCATTTGGCAGGTGGGTGAATAGACATGAATTGTGTGCCTACTGCTATTTCTTTTCTTTGGTACTCCCTTGGGTGTGTATGTGCACATAGTCTCTATGCCATAATATATATCTGACAAGGACCTGGAACAATACGCATATGTATTCCTGTCTCATCATGTAATAGGCACATACCTACATCTGTCTTCATTTTAAATTCATTACAGATATGTGTTTATATATTGTATAGGCCTATACAACATTTATAATCTCTATCAACCACGTATGTGTCTTACAGCCCCTATGGGGAAACCTGACCATTTGGAAATAGGTAAATCCTGCTGGGAAGGTAGGTTCTGACTAACATCAGGGAAATAAATGATTTAGGATGAGAGTATGCATTCTGATGTGAACTAACAGAATAGAGAGAAAAAATAGAACACTGGTATAAACTACTAACTTGAATGTTTATCTTTCTTTCCCTGATACCAACATGAAATTTCCAAATCCTCTTTAGCAATTGGTTGAATTGCTTATTCAGAAAATCCCAACACCAGTAGTAACTTCATCTTAAGGTTGTTAATTGCTATCAAGTTAGCTCCAATTCATAATGACCACAAGTATAGTGGGAAACAATGATCCCTGGCCCTATAGTCTCTTGACAATCATATCTTTGAATCCACTTTTCCAGCTGTTATGTCAAGTCACCTCACTCCTGGGTCACCTTCTTTTTGCTGAACCTCCATTTTACCGAACATGATGTCCTTCCCAACTGATCTGTTTTCCTATGCAGCGTATACAGTGAGAGACTCAAAGTCTCAGACAATATTCTGTCATCTGGATGGCTTTTATGGTGCTCCTGACCCAAACCATGGTATTTTCAATTATCTTCTATTTATTCAGAAGCTGTACAATGGCCAAGAAAGGAAAAAGAAAAATTGATGTTTGTGAAATATAATGAATGCACTATGTCCCACTAAAATAACATATCTGTCTTGTAAGTATTAAAAAAAGAAAAAAGAAAGAAAGAAATAGATGGGGTGGGGGAAAGAAGTACAAAGTTCTCCTTAAATATAGGGACAAAAAGCCTTAGTGTCTTTTACTTTGAACATGTCAACGATTGGAAAGAGCAGCCCTTAAAGATGAACACCTGGCTGGGTTAAGCAGCCAATCAGAAAAAGGGAAATATCCTCAATGAAATGTATTGACACAAGGACTGTAACAATTAACTCAAAGAGCAATGATTGTGAAGATGGTTCAAGATGAACAGTATTTTGTTCTGTCTGTATAAACTCACAATGGGTCGGAACCAACTCAATAATACATTGTTGCTGTGTTGTTATGTGCCATTGAGTCACCTGCGACTCAAAGCGACTCTGGGTACAGCAGTTCTGAAGCCTGTCCTGTCCTGAGACAGTCTTGCCGACTCCAACACACTTATCCCCATTGCTCCTATTACTGTATCTCATCCAGGGTCGTCTTCTCCTGTGCTGTCCCTCCACCTTCCAAGCACCATGTCCTTCTTCAAAGATTGGTCCCTCCTGGCCACATGCCCAAAGTATGTGAGATGGAGCTTCAAAATTCTAGCCTCCAAAGAGAAACTTGATTTCACCTTCTCTAATACAGACCTATTTGTTTTCTTGGCATTGCATGGTATGTTTAAGACTTCTCTAGCACCACAACTCAAAGGCTTCAATTCTTCTGTTATCCTTATTCATTATCCAGCTCTCTGGTGGATAGCATGTAATTGTGAAGACCATGACATGGATAAGGAACATCATAGTCTCTAGACTGATACTGCTGCTTCTCAGTACTCTGGAGAGGTCCTGATAGTAGATTTTCCCAATGCAATTTGTCTTTTGATTTCCTGATTGCTGGTACCAAGAGTGTTGATTATGGAACCAAGCAAGCTGAAATTGTTAATAATCTCAACCTCTTCTCCATCTATCATGGTGCTGTCAATTGGCCCAGTGGTGAGAATCTTTGTTTTCTTGTTCTTGAGCTTCAAACCATATTGAAGACTACAGTCCTTGACCTTCTGGAGCAAGCACTTTAAGTCTGCTTCAGTTTCAGCACACAAGATTTTGTCATCTACTTAATATAGGTTGTTGATGAGTCTTCCTACAATCCTGTGCCACATGCCTTGTCATAAAGCCCAAAGAATCTTCAGAAGTAGATCACCAAGCCTTTCTTTCTGGTTCATCTTAGTCTATAAATTCCACTAATGCCTCTCTATCATGGGTGACCCCGCTGATGACATAGCTTCCAGCATCATAACATACAAGTCACCACAATATGGCAAATTTAAACATGTTTGGTGGCTTAGAATTATTATTAAGCCCTTCTTAAACTGTTGTACTTGATTTATTCTTACAAGCCTTGAATTGTTACTTCTCTGCAAAGGGTCAGATATTACACATACTATGACAAAGAGAGTCAATTGTCCTAAAACATAAATATGCTATGTTGAACCCATTGCTGGATTCAATTAAATACTTAACTATGCTTGTGCCAATGAAAGCTTTTGCTCTGATTGTGGTTTCTTTAATATATGATGGTGTGTAGCCTCATTTTCCTTCAGGCCCACAGTGTTATGTAAATATGGGAAAGTGGTCCGTACCAATTTTTACCATTTTCCTGGTGGTTTCATACCTATTCAGCCTCAAGAATATTTAATGACAGATTCTCTCTTGAGTTGAAAATGTCCTGAAGAATTAAAAACAGAATTTATGCGAGTTTACACATTTCTAAAGAAAGATCAGAGCAGAGTAGGCTGAAGGTGACTGGTACTATAAAACAACAACTTCTGTCTCAAGCAACAACAAAAATAGTGTCTTTTTCCCCCTTGCAAGCCAGGCTACCAGCAGAGTTGTTGTTGTCCTTATGTGACATCGAGTTGGAATCAACTTATAGCTGACCACCCAGCAGGTTTCCACACAGGAGGAGATACATCTTTTCCCCAAGGAGCAGCTGGTGAATTAAAATCATCTGCCTTTAGGTTGGCAACACAACTCCTTTCCCACTAGGCCACTAGAGCTTAGTATTTTAAAATGTCCCAGGCAATCAGTAAGTTCAATAGCTACTCTAACCTAGACTCAAAGGCTTGGATTTTTTGTTGTTGTTGTTGTTGTTATTGTCTAACATTTTCCTATATCTATTAGATAAACTGCTCCAGTAAGAGCTCACATATATTTTCCAGTAACTAGAATGTATATTCACATAATGTCTGGTATGCTAGATAGCTAGATACATACATACACACATACATACATACGTAAAAACAATACATACTTATAGAATCATAGACATGCTTCTCCATTAACTGAAAATAACATTTTCTGATTTTGCTCCTTGGCGCTTGAGTCTACACTCTTTCTCTTGAAGAGTAGGATATTCAGTTTTCCTTTACAAAACCAAAAGAACCATTAAGATCAATATACCCTGAGAATATGAGAGCTGAGGCACAAACTGAGATTTGTACGCCAATGTTCATTCATAGCAGCATTATTCACCATCACAAGAACATGGAAGCAGCCCAAATGTCCAACCACAAACGAATGGATTGAGAAATTATGGTATATTCACAAAATGGAATACTATGCAGCACACAGGAGTATTAGCTTTGTAAGTTATTACCTAACTTTGGAAGGATTGGAGAATATTATGCTTAGTGAACTAACTCAGTCCCATAAGGATAAATATTGTATAAAACCATTATTGTAGAATGAGTATAAGGATCCAGGAGGGGTGGGAGAGGCTGGAAGCAGAGGGATGTGGATGTACAGGGGGAACGGGGATTAATCATCAGGTTGTACAATTTGATGGGGGGGGGTGAAGGAAATTGACAGAATTTGTTCAAATTTGTGTTTGAATTTTGTAAATAAACTAGTAGAAAAAAATGGGAAAAATAAAAGGAACATATGATTAGGAAAAAAATCAATCTTCTATAAACATGGGTTATAATTTACCACAAATCCTCAACTCTTCTAACACAGAAAAATACTAACGTTGTTATTAGCTGCCTTGAGTTGGTGCCAAGTCATAGCAGCTTTGTGTACCACAGAACAAAACCCTACTAGTCCTGGGCCATGTCTACCATCTTTGAGCCCCATATTGTGGTTATTATGTCAATGCACTCCACTGAGGCTGTCCATGAGTTTACCAAACAGGATATATTTTCTAGCAAAAAGCAGCATATAGAATCTTTAAAATTACCCAAATCCTTCACTTCCATATTCCTTATTTTATCATTTTAAATTATTATAAACATATTCCTATTGTCACAGGACTTATTAGAAAAAAATGGAATTGGAATGACTTTGAACCTAATAATCCCCTAACTAGAAAAGCTTCTAGAAGGTGTTTCCTAAGGATCAAGAAAATCTTTGGGCTCAAGGTCAAGGTGCTCAGACTTTCTTTTCTTTCCCTCCATTAGATTAGATTGCCTTTATTCAGTTACTGGTATTACATACAAAGCATTGGCTCTGATTAAAGAGTGCAGACCTGCAAGTTTCTTCTATAATACGCACAGCTGAGTAACATGCACACCCAGGGCAGAAACTATAATGGGGTTGAATTCCCATGTAAGGGAGCTGCCATCCAAAAGGGAACAGAATGCCTAACAAGAGACAATTATGAGGATCTATAGCAAAACCAGGAAAGTTAAGCCGACTGAGTATGAGAGGAAGGAAACTGGTTTGCTGGGTTGACACCTGCTGACCATCTCCATGCTCTCTGATCCAAGAAGGGGTTTGAAGACTGTAAGAAGAGCAAAGATTGTGATGGCCCCACGGTAGGTCCAGTCCAGTCAGCAGCTCCCTTCTCCCAGCTGCTGTGTCTGCCCACACAATGCGAAATGTCTGGCATGTGGAATGAAAAATAGAAAAAAAAGAAAAGAAAAAACAACAGGAAAAGACAGAGTCTCAAGCTGAGGAGAGAGATGGGATATTGCTAAGGTTGCTCACCCATGGAAAGGAATATTGACAAGGCTAAGTGGAAAGTGACATTTTACAGTGACTACAGCATGTGGATTCTCCCAGAACCCTCACAGGTCATGGCCAGGGTCAGTCATGCCGAGCGATACCACCTTCCATGGAGGTTGGAGGAAAAAGCCTGTTTCAAAAAAGATTTTTTAAAGTTCCAGAGCCAGGCTGCAGGGGATAGGGCTGGGCTGTGATTTAGCTGCTTCATCCCTCTTTTCCTCTCAAGACATAACCCAAGTGTGGACCCCTGAAGACACGCATGCCGTACATTCCTTGTTGTCATTTGTTTCTTCTGCTTCACCGCAGCACCGCACATCCCTGTAGGTTTACCCAGAGCCCATTACTTTGTAAGCAGCTGTGTAGCCACATGCCTAAAAGGTTCCAGCTTTAAAGTCTGATGCCAGAGTGTGAAGCCAGATCTCAACGTTTGAATCAAGGTTTGTGAGCTGAACACATTCCTCATTCTCCATGTGTGTTGGATCCCTTTTGCATTTAGTGAAGGCATAATTCTAATAAGTGCTAATATTATCTTGGCGATTTCTTAAGGGGAAATGAGTAGGTCAATGCTTATAAAGCACTTAGAGAGAACTATCTTGGCTTATATTAAGCCCTCAGTAGTATGTGCAAGCTTTCACTTGTTAGAGTTAGACACACTTGGGAGGGGCGAGGAGAGTGAAGGCTTCACAAAAAAATTTCTTTCATTCACACAATAGAGTGATAATGTGCCACGGACTATTCAAGGAAGCAAAGATTTAAAAAAAATATTTAAAAAATTGTCAACTACTGAAATTTTGGTGGTTCAAATCCACACTCATTCTCAGGATTTCATGGGGGAAGGACCTGGCCATCTGTTTCCATAAAGAAGCCAAGGAAATCCAATGGAGCAGTTCTACTCTGCCACTAGGGTTTACATGATTTGACGCTAACTCAGTGGCACCTGCCAAGAACAGTCTCCTCTTAGACCTCTTACCATATGTCCTTTTACTTGTATGTTTAAAACAATGTGTCCATCACAGCATAAACTTATGTGTCTGTGCTTTCCTTTTTTTTCTCTCCTTTAAATTTGTCTCTTATGCTAACTCTAAGCCACCTGAGACCAGTACTAGGATCTGTATACTGATTGCAGCCTCGTGTCCAACAAATATTACACAGTAGATGCTCAATTAACCTTTGCTGAACGTACGCATGATCCAAGAGAAATAACTAGGTCCCACAAATTCTCATCAGAAGGCAGCATGGTGAGACATGCAGTTTTAAATAAATATCTTACCTATCCCAGCAGTCAAGATGTGCTTTCTTGAGTGAACCACAGGTGTACTGTGATAAGTAAAGCATTTCTGCAAACAACAACGTAAGATTCCTAGCATCTCATTATTTATTTGCCTTCCCAAAATGTGGCCTCCTGCTAAGCAAGCAGGTAGCACACCCTTCATATGTTTTTCCTGTGAAAGAAGTGTACATAAGTTATCTGAGTGAGGTATATGTGTTGCTTTTCATTAGGCATCAATTCCAGTGTATTGACTTCCAAAAATCTTTATGGGAGTATTACCTTGAAACAGAAGGGGGTGCCATGAATGTAAACACTCTACAAATATTAGCTAGAAGCTGAGGATCAAGATTTGCCAAATATTAACTTTCCTTTGCACTTGACTTTTTGTCAGAAGATGTCCATTTATTTTGGCCATCTTCACTGTCACATTTGAGAGACATTCTAAGCAGGTGGAATCGAAGCCAATCTAGTCTAAGCTCTAAGACCAGCAAATTCTGAGTTTACAACCGTGGAGTCTGAAATCCTGAGACAATTGAACTAAAAAAAGGCTACCAGCATCCTGAATAATTGAAAGGTGTCTGCATGCAATCAGCCTTTCCCAGCCCTGAACTGTCTCATTCTTTTCACCTGCAGAGGGTGGAACTGTTTGCATAGTGGACGACAGCAGGAAGCTTGTCAGGGCGCTGGCACCAGACGTTCGTGCAATTATGTTATCACAAAGGTATGTGCCTGCAATATCTTAATTATTGCTGCCTACTTGTTGGGTCCTGCAGGTAATAAGGGTTGGTTACAGTTAAACGTGACCCGGATCAGTGAAGGATGGGGGACAGGGAGGATCGAGAAGCACAGTGCAAAGGGTGTGTCCCACTCTGGCAGCCAGTGCTGGAGAGAAAGTCATAAACACTGGAGACTCAAAAGAGCCTTCCCACAGGGGACTCGGGGCAAGATTGTGCCCTCAGGACTCTCCTCTGGCTGCTTTCTACCTTTGCGAAACTGTAAAACTCACAAAGGGAGGCAATCAGAAAATCCCCCATTCCTGCACTAATATGTTTATGCTATGGTAAGCATCAGCCATTTAGGCTTCTTTGAGCATAAAGCATAATTTTGTGTGTTACTATATATAATTGTATGTGGCAAGAAGTTACATTGCAATCCCCAAAGTATGCAAGTTCAAGGCCACTAACCACTCCACAGGAAAAGGATGGACAATCTGCTCTCATAAGATTAACTGCCTCTGAAAACCCACCAGAGGATAAGCTATGGGCTGGCTCTGACTCGACGTGACACATCATCATCAGACATATATATGTATATAAATACATATTACAGGAGGACGACCCTGAAGGGACCATCTTGTCCTGAGACTCTGGTGGGAAGGCTCAAGACGACAAAAATCCTCACCACTGGACCCATGAGCATCATAATAGAGAAAAGACTGAAGTTGACAATGATTTCTTCTGACTCAGATCCACAGTCAACATCCTTGGTGCCAGCAGATCAGAAGATGTATTGAATTGGAAAAATTTGCTCTCAGGGAACTTTCCAAATTATTGAGGAGAAATAATGTCAGTTTAAAGATTCAGATGTTGCTGATTCAGGCCATAGTCTTTACAATCACTTGTCATGCTGCTAAGAGCTGGACAATGAATAAGGATGACAGAAGAATAATTGATGCTTTTGAAGTGTCATGTTGGAGAGGAGTATTGACTATCTCATGGGTTACCAGAGAACAAACAGATTATCTTGTGGAAAAGTGCAACTGTAATGTGTGCTTTTTCAGGCAAGAAATTTTGTTTCACATACTTTAGACATGTTGCTGGATACTATTCCTTGGAAAGAGACATCATGCTTGGAAAGGTGGTGGGTCAACCAAAGAGAGGAAGACCTCCAAAGAAACGGATTGACACAATGATTGCAGCAGTAAGTGTGTCAGTGACGATAGGACAAGGTTGTTCTGTTGTTTATAATGTTATTGTGACTCATACTCAACTTGACGGCCCCTAACAATAATTATACATCATATAAATTTTACATATAAAACTCAAGAAAGAGAAAGAATATTTCTCCCTAGACTCACAAATATAAATATATATATTACTATAATAATCATGTATGTTAGTAAAATATGTTCTTTCATAGAATATTAAAAGTTATTAATATTTATATGAAATTCAACATTAAATGGACATATTGTATTTTATATGTTAAATCTGTCAAGCCCAGGTGGGCCCCTTTCATCAGAAAATTCCAGACACCCGAACGTGTGTATGTACATGTAATGCACTTATGCACGTGTGCATGCGTGCATGTGTATGTGTGTGTGTGTGTGTGTGTGTATGTATACATCCAAGCCCTTATATAGATTCCAATCATGTACACATTGCTTCATCTTTCTTATAAGAGTGAAATGGTGGGTTCAAACTCTTGACATTTTTGCTTAGCAGCCAAGCCCGTAATGTACCGCAACTAGGGCATTTATGTGGGTGCTCGTTCTTATTAAACTCTCATTGCTTTTGAATCAGAAACGACTCATAGCTCACCCTCCATTTGGTTTCCAAAGCTGTAAGTCACACAGGAGGACTCATATCTTTCCAGGGAGCTCCTGGTGGATTCCAGATGCCAGCAAGAAGAACTGTTCTATAAATAAGTAGCACAATCCTCTACAGAATAGGCCGCCAGCCCTCCATTCAAAAGTGAAAAAACAAAAAGTATTCTGTAATGGTCAAGGATAATAATGACCATCATTTAGTGAGCACTTTCTAGATGCCAAATACTGTGCTAAATGAAAGTAGACTGTATAATTCACCATGAAAAGAGAAACTGAGGCTGAAAAGGTTAAAGTAGCCTAGTCATGATTATATATTCAGAGAATAGCAGAGTTGGTGTAGAAATCCAGGTCTTTCTGACACCAAAGTCCATCTCTACATTACAGTGCACCTCTTGAATCACTAAGTGGGTGGTTAGAAGTTGAGTAGGAGAAGGGGAAGGAGGAAGGAAGGAAGGAATGAAGGGAGGGAGAAAGGATCAAACAAGGATGCATGGATGCGTGGATGCAACTAGACTGGAGGAGACACTGTGTGCTATCCAGGACACAGGACTGACCTGTGTTTATCTCTTCACATCTTACCACTGATGCTCAAAAAAGAAGCACTCACTTGACACTGGAAAGGAGTCCAGTGTTTGCTCCTATGCTCTTAATAATTCTTAATGGAGCTTTATCTTAGCAGTCTTAATAAAGTGCAGGAGAATAATTAGCATTTCCGTTCTCATGAGCATTTCAGCCTTGTTTTGGTGGAAACCAAAAACCTGTTGTCACTGAGTTAATTCACGCTCAAGGTAACCTCATACGCTTCATAGCATGACTGAGCTTCACGGTCTTTGCAATGGCTGTGATCTTTCAGTGGTGGATCATCTTGGTGGGAAGCGTGGTCCTTACCCTGTACACAAAAGTCTCCTAATTCCTGTGCTGTAGGGAAATTTTTAGTTTGCTGCCCTATTTACTGTCAAATGGTTTTAGAAGATCTTATATCTTAGATAACTTATGGAAATGGACCAGATTTCTTAGATGGATGTGATTAACTACATTCTCTGACTCAGAAGTTCCATCTGGGCCTGAACCTTGGAAAAGAATGTCTAGGTGACCCAGCTAAGACTAAATGGTCAAAGACTCAGAGTCTGTCTCTGACTACTTAGACTCAACTACATTTATGAGGCCTCACAACCTGCCAAGTGGTCTGATCTTTCAAGCTTTACTTCATTTCAGTTGCTCCAGAAGGCTGGGCTATTTTTCACTTTTCCCGAATGAGCAAACATGAGCCTCAGAGGAGTGAGTGTCTCCTCTATGGTCAGGAAACAGTTGCATAAGAAAGTCAAGAGCGTCACCCTCACATCCAGCATTTTCTCCAGTTTATAGACTGTGCAATGCACCAAGCGATCCCAACCAACATGTAAATTTCGCTTTGACTTGGTCTCTGGATAGCTGTTCTGGTATTTACCATTTCACTGAAGATCAAATTAGAGGGTAAAGAAAGCAAAGAGGGTTCAAGTTCTAGGCCCTCCAAGGGCCATGGAAACCGCAAGTGAAAATGTAGTTAGAATAAGCACTGTGTGCTTTAACAAGCTTGGAAGCAGGAGTGACATTCACTTCCGAAAAAGCTTGCCTCCAAAAACTGTTCTAGGGTACAGACTCAATTGAACAATGGTCCAAACGAAAGGTCCCAGGCAAGTCCCATCTCTGCATGCCCCACATTCCTTCCAGCTCCAGGAAGGTCTTGTTGGCATACCAATGAGCAAGTGCATGTGCGTATCTGAATGTCATGTACACTGGACTTCAACAATCACCCGAAGAAGCCCCCTCAGATATGGTTGGGGCCAAGCATTGCCACAAAGTATAGAGAAGACTGTGTTAAATCTGAAATTCCAATAAATAACAAACAATATTTTGGTATTAAATATGTCCCAGCGATTTTAAGAAATATTTTTATTCTTAAAAAAAATGATTCACTGTTGATTTGAAATTTCACCTAAGTGGTCACCTTGTATTTTTTTATTTGCTAAATCTTGACAACCCCACCTGAGCCCTCTTCATTTGGGAGTTCCAAGCCCTTGGCTATGCAGCTCTAAACTCTCATTGCCTTTGCCTGGAAACCTGCTCATAGCTGATCGATCCTCCCTGGGTTTTCAGAGGCTGCATATCAAAGGAGAGGAGATTGCCTGTCCTCCTCCTGGGGAGCCATGGCTGGATTCACTGGTGGACTTGAACATCTAGAGACAAGACACACCATCTTTGGGTTAACAATGCTACTCCAGAAGGACTGCACCCCCAGAGTATGACCTACAGAGACAGGTAAAGGGGTAAGTAGAGCCCCTTAACCTTAACCCTCAGGCCACATGGGGAATATGGAAGGACCCTCTAAAGTCAGGGCCTCAGGAAGGGACTTCTTGGTGGTGTGGGAGGCAGCCCAAGAAAACACCAGGGCTTGGATTTTGGAATACAGAGGCCTGGGCAGAAATGTGAGTTGTCACATCCTCTTTGGCCTCAATTATCTCAAAAGCTTGTAAACTGCAGGACTGCATGGAACAAAATTATAAGAAACCTAGGTCCCTGCTCAACAAATAGTGAGAACATGAATGACTAGTTGCCAGGGTGTTGATTCCAACCCAAGGTGACCCGTGTGTATCACAATAGTGCTGATTGCAGGAGAAGTGGCTGATCTTCCAAAGCCAGAAATACCAGGCTTATAGTAGATTTCTTTTCAGAGGCTCAGGTTTGGAAACTGATTATCAGGTTTCTTTTTCCAAGTATTTCTGGGTGAACGTAATCCTCTGACCTGGCCAGCAGCTGAATGCATTAACAGAGATTCTAGGTTTAAATACAACAACTTGTATTAGCACATTAGAGAGAAAAAGAGAGATCTATGTTATGAAATTGCTTTGGGTGTTTATGTGTCATGGGTTTTGGCTCGTGAATTCTTTTGCCTCTGCTGAGCTGGGAAGAGACGTTGGCACATTTGGTTCGCTCAACAAAAAGCATAATGTGTCAGGCTACTGATTGACAGCAGTTAGAAATCACCAGGAACTCCGCAGGAGAAAGATGGGCAGTCTTCCTGTAAAGATCTGCAGGCTGCTAAACCCAATGGAGGGTCACTATGAATTTGAACTGTCTTAACAGCAGTGCATTTGGTTAGGGGGCTTTTGTGGGGTGAGTCTTTTCTCCCCTCCAGTCCTCATATATGTCTCTGGGACCTTATGGGTCAGAACTAATAGAAAACCCTCCAAAGGGTTTTCAGAAGCAATAAATCCCACAGAAGGAGACTGCTCATCTTTCTCCAGCAGACCATTGTGGGGATTAGAACCACCTACTTCTGGGTTGGTAGCATATTTCCTTACCACTAACTCGCCACAGCTCTCTTGGGGAGGTGGGACTCTGAGACTTTCTGGGAAGTAGGGAAGAGGCAGAAGGGGCTGGGAGGAAGCCGGCACTCCACCTGCCTAGAGGTGCAATGAGGGGAGTGACCATTCACATCTTCTTCCTCCTGGGAAGGAGGCCGCCTTCACAGAGGATTCATCTGCACTATGGCTTCCCAGGGATTCAGGAAGCACACAAAGAGGGCCCAGGCAAAGCTCCGCCAAGGCCAAGTGCTGAGTGTTGGAGGAAAGATATAAATGAACTTGGAACCTCATGAAAGCTACAGGCTCCTTTCTTGATTTCACCCTCTCAGCCCTAACCGCCACCCCATGGAATTTCACTCAGGGTGTCTCTCCTCTAAAAGGGGAGAGTGAGCAGGAGGCAGGGGTGGACGGGAGGGAAACCTGGCTCAGGGCCAAACCCAGCCGCTTCCTTTTTAACTTGGGTGATTTAGTGGAAGTGGAATTGTTTGAACTCGAAGGAAGGCATTCAGATTCTTTTCTTTGCAGAAATGACTGGGGATGTACACAATGGCAGGCTTGGTGCTGTGTTTGAATTGCTCAGAGAACCAGGACACATTTTGGATTGGCAATGGGAGGCACACCCCAGAAAGAGGGGTCCTAAAGGTTACCTGGTAGGCAGGTGGAAATCTGACCATGTCTGTCATAACAACCCTCCAACCCTCCAACCCACCCGTTCTGCACTCTGGGGGTCTCTCACAAATTCAGAGCATCTGCCTTTTAAAGTGTTCTGCACTGATGACCTCTTCACCTTACAGATATCCAGCAATAGATTTGAGAGTCTAACTGCTTAAAAAATGGAGCTTCCTCCTCCCTCCCTTCTCTCCCCTCTTCAAACTGCTCCTCAAAGGAGTTCTCCCTCCCTTGTAAGTTACAACAACAAAGCAATTATACTGAAGCAATAAAATAAAGGTGGTGGCGGTGTTATGTGCTGCCAAGTTGCCTGCGACTCAGTGACCCTATATACAATAGCCCTAAACACTGCCAGTCTCATTGTCTCTGACACTCCCAGCCCCATTACTCCAGTCACTGAATCGATCCATCTCATCGAGGGTCTTCCTCTCTTACACTGTCGCTCCACCCTCCCAAGCCTGACGTCCTTCTCCAAGGACTAGTCCCTCCTAGCAACATGTCCAAAATATGTCAGATGAAGCTTCAGAATCCTTGCCTCCAAAGAGTAGCCTGGCTTCACCCTCTCTAGGACTAATCTGTTTGTTCTCTTAGCCATGCATGGATACCAAATCTACATGACACATCACCCTCCCTTGGGAAACATTGTGACTACAGTGTGCTGCAAATGGAAGGGAAGAGGCTCTAAGTCACAAGAAGTCAAAACCAGAGGAGAAATTCAAGGGAAAGGACTTTTCCTCAGAACTGTCTAAGGTAAGAAGGCTTCT
The DNA here is from genome assembly GCF_000299155.1 of Elephantulus edwardii. Classification (NCBI taxonomy): domain Eukaryota; kingdom Metazoa; phylum Chordata; class Mammalia; order Macroscelidea; family Macroscelididae; genus Elephantulus; species Elephantulus edwardii. The sequence continues at coordinate 12,008,806 of NW_006399764.1, read as the reverse complement.
CTAACATTAGTACCTTGTATTTGGATTTACAGATCGCTAAACTCAAGAGACACTGGCCACAACATAAGAAACTGCTGGCAGCTTGAAGCATTTGGAATCACAGACGCCCATAAAGCTTGAGATATAAACTATCAGATCAAGGGCTGGATAGCAGGAGATAGGTGTTGAAGATAGCAGGTGGGAGTAGAAGGGAATGCTGGTGGAGGAGGGAAATTGATGGGTCAAGACACTCGTGTCAAGGGCAGGGACAACACTGAAACTATTGGTTATTTCTACAATTGGAGAAATATCTTTCATCTATTCTTTTCTATAAAATGCTTGTCTGTCAGGTATGGTTCTGATTCAGAACATTCGGAATAACACAGTCTAGGAAGAAGGACTGGTCATCCACTTCTGAAAAAACAATGAAAACCCTATGTATAATATGGACAAAACATAAGTAAGTCAGCCAATAAAACCCAAAAGCCGTCAGAATCTACCACCACCTGCAGAGACGCCTGGCTGTTTTACTGGCCTGGTGGTAACACTGAGGTGTGCTTGAGCCAATGGAGACACATTAAGACTTGAGAAATGGCTCAGACAGTTTGGCAGTTGAAATGAGTTCTAAAGCCAAGAAGCTAAGTACTCAAGACATGCAACCAGGAGTCGCTGGGTAGTGGAAACAGCTAAATGTTTGGCTGCCAATAGAAAGATTGAGTGTTTGAGTCTTTCCAGAGGTATCACAGGGGCACTGGAGGTACAGTCTAGAGTATGTCTGCTAATGGAAAAGTCAGCAGTTCAAACCCACACATTGCTTCATGGGACAAAGACTAGGCAATCTGCTCCCATCAAGGATTTACAAGCTCAGAAACTCTACTTTGTCCTATAGGATTATGAATCCACGGGAACTCAGTGGCAGTGAATCTTGTTTTGAAGTTTGAAGTCCCTCAGACAAAGGTCCTGATGATCTCTTTTCAAAAATTCAGTCACTTACTCTGGCATATACAGGGTTACAGTAAGTCATGATCAATTGAAGGGCATCTAACAGAATAAGAACCAGAAAAATTCCAAATTCATTGACAGTACATAGAAAACCTGTCGGAGAAGCCAGGGACACAATAACTCAGCACACGGACTCCTTGCATCCGTCCGTGGATGTGTTAACTCACTGCCTGTGTCTGCACTGGACCCCACTCATCAGATGACTTGGAGAATTTGTACTTTTCTTCCCCTCTAAGTCTACTGTTGTCAGCAGATAATTTCCAACTCCTGGCAACTCCACGTGTACAGGGTAGAGCTGGTGGCTTCCCTCACTGTGTCGATTATGAGAGGGTTAGTTCACATAGCCACTGTGAGAGTCGATCGAGAGAGCACATGAAGATCAGAATGCCCGAGTGATGGTTCAGTAAGCCGGTCAGAGGATGCAAATGGTGGCGTGGTCTGAAATGTAACTACTCCTTTCTTTTTTTTTTATTATTATTCATTTTAATGAAAGTTTACGGAGAATTTGGATTTGGAACAAAAGGGAAAGAAGAGAACCAAAGACTCAGAGAAGTGAGCAGGCTACAGGGTTAATACATCCCACAAACAACCTGAAATACAATGTGGCATCAGGCTACTGCTACCAAACGTTCTGGTCATTTAGAAAAAGAAAATCTTTCCATTGAAGAAGAGTTGTAGAAATGCTCACTACTGTTGCTTTGAAATATACTTCATGGCTAAAGAGGAAAGGCATCCTGTGGGATAGTTTGGTGGCTTGACGGCTGTTCACCACCAGCCAGTTGGAAACCAGAAAAACCGAAGCGTGAACTCCAGCAAGATGAGCTGTGCTTGCCTAGAATCCTCTTCCGCCCAACAGCTACCGGTGGCTGATGAAGAAGACACCAGCTGTCCCTCCACGGGGGCCTGGCCTCTGAGTGTGTGAGTGTAGGGGGTCAGGAAATGTGCCCTGTAACTCCAGGCCAGAATCATGTGATGGAATCCCCTCCTCTCACCAACTTGGACCCAATACTTCATTCATTGACAAGAAGATGGACCTCTTCCTAAATGGCTCCTGTGAAAGCACCCTGGTGCTAATTGAAAGCAGAATTGGCACAGGATAGAATGGTGTTTAGGGCTCTTGTACATAGGGTCACTATGAGTCGCAAGTGACCCGATGGCACATAACAACAACAACAGAAGTAAGCATTACTCCATGAATTGCTTTGTCGTTTACCAAAACCGTCCTTCTCGGCTGTGTTCATTTGCGGCTCTGTCCTTGACTGTTGAGCTGCTGCTGTCAACGAGGCAACAGTGCAAACCACACCTGGAACTCTGGCCTGTCCTCCAGCCTCTGAAAGAGGAGTGGGCTTTGTAACAAATCTACAAGCCACTTACCAAATGAAAAGCTCCCACGCCCAAGGTGCCAAGGCCGCCCACTAACCCAGCAGAGCTTGCTTTCTCAGCTGGTGGAATTTCAAAGTAGCGGAAACTTCAGTGGTGGTTTCTTAGAGAATTCCTTGGTTACAGACACAAGGACTCTGTCCCCACCCAACCCCCATGTCAAGGGGCTTTACTTCTCCTTTTATTGCTTAGCGGTATAATCCCCCCCCTTTCTTTTCCTTTTGCACGATTTTTTAAAAACTATAAATTGATACCTCCTTTCCCTCATGGCTGGTGTCTGCTGTATTTCAAGTGAGAATAAATGAAAACTTTGATTCCAGGAGGCCGTCATATTCAGAAAAGCACATAATCAGAGTGCTGACAGACCTGCCTGAATGCTTTTCATGACTATATTTATAGTCATAAACATTTACTCAATAGCTACCTTTAGAACATGTTGAGAATGGCACAGGATAGGACAGGGTTCGGGTCAATTCTTCACAAATCTGCTATGAGTTGTACTCAACTTGATGGCCCCCAATAACAAAAGCCATGAGATGCTATCTATAAAATTGTATAGCATATGAAACAGTATATAATACTGTTTGTGGGTATACATGTTGTTGTTGTTGTTGTTGTTGTTGTTAAGTGCCGTCGAGTCACAGGCGACTCATAGCGGCCCTATGAAGGAGAGTCCTCGACGCTTGGGTGCCTTTCATCCTCTCTCCAGGTTCATAGGGTGGGTATACATATAAGTAGTAGAATAGTAAAAACATGCTTAGAAATGGTCAATGTCACCTTCCACCTTCGGAACTTGAGAAGGGGTTCAACCTGAATTGTAACTGTGATCTCTCTTTCTCTCACTCTCTCTGTCTCTCTCCCTCCTCCCTCCCTCCCTCTTCTTCTCCCCCTCCCCGCTACACACACACACACACACACACACACACACACACATTTTCTCTCTCCTAATTTTGTTATGAGCACCAACAAGCCACTCTGGAGTTTGACTTACTAGCCTGGAGAATGTCTTTGAAGACTTTTAATTTGCCCCTTTAAAAGGATGAGAACTTGTCAGCATGGTGAGGGGATTAATGACCTCACTTTTGGGGGGTCTTTGACTGTATTCCAGTCACTGCCCCCCTGGGTCTACTTCTGAGCCAGGCTTAGGCTTGGCGTGAGGCCAGTGTGACAATCACACCCTGAGAAGTCTCTTCTTTTAGAGATTATTCCTCAGGTTTCTTTGGTTTTTTGGAGGGTAAGGGGGAGGGGGAGGGAGGGTATGGGAGGTGAAGGGTAGAGAGGCCAGGCAATGCTTTCTAAACCCAAACTGGATGTCCTACTGCTGTCCCAACCAGGGTAAGGTGGTCATACCGGCTGGACAGCCCGTACAGGGAGTTTGGCTGATTCCTTGGAGAGTTTTGAAGCCTCAAGAAGCACCCTTGTCTCTGACTGTTCAGCCAAGGTAGTTTCGAAGAACAATGAACTCAGAAAAGAGCAAATAAACCATCAGGTTCAAACATGTACCTCTGAGCAGCTCTGTGCCAGACATCAACATGAGTCTTCACAAGCCTCCGTGGAGACAATTTAGCAAAGTGGGGACAAGTGAGAAATTCAGATGATCACTTTAGCTTTGGAGGTAGCAGAAAAGGGGCCCTTTGCCAGCAGGGAGGAGGGAAAGAGACCAGATGGTCCTCACCCCAGGCCAGCCAGAGGGCCCACCCAGCCCCTACACTGGCCTTCCTTGAAATTTGAAGTCAGTTCTTCACTAAGAACTGGCCAGATATACACCCGCCTTTAGCAATGAGTCAGAGAGAGGCACCAGCAGTGAGCGTCTTTGAAATTCTGCTTGAGTTCCAAATGAAAAATTATTCTGCCTTCAAAGCCAAGTGGACGTTTGGTAGAAGCATGTGCCTTCCCCTTGGGTTCAAAAGTGAAGCTAATATCCCCACGCTCTGTGTGTGCATTTGTGTTTTCTTTCTTTAATGTGGAAAAAAGAGAAATTAATGATGGAGAGGCATCCTATAAAAAGACATTTCAGAATAACAATATCATTTCTCTATAGAGCCTTTCTGCTTTTTTCTTTAATGCATACAAATACCGTTTGCTTATAAGTCCTTTAAGCAGATTGCAAAGGTGTCTCCTTTTTATAAAAGCCAGAAAAACACAACATGGGGTTTTTTTTATGTGTTACCCTCATTATGTGTGTCTATCGCATTTTAAAACACTTGTCGACCTTGTTCTTTGCATGACAAAGGTCTGACATAATGTACATGGTCACAGATCAGTAAGTGAGGGAGCCAGGATTCACATACAGCCTATCCCATCTCCCAGGACATAACATCCCCATCTAACAGAGAAGAACTAGTGTTAAAGGAGAAGACTTGAGATCATATATAGATGGATATTTGGATATGCTTTTGCAGGATATCAAGGGGCCTTGGAGGCAGAGTGCTAACTGAAAGTTTCACAGTTTGAACCCACCGGATGTTCCATGGAAGAAAGACATGGCAATCAGCTTCTATAAAGATTACAGTCTTGGAAATCCAATAGGGCTGTCTACTTAGCTGCAGTTTCTACATTCAAGGTAATGATGGCTTGGAAAATAGGTCCAGAGCTCAGAGAAAAGATTCATGCATTCAGACAAATATTTGTCTTTTTTATTATTATTGACTATCTCTTGTGTATCTCTCTGAATCAACAAATCTTTCTTTAGCATTTATTGCAGGCCTGGTGTTGTGTCTAAACCGGAGTTACAGCATCATAAACAGATTGTCTGGGCACCCACAATGTATGTACGTGTAGATAAAATTTTAGTAAAGCAGATAATTTTCACCTCCTAGCTGAACAAATACCCTTTATATAACTTGAAGATAACAACGTCTAAAAAACAAATAATTCATCCACTAAGCATCTGGTTTTTGTAATTTCAGAATCATCCTTATTGGCTTTTCTTGAAACAAAGCACACTGTAAACACATTTCAGGAAGAAAGTGTTCATTTTAACGTTATGGTCCACTTGGCATATGGGATAGGCTCAGCGTAAAAAAGAAAGCAAATACAGCTCATCAGTTGTGTTGATAGTTTTATAGGAAGGCAGCAGCAGGGAAGGGATATGCACAGGTAAACAGAATGTGGATCTCCCTCAGAAAAAGGGAAAAATCAATCCCAACATTCAGGAACATAAGGAGACTGGAGAAACACCAGCTTCTACCCCTCCCTGTTCTGTGGCCTGAGGAATCTAAGATAATAATCTCTCCGCCTCCGTTGGTCCACCTGTCTGTACCACCAGGTAGGCCATCCCTAGGCACAGTCTAGACTATGGAGGCTGGCTGAGTGTCCATGAGGATTCCATTACCTACACAACTCCCACTGGAGATGTTTCACACACACATAGCCCTGAAACATGAAATGCACTTCAGCTCAGCCATGTAAACCGAAAGGCACATCAGAATTACCATCGAGGCTCTGAGGACGGACTTCCTCTTCTATTCACACTCTGTGCAAAATGACCATGATACGTGCACCACATTATTACGAGATTCCATTCCCAGTAAAACACTTGAGGCAATGTATATTTAATAGCACTTTCTGCTAAGTAACTCATGAGACTTTCAGATACAATTCCATTAAATCTTCAGATTTCTGTATTTGAAAGCTTTTTTAGCCATTGCCTGAAAAATCAAGGCAATTCCACAAATCTGAACCTCCACTGAGAGCATTTACTGACATTGTCACCCACTGCCAAGTCCATGTATCATTTTGTGTCAAGCAAACCTCACGGTGATGCGTTCTCACCTGGGAGCCAGCAGGCCCTCATCAGGAACTCCAGGCACAGACAAGTCCTGTCTCACTCCTCCAAACTCACTCCAGATTTGTCTTACCACCATTTTTCAGAGACTTACAGAGGACTGTCAGAAGCACCAACATAACATCCAAGACCAGATCATGGCTTTGGGACTAAAACTCCTTTACTTCCAAAGTAGACTAGATTAAAATTTTCTAAACTTGAGCCTCAGTCTTCTGATCTAGAAAATGGGAATAAGAATAGTACCTCCTAATCCCCTTGTGGAAAAATTGATACAAAATAACTTCAGGTATGCCAAGGCCATGATAAAGACTCAGTGAGTAATGTTTAGAGCTGTCTGATCACACGTGTCTGAAGCAAAGCCTGACAGTGGATGTCAGTGCATCTGGATTCTGGACCCAGCTCTAATGACAGCTAGCTGTGTTTGTTCTCCATGAACTCACCTTTGCTGAGACTCAGTTTCTGACTCCCAAGCATCTGGGTTTTTTGTTTGTCTATTTTTTTTTGTTTGTTTGTTTGGGGCCTGAGGGTAGCTATAGCTGTGACCAGTATTGAATGCAGGGAATCCCTTTAAGTATCCCACCAGCCTGCAATAGGAGTCTTAACCAATCACTGGAATTATTTCTGCCTTGCCCTGGTCAATAATGGATGTTGAAGAATAATCCCCAAATAAAGCACTTTTCCTTGGCTCTTTCACAACATCCAGACTTCTGATAATCATTTCCCTCATCAGGAACTCTCAACCATCGGCCAGCATGTCGTGCTATGGCAGGTTGTGTGCTGCCGGGATGCTGGGAGTTGTGCAACTGGCATATCCAATCCCAGCAGGATCACTCCTGATGGACAGGATTCAGGGACTTCCAGACTAGAACAGACAAGACATTAAGGTTTGGTAATCTACTTCTAAAAATTAGCTAATAAAGACGTCGTCGTTGTTGTTGTTGTTGTTGTTTTCTTGTTGTGTACCATAGAGTCAGAACTGACCCATAGCTGACCCTCCATTGGGTTTTCAGAGGAAGTTAAATCACACCTGAAGAGATTGTCCATCCTTCTCCTGTGGAGTGGTCTTGAACCGCATGCCTTTGAGACTATAACACAGCTTCTTGCCACTAGGCCAAGAAAACATTAGGGTTCACAACAAAATAATGGCTTTTATAAAACTAGAAAGACCTTCTTGTGGCCTAGTGGGTAAGAAATTGTGCTGCCAACCCAAAGGCTGATGGTTCAAATCCACCAGTTGCTCTGCAGAAGAAATATGGGCAATCTCCTCCCAGGCAATTTTCAGCCTCAGAAAACCTACTGGAGAGTCATCGATGGGTTGATTGCAACTGCATAGCACACAATAACAACAACAATAACAACATAGTGCAAGAAGATGAGGTCCCTAGGGGGAAAGGAGTTACCAGTACAAATGGACTCAAATATCCAAATGACCATGACAGTGGTGCAGGACTAGGTCCCATTTAGATCTGTTATGCATGTGGTCGAAGGAGCTCTGGTGGAGTAGGTAGTGGTATGTTGCACTGTTAACCACAAAGCCATGCCCCTCTGGCAGCTGGAATCCACCAGCAGCTCCACAGGAGAAAGAGCGTCGTCTCTTCCCCATGGAGACTGACAACCTCAGAAACCTGATGGAGGGTTGTTCTGCGTTATAATCAACTCAGTGCCGATGAAGGAGAATATATAAGACCACCGTGGACTGGGTCTACTTGACGGCCACTAACCACTTCTCAGAACCAAAGTAATCATCCAGTTGCCGATCCTGACAGCTCACAACTATATTGTTGACACTTGTTTTTTCTGAAACAGTCAACCGAGTTCCTAGCAGGCCCTCCTAGACAATAAAAACTCATCTAGACAGTCAATTCTTTCTGATTTTCACTTAACGTTCTTTCTGCTCCAGTTCTCTCTTTCTTCTCTTGGAAGCAGGTCATAGAAGAGACACATCTGTGCAGGCTGGGGAGCACAATGGGCAGAGCACAGATAGGGCCCCAGCTGTCCTGTGCTCAAGGCAAAGACAGTGAGGTTCCATGTACCTTGCACACATTCTGTGAGACTTTGGACTAGTCTCTCTGAACCCCAAAGATCTTTTTACATGAAAATGTAGATAGTAAAGTACCTACCTAACTGGGTTACCTCAATGATCAAATGAAATAATGTATATCAACACCTAAGACAGTGCTGGACACATAATGAGTGCTTTGTAAATATTAGCTGTGATTAAAATGATCACAGCGTTGCCCTTTACTATCTATGAATTGATAAGTCCTCTGAGGTCATTTCTTCATCCGTGATCAGGCAACAATAATACTTTCTTGGGTTTTGGTAAGGATTAAATGAGATAGACCATCTGAAGTATGGCATAGCATGCATTCAGTAAATGACATCTGCCGTTATGATAATTCTCCTATAACTATTACTCTATCTAAATGGGACGTGAGGAAGGGGTGCTCACAGCAGCTGAGTAGACTTTGCCAACACTGTTCCCTTGGAACTTGGAAACAGTCCTTATGAAAAGATGAACTGGTTATATAGAGATATCCTTCTATTACCATATTAAAATGACAAAGAATGTGAATAATATCATTTCCTGAGCAAAGACGAAAATAAAGGACATCTACAAGTCATCCTGGGAAGAGACTGATTTCCAGCTTTGACTAAATAATCACTAAGGAAAGATTTTAAATTGAAGTGGTTCAAGCAAACAATGAGCTAGTCTTTTATGAGTGCCTGAGTCTTCTGTGTAAGCATCATATTTAATGCCCATAGTGAACCTGTGATGCGTGTAGGAGAAAGACCAATAAACCCAGTTTATAGGTGAGGAGATTAACCACTTGTCCTATCCAAATGGTAGACTCACTATTAGAACTCAGGTTGCCTGGTCCACTGTTTCTCCCAAACCATTCTGGAAGTCATTCATTGTCTTATGCTGTCACCTGCCTAGTGACTCTGCACAACAGAACATAACTCTGCCCAACATTGAATATCCTCACAACCTCAACTGTGCTTAAACCCCTGATTGCAGTCACTGTATCAATCTAGCTCATTGAGGATCTTCCTCTTCTTTCCCAAGCATGGCATCTTTTTCCAGGGCCTGCTCCTCCATAACATTCCTAACTCTGAGGAGAATTCCATCTGCACTTCTTCAAAACCACATTTGTTCACTCTTGTAGGCATTCAGAGTATATTCGGTATTTCTGAAGAAGGCCACACTTCAAAGACATCAATTATCCTTTGGTTTTATTTATTGTCCAACTTTGATATACGTATGAACCAAGACTTGAGATAGATGCATCTCAGTTTTGAAATGAATATCTTTGTTCTCTAGCCTTTTACAGAGGTCCTCAGCAGTAGATGATCCACCCAATGCAACACATCTTTTGATTTCTTTACTGTTGCTTCCATAGGTGCTGACTGTAGATCTGAAAACACTGAAATCGTTGACTAATTTGTTTATTTTTTAATAATTTTAAAATGTATTGTTCATTGCTCCAGTTGTGACAATTTTTGTTTTCTTTATGTTTAGGTACAATCCATACTGACGAGATAGTCATTTGTCTTCTATATAATTGCTTCAAGTTGCCTTCACGTAAGATTTTCACTTTTAGCAAGCAAGGCTGCATTATCTGTATAGTACAGGTTACTGATGAGTGTGTCTTCTTCCGAACTTGATGCCACATCTTGTTCATATAATGCAGCATCTCTGGTTATTTACTCAGGAGCCAAATTAAATAGCTACAGTGAAAGGCTGTAAATGCAATACATACCTTTTCTGACTTTAAAGAATATATTCTCTTTCCTTTTGTTCTGTTCCTATTGGTACCCATGACTAAATTAGCAAGAATTTGTGTCTCTTTCCCAGTGAGCCTCGGGAATTCTTTTCAATGTAGCTCTTGAAGAGCCATTCCCAATGGAGCAAATCTGGCAAGTGAAGTGAAAGCTCTCTTTCACCTTCAACCAGGAAGCAGATCCTCTAACAAAGAATGCAAACTCATCCAGTAGCAGGTTGAGCCTCAGTCCCTACGCATGCCTCACTTGAATATGCTGAGCACAAGAGCATATATCTAAATTAAGAAGTAGCCCGTTCCAGCTGGTGTATCAATGTGCTGAATTGCAAACTCTACGTTGTCAGATCTTCAGATGAATAAGAAAATGAAAGAAAGATATCTGAAGTATGGTGTTTCTTTAAATCACTCAATTTATCAATACCACGTATTCTAGGAAAAATAACTAGGAAGGTCATATAGAGTTCAGAGTCTACCAGTATGGAACCTCTGCCATAAACCAAGTCTTGTGATCTTTGCCTTTCTCTAGATTCTGAGCATCTGAACATCCTGCAAGCCATGATTCCTGAAAGCACAGCTCTCACCTCGATTAATTGGATCTCTGAGATGCATCTGGATGAGCTGTTGAAGACATGCAAGACACCAGCTGCCTCTGTGCTTACCTTCTTTCAGAAAGAGAGGTCAAGTTTAGTTTCTGCATTGCTCAGTCCCTGGGGAAGGAAAAAACCGGCAGGACAGGAAAGACTCCACTTTCTTTAAAGAAAATTAGTGGAGGTGGGGCATGACCAAACTTTAGGAAAATCTTAAATGCTCTAATTTGTCTCTGAGAAACTCCTCTACACTTCTCTGCACTCCCAAACCTCTTGCATCCTTTCATTTCTCCCTCCCAACAAGCTTCTCCTGATTTCCCAACTTGGTTTTATTTTTTCATCACCACTTCGAAGGAGGACAAGAATCGAGTAAATTTCATGTATGCTTTCCTCTCCCCTTCTCCAAATATTTCAAACAAGTAAAATCAGGTTTAAAAAAACACCAGAGAGAGATTCACCAAAGTGTTAGCTCCAAATAGGAAGATTGTGGGTGATTTGCATTTCCTTTATTAAACTTTTATAAATTTTCTGATAAATTTCCATGCATAATCATTGCTTTTGTAATGGAAATATTAGACTGATTTTTCACAGAGAAAATATTAATAGGTGAAGTATCCAACATTTTGTTACAACATTGGTCAAGTTACAGTATATTATAAATTTTTATACCCTTGACTGTTACAATTTAAAAAGTCTTCTTAAATTGGCAGAAAGAAAAATAAATGTATTAGTCTTTGAAACCATTATTATTCTTTAAAAGAAGTCTAGAAGTAGAATAGCTCCAGGGATGATTGATTCAACAGCTCCATGATTCTCGAAGATTAGGTTCTTCCTAAATTTTTCCTCTGGCATAATCAGTAAGGAGTTGGACTGCGAAGAGGAAGACCATGTCTCCCTGGGTGTTGGAATTCACTAGTGGCACTGCAGAAGAAAAATAAGCCCTCTCCTCCCATGTGATTTACATCCTAAGAAACTAGCTGGAAGGTTCGGTATGAGTCAGTTCCCAGAGAACAACAAAGAGGTTTTTACCCATAGAGTATTCAGTTCGTTAATGGTTTGATGGTGGAATTCTCATCTTCCATCCAGAGACTCAGATTCAGTTCCCAGCCACAGTACTTCAAATGCAGCTACAACCTCTTTGTTAGAGGAATCTGATATGTATGCTATTCTATAGAAAACACTCAACAAATGTTAAATACTATTTTGATATTTGTTGTTGTTATTATGTGCCATCGAGTCACTTGCAACTCATAGCGAACCTATGTACAACAGCTCTAAACTCTGCTCTGTCCTGTGCCAATCTCATTGCCTCCGACACACTCATCCCGATTGCCCCAGTCACCGAATCAATCCATCTCCCAGAGGACCTTCCTCTCCTGCGCCTGCCCTCCACCCTCCCAAGCATGATGTCCTTCTCCAAGGACCGGTCTCTCCTTACAACATGACCAAAGTATGTCAGGCGAAGCCTCAGAATCCTTGCCTCCAAGGAGCAGCCCGGTTTAACCCTCTCCAGGATGAATCTGTTTGTTCTCTTAGCAGTCCATGGTACCCTCAACACTCTTCTCCAGCACCACAGCTCAAAAGCATCAATTCTCCTTCTATCCTCCTTGGTCATTGTCCAGCTCTCTGATGCATAACAAGTGATTGCAAAGACCATGGCCTGTACCAGATGCATCTTTATCTCCAGAGACACGCCGTTGCTCTGGAGTACTTTAGAGAGGTCCCTAAGAGCAGACTTTCCCATGGCAATGCGCCTTTTAATTTCCTGGCTGCTGGTGCCACGAGTGTTGATTGTGGAGCCAAGCAAACTAAAGTTGTGAACAATCTCAATCTCTTCACCATCCATCCTGACACTGCCAATTGGTCCAGTGGTGAGAATCTTTGTCTTCTTGACATTGAGCCTCAATCCATATTGAAGGCTGCCGTCCCTGACCCTCAGCAGCAAGCGCTTCAGGTCCTCCTCAGTTTCAGCAAAATTATTATTGCATTTCATAAGAAGTGAAGGAGCAATGATCACATTGTTCAGATGACTGAACAAGTTTCAGTGGTGGTGGTTTGTTGTCGTTATGTGCTGTCGAGTCTCTTGTCACTCATAGCAACCCTGTGTACAAAAGCCCTAAACCCTGCTCTATCCTGTGCCAACCTCACTGTCTCTGGCACACCCACTCCCATTACTCCAATCACTGAATTAATTCCTCTGATCTAGGGTCTTCCTCTCTTGCGCTGTCCCTCCACTCTCTCAAACATGATGTCCCTCTCTAAGGAATGGTTCCTCCTTGCAACATGCCCAAAGTATGTCAGACAAAACTTTAGAATCCTTGCCTCCAAGGAGCAGCCTGGCTTCACTCTCTCCAGGATGAAATTGTTTGTTCTCCTAGCAGTTCATGGTATATTCAACACTCTTCTCCAGCACCACAGCTCAAAGACATCAATTTTCTTTCTATCATCCTTAGTCACTGTCCAGCTCTCCAATGCATAGTAGGCAATTATGAAGACTATGGCCCAGATCAGGTGCACCTTAGTCTCCAGCCTGATGTCGTTGCCCTTCAGTACTCTGGAGAGGTACCTGACAGCTGACTTTCCCAATGCTATTCATCTCTTGATTTCCTGGCTGCTGGAGTGTTGACTGTGGAGCCAAGCAAACTAAAACTGGTAACTTTCTCAATCTCTTGATCATCCATAATGATGCTACCAATTGGCCCAGTGGTCAGAAGCTTTGTTTTCTTGATGTTGAGCTTCAATCCATATTGAAGGCTGCAGTCTTTGACCTTCTGCAGCAAGCACTTCAAGTCCTCCTCAGTTTCAGCAAGCAGGGTTGTGTCATCTGCATAACACAGTTTCAGTGGAACTTCCAAATTAAGAAGCACCTGGAGAGTTACTCTGCTAACCCCCAAATTACACTTCTTTGGTGGTTCAAATCCACAGTAGCTCCAGGAGACAAAGATAAACAGTCTCATCTTATACAGCCTTGGAAATCCAATGAGTCAGCCATGAGTCAGTTCTGACTCCACAGTTACGGGTTTGAGTTTTGAGGAAGACTGGAACTCTACTTCCAAAACTTGTTGTGGTTAGATGCCTTGAGTTCATTAGGGTCAATTACTGGTCCTATGAGCCACAGATCTAAACTTTGTCCTATCCTTAACCCTTCTCATGATCTCTGTCATGCTCAAGCCCGTTGTGGTGGTCAATCTTTTTCGCTGAGAACCCAAAAATTAGCCAGGGGAAACCGTAAGAACCACAAATGGCCCAATTTCCTAGAGACCATGAGATTCCACAGGATCAGCAATGATGCTTATCCCATTGTGCCTGAGATCTCCAAGGGGACTCAAGAGCAACAACAGGCTCGTGGACACGAGATGCGGCTGGGATTCCAGGAACAATAGCTACATATTATAATACCAAGGAATAGGATGGAATCAGCCTTCCTTGATATCTTTACTAAGACCAAAGACGTCTTTCCCAGAAATGTGAGTTGACTTTGCCAGTGCACTATTGGCAGGGACCTCAATCCCTTTTCCATTTCTAGACCAGCGACTGACAAAGAGATATTCTGATCATCATTAACTGCTGAAGCAAATAATTGGGGCTGAACTTACATTGGAAACTTGCCACAAAGACTACAAGGCAATATATGCATATTGTCATTAAATGTAGATGTCTATGAACCATTATCAACTGATTATAAAGGTGATATTTGAGTAGTTTACAAATTGTCAATAAATAAAGCCCTATTTCCATCAAAAGGGTATGTCTAGAAAGACATAAGAGTTGGAATCCTAATATTGTCTTAAATTTGTTAACAAATAATTGTATGTAATATCTTCCTGGTAGTTATTTTACATAGTTAAGGCATAATGACATAATAATGATGTCGATTTTACAGAAAAAGCACATGAACGTTTGAACAATTTGTGTAGTATCCTGGGATGTTACATATTGAAGTGTTTTCTATAAAAACAGTTGTGAAGTCCTCCAGCAAACTTGACATATTTAGAAAGAGGGGTTTCCTTTGTTGTTTTAATGAGGTCATACCATAATAGGGTGGGTTCTAAATTTGATCATTTGTAAGTGTTATCAAAAGAGCAGAATACACAGAGGGAGCCATAGGGAAAACCACGTGAAGATAGAGAAAGATCGCCCAGAACACCAAAAATTTCCAACAGCTGCTAGAAGCTGAAAGAGACAAAAAAGGGCTTTCCCCTCAAACTAAAGTACTGATTGGAAGATATCTAAAACTATGCATCCCCTAGTCTATAACCTGTTAGTTTGTCATACTGTAGTAGTAGTAGTAGTTGTTGTTGTTGTTGTTGTTGTTGTTGTTATGTGCCATTGAGTCACTTGCGACTCATAGCGACCCTATGTACAGCATCCCTAAACTCTGTTCTGTCCTGTGCCAATCTCATTGTCTCTGACACACTCATCCCAATTACCCCCGTCACCAAATCAATCCATCTCCTAGGGGGCCTTCCCCAACTGTGCCTGCTCTCCACTCTCCCAAGCATGATGTCCTTCTCCAAGGACTGGTCCCTCCTTACAACATGACCAAAGTATGTCAGACGAAGCCTCAGAATCCTTGCCTCCAAGGAGAAGCCTAGTTTAACCCTCTCCAGGATGAATCTGTTTGGTTTTTTAGCAGTCCATGTTACCCTCAATACTCTTCTCCAACACCAAAGTTCAAATGCATCAATTCTTCTATCCTCCTTAGTGATTGTCCAACTCTGATGCATAACAAGTGATTGCTAAGACCATGGCCTGTATCAGACACACCTTAGTCTCCAGAGAGACATCATTGCTCTTCAGTACTTTAGAGAGGTCCCTAACAGCAGACTTTCCAATCTCAATATGCCTTTTAATTTCCTGGCTGCTGGTGCCAAGAGTGTTGATTGTGGAGCCAAGCAGACTAAAGCTGTGAACAATCTCAATCTCTTAGCTATCCTGTTATTGTTATGTTGAAAGCTATGCCACTTGTATTCAAAATAGCATTTGGATCACCCACGGTATGGCTTTCAACAGAGCTTCAAGACCTACCTCTAAAAATCTTCTTAGAATATAGTCTTTGGGACATCATCAGGAAGATGTTTTATTCTGTGAAGCAGTGCTCAGAAGTCAACAGCAGCTAACAATAACAATATCACTTAGCACTGGCTCTAAATCACTAAGCATAGCCTCAAATCTTATGAACCCTACTTCATTATTTTAACTCTGGAGCCCTTCTAACTCCTGGCTTTGTTAACTGATGCCCTATGCTTAACGAAGCAGCAAATACATCCCTATGAATTTTCAAGTTCCCACACATTGCTGCCCTTTTTCTGACCTTCTAGTGGGACCATAATCTCATGAATTGCTAAAGACCTAAGCCTTCAGGTTTTTTACCTCCAAGGTAAGATAAGTAGCACTCTGCAGATAAGATGCTCATTGTCTTGTCTAACCTAAGACAACACTGTTGATTTCAAGGCAGGCAGGAGGAAAATCCTAACCTTGAAACCTGAGTTACATTGGTACCTCCTCTGTGATTATCCTATGGGACAGCAAGGAGAACAGTGTGATAGAAGGAGCCCTAACCTGAGTGGTACAACACTCTTCTGTCAACATGCTGTACTGAGATAACCTGGCTTTGCTGTTATGCTGAACCTTGTGCCACTGATGTGTCAAATGCCATAATGGTTACCCATGGTGGACAGTGTTTGGTAGAGCTCCCAGTTTAAGACGGGTTTGGAAGCAGGAGTAGCATCCACTTCCTAAACAACATGCCTCCGGAAACTGTTTGAACTTTGATAAATGTCGATAGTTATAGAAAGACATCAGGCCTTTTGTACATAGGGTCTCTATGAGTCGTGATCGACTCACAGCAATCAATAACAACCTGAGAGAAGACACACCTACTGTACAACTCCAGTATCTCAGCTTCCATTTACAAATCAGATTAACTCTCGTCCTACCTATTTTCCAGATTTTATGCAAGGCGTACATGTATTCCTCATGAATGTGCTTTGAGCTCAGGTGTGTTTTACTGACTAGTTGCATCTAGGTGAGTGGATGCCTTCTAACTTGGCATTACTTTGGGAATGAGTGCGATGCGGTCTCACTTTTCCCCTACTAGTTTACTTACAAAATTCTAATATATTACTTTAAGAACAAATTCTTTTAATTTCCCTCACCCCACTCCCATCAAATTGTACAACAATTAATCCCCCCTTCCCCCTGCACATCCTCATCCCTCTGCTTCCAACCTCTCCCATTCCTCTTGGATCCTTATACTCATTCTACAATAATGGTTTTATACAAAATTTATCCTTATGCTTTCCCGGCCCTCCCAAGTTAGGTAATAATTTATCAATTCTTTGCTCCTGTGCGATGCATAGTATTCTACTGTGTTAATGTACCATAATTTCTCAATCCATTCATTTGTAATTGGGCTTTTGGGCTATTTCCATGTTCTTGTGATGGTGAATAATGCTGCTATGAACATTGGTGTACAAATCTCAGTTCGTGCCTCAGTTCTCACTTCTTCAGGGTATATTCCAATAGTGGAATATCTGGGTCATATGGAATTTCTATGCTCAGCTTTTTGAGGAAGCGTCAAACTGCCTTCCAGAATGGCTGCACCATTTTACACTTCTACCAATAATGTATAAGAGTTTCTTTCTCACCACATCCTCTCCAACATTTATTACTTGCTGCCCTGTTAAACTTTGCCACCGTTACTGGAGGGAGATAGTATCTCTTTGTTGTTTTGATTTGCATCTCTCTTATTGCCAGTGATTTGGAACATTTCTTCATGTGTCTGTTTGCCATTCTAATATCTTCCTCTGTGAAAATTCTTTCCATATCTTTTGCCCATTTTGTAACAAATGCTTACAGAATACTCCTGCGCCACAACAAGAAAAAGACTGATAACCCAGTGTCATAGCTTTCTACACATAATTTATCTATTCCATGTTGGTTTGCCATGCTATTCCATGTTGGCACCCTTCCCCCTAGCTGGGAGGCATTTTTATAAGTATGCTAATTTTGAAAACAACTTGTAAAAAATATAATAGTGCTCTTATGGAAAAATAAATCCTACAGCTATATACAGGTATATAGTATGGGTCTGTTCATTTGCTGTACAGAGGTAACTCATGGTTGCTGTGATGCTAAACACTGTGACACTGATGTGCCAAATGCGATAATGGTTACCCATAGTGGGCAGTGTTTGGTGGAGCTCCCCGATTAAAACAAGCTTAGAAGCAGGAGTGGCATCCACTTCTGAAATAGCTTGTCTCTGGAAACCCTATGAACCTGGAGAAATGATGAAAGTTATACAAGTGTTTCAGGCCTTTCGTTCATAGGGTGACTATGAGTCATCTATGACTTGACAGTATTTTACAACAACAACAGCTATTTAACAAAAGTCAGTGTCTTAGTGTAGTTTTTTTTCAACCTGATAGCCTATTAGAATCATCTGGGAGTTTACAAAATATGATGTCTAGAGTCATGCCTCAACCAATTAATCAAACTCTAGTCTCTGGGAAGGTGGAAGTCCTGGTGCCTGTACTTTTAAAATTAGTCTACAGGTGATTCCACAGTTAAACTGAGTTGAAAACCACTGCCAAGGGTGATTCATTCACAGAAAGAAAAGCTGGAATGTTTGTTTCACTAGTATGATCATACTTAAGGGACAGAGTGACACATTCAGTACACAAGTGGTCAGAGCATCCTTGGTGTGTTTATCAGCATTGGGGCAGCGGATGAGATGATATGACCCATTATGGACTCTGTCATCACTTCCCGGAAACACTAGAGGGGCCATTTCAGAGACTCTGGAAATAGACCTGGGGCTGGAAGAGAGAGACGGATGAAGAGGCATCTTGCGGGACAGAGGGTATATGAGGTTGAATGGAAAAGATAAAAGCAGAAACAGAGACAAAGACAGGAGGGGGTAGGGACAGAGAAGCAGTCACAGAAAATAAAACTGCTGATAGTAGCTTTCTGAATTCAGACCTGCTTTCAAACCATATGGCAGAGATATTAGCTTGCCTGTAATTACTACAACATTCTCAACTACAGAATGACTTTCATTAAAACCCATGGATTGAGGCACTTGGAGTTTGTGAATAATTTTGCTTTGAGCTCTGGCTCTATTATGCTTCTGTTCAGAGTTGAATTTTTTGAGAGGAGGCGGCTCCCGCTTGTTCATCAAGCCAGTATTTTGGAAACCATGCCATCAAAATCAATTCAACGAGCATTTGATTAGGGCCCACTGTGCATCAGGCTCTGTGCTAGGAGTAGGTATTAGAAGTGAACTGAAAGGTCTGACCCCATTCCTTGGTTATATCCATTCAATAAATGTATCCACAAGCCATGGCTTGCCAGGTACTGTGTAAAGGGAACAGGGGTAGAATATCCCTAACAGAATAACAAGAACACAGGTAACTTGTACAGGACAACTTAGGTATAACCAACAGGAAATCCATTAGGCTGTTCTGATGGTGACAGAAAGAAAATAGTAACTTCTTTTAGCCTTGATCCCAGAGGTACCTATACTAAGTGAATGGTGCCTGCCACCCAGTGAACCATCAAATAGGTAGACATGACTACTTCATTATGCAATCAGGTCTCCCAGTAGGACTGTTAAAGGGAAAAGGTGCCAAACTTCTCTAGAACGGAATGTTACCATAAGATCGTAAAAGGTTGTTAAAAGAGCTGCCGAGTCTAGTTTACATGCAAAGGAACAAAGCCCGCTAAGTCCTGTGTCCTCCCCAACGTGTTTTTATGTCTAAGCCCATTGTCACCAGCCTCATTCCAAGCCTTCCTCTTACTCACTCACGACCTTAGCAGGCACAGTGTCCTTCTCCAGAGACTAAAGGTTTGCCATGAATTAGATTGACCTAAAAGCAGCGGATAGTTGTTTTTATTGCTGTTCTCTAAGGCCAAGGGGTCAATAGTTATTTCACAGCACAGATGATAAGGTTGGGAGCAGAGAATGAAGTAAATGGAAGTGAAACAACTACAACAAAAGAGATGGAAATGTTGACCTGATGTCAAGAATTTAAGCAATGCCATTGACTGTTGTGTCTAGAAACCAGGAAATGGAAGACGATTTTGCTGTATGTATTTTCACCAAAAATACAATTTTTTAAAAGTATTGCTTCCATTCTTGGCATAACTCAATCTTTCTTTTAATATATTGTTGCACATATAAAATATATATATATATATATATCATGGTTGTTGTTGACTGCTGTCGAGTTGAGCATGACTCAGTGACTCTATGAACAAAAGGCCTGAAGGCTCTCTATAACTATCATTTATCAAAGGCCATAGAGTATCCAGAGGCATGTTGTATATTTACATATAAAGTATATTGCATATATATTATATATTGTCTAGAGACCACTATGCTGAGTGAAATAACTTAGTCTCATAAGGACAAACACCATATAAAACTACTATTGGAAAAATAGGATAACTAGTAAGCTGTGCACAAATGTTCAAAAGGGGAAGGGGAGGGGGCAGAAGACACAGTGTGGGGGGGAATCACTAGGATGAAGTGTGGTGGGAAGGGGCGTGGTATGAAGGAATTAGGGAAGATTCAATGGGACCTAAAAATGAAGCAATACTAGGTATAGATCAATGGTGGTAGATTTTATAAAACACAAAATATATTCACAACCACTCTAGAAGGCAGTTTGGTGATTCCTCAAAAAGTTGAACATAGACATTCCATAACCCAGCTATTCCACTGCTTGGAATAAACCCCAATTAGAAATGAGACATAAACAAAGATTTGTACATCAATGTTCATAGCAGCATTTTCCCCACCATAAGAACATGGAACAGCCCAAATGTCCAATCACAATCAGATGGATAGAGAAACTGTGGTACATTCCTATGATGGAATACTACACAGCAGACAGGAACAATGATTTTGAAAATCAGTACATAACCTGGGAGGGACTGGAGAGCATTATGCTGAGTGAACTAACTTAATTCCATAAGGACAAATACTGTCTAAAACCATTGTTGCAGAAATAGAAAGACAACTAGTAAAACGTATATAAGGATCCAAGGTGGGGGTAGGGTAGGAGCAGAGAGGTGAGGTTGGGAAGGTGGAAATCAGAAGGTCACACAATTTGATAGGTGGAGGGAGGGGTGGGGAAAGCAAATGGGAAAGATCCAGGTGAAATCTGGAAAGACAGGACAATGGTGAGCATATTTCAATGTTGATTTATTTTCTAAAAATATAATGAATGGGAATAATTGTATGAAACACAATGTAAATTAAGATAGTGTGAAAAACAATGTATATGAACTTTGTAAATAAACCAGTATAAATATTTAACTAAAAAAAACAATGTATATGAATGATCAAATTCAAGAGAATGTGAATGTGGGAATGTGTGAAACACAGTGAATATGAATTTTGTGCGCAAACAAATATAAAATTTAAAATAATTGAAAAATTCATGGTTTAAAAGAATAGTCATTTGTTTTACTCATAAATCTGTAATTTGGGCAAAGCTCATAGGAGACTGCTTCTCTCTGGTTCACCCGGCACCAGGTAGAGCAGCTCATCTGAGGATCTATTTCCCAGAGGATTCTCTTCCAACGTGGCTGGCAAACTTGTCCTGATTATTATGTAGGAACTCAGCTGCACTGTCAGTCAGGGAGTCAGTTCCTCCGTGTGAGCCACTTTAAGTGACTCCTTGGGGTTCCTCATAGCTTAGAAGCCTGTTTCAAGAAACAGCAATGGAATGTGTCTGTATCTAAAGACTTGGTCCTGGACCTGACCCGGTGTCACTCCTGTGACATTCTGTTGGTCAACAGTCTACTCAGGTTCAAAGAAAGGGAAAGAGTGTTAATGTATATGTGGCCATCTTTAATCCATAGCAGCTTTTTTTAACATCATGTTAATGTTTTGTTTTCTAACTGAGCTCATGATAAAAGGGGTTAGGAGGAAATGCAAGGTTATTGTATTATGAAAAATGTTCTAGAATGTGAGACTGTCTTATCATTACTCATCTTCTCTCTGCTGTGCCCCTGCTTCTTCTGTATATTCAGTAACTCCAAAAGCTTCACAGTGAAGACCAAGTTTTTGCTAACAATTTCAGAAATTAGTATTTCTGGGCTCGCACTCACCTTTAACAACTGGAACCTCCACTCCCTATTTTACGCCTTCCATTCAACCCCAATCTCTTTGGGGGATTTCCCCAAGTGTTATATTCTTCATCTGTCCCTCCTTTGCAGACTCTGCCCTCAACATGATACCTGTGCGCAGCTTTTCAATTCTAGTCATGCAGTTCTTCCTTGCAGAGAGACCTGGCTCTGACTTCCAGAACTATACATTCAGTGAGGGCTTTCTGATGATCCGAAGATGATTCATCTACTTTACCCGGGTAGTAGAAATAACTTCAGAGTTAATGAATCCTGAACAAGCTTGGGGCACTTTTTTAGTTTTATTTTCTCTTGTCATGCCCACTGAGCATGAAATGGCCCTCAAGGGAACAAAGAAATAAAACAAAAAAAAAAATAACGATAAACACAAGCATCTCATATATACACACACATCACCCCCGTAAGGTGAATGACCATGGAGTCAGTATTACTGTGATTTTTGCACAATGATAAGATTATTCTATTTGGCTTGGATTATCAAAACCTTAATTAAGAGAAGCAACTTGCAGCATTTTCAGCCAGTATAAACCACAGGTAAAATGAACCTAGTTTCTAAAGTTGGTGTCTATTCTCTGTAGCATACAAGTTCAGTGTTATAACTAGTGCCTAGAAATCCTCCAAAGTCCTTTAGTCTACAATATGCACAACAGACTGATTCAGTGCTGACTGAAATTAGTGGCAAATACAGAGAAAGGTGAAAAAGATTTTTAAGGTTCAGTGATTTAGAAATAAACTTCTCACGAAAGGAGCAAAATGCACCTTTGTTGTTGTAACTGAGGATACTTTGGTTGTATATAGTTGATAGTGAGGTGCACTCCTCATGTAAAGGCCATGTGTCTTAAGTGGTTTGAATCCACCAATGACTCCATAGAAAAGAGATGAGCGATTTCCTTCCATTATGATTTATAGCCTGGGAAACCTGATGGAGGGTGACTATGTGCTGGAATCAACTCAATACAAGCAGATTTGAGTTGAGCTTGAATTGAAACTATGAAAGTTAAAATCAACATGCAGTCCCTCGTGTCACGTTGGAAGAGTATGACTGCTTCCTGGTTTCACAAGGTAAAAGTTTAAGATAATAAGTATATTTTTAAAATATTCTTTACTGTATTTCTCAGATGTACATACAATCAACAGTTGCCACTCCTTAATTCCTGCATGATGGACAGAAAGATGTGTGGTTATCTACATTCACTTGGTTAAACATAGATAACTTGCCTGGAAAAAAAAACCCAAAAAAACAAAACACCAAAAACAGACTCAATATATTTCCTTACAAGTAAACTAATATTTCAGCTAACCTAGTATTTCAAAGGATATTTTAATAAACCTCTGACAAGCCAGTTAAACCTATCTAGACTTCTTAAAATTGCTTTGCTATCTTTCAAGTATATTAACCCTGATTCTGTTACATTTCTTTAAAGTACATGGTTTAGATCTAAGAATCCTTGATCAGAAGATAAATCTCTAGTCTTGCTTTAGGAAAAAAAAAAGGAAACAAAGTTTCCTTCCAAGATTCCTATCTACAGGGAATCGCTTTGCTAACTCAAAAGTCATACATTTCTTATGTTCATATCACTGAGAGATAAAGGTGGACAATCTCTTTACATGTGTTTCAGTCTTAGAGACCCAGTGGAGGGTCAGATATGAGTTGGTTTAGACTAAGTAACTTAGTATTAGTTTGTTTCTATTCTCAGGTTCCCCCCACCCCCACCCCGGCCCATTTCTGGTGTCTTAAGTGGGATTCCTTGATTAGCCTCTGCATTCTCAAAATCAATTTCTAGGCTCAAGTTTCAGTGCCAAGCTGAGCTGGTTAGACTCCCTTATCTCTGCTTTCTCAAAATGTCACTTATGTTAAAAAAGGAAGGAAAGGTACAAGCTTCTTACAATTGGAGCTCTTCACCCGTGTACTACTTTTTTCAATTTACACTTGAAATTGTAGACTTTGGAACTTCCATCCTAATGGCTATTGCAAATTCTAATATTTATTGTGAGTTTGATTAATCATAACACCCTGAACTCTCTCAATTTGAGGTATCCTGAATCCAAGAAAGCAGCTTGTTCTCCTGGTGAAATGCTGGATCACTACATTGCCAAAGAATTTTTGTTTGCCATTCTTAATGACAATTTGTTAAATCAGAGATCACTTTAGGATCTTTAGGATACTTCCCAGTTAAAGACACTAGCATATTTAAGTTATAAAGAAATTAGATTGATGACCAGCAGGATGAATTAGGTTCAAAAAGCAAGAAACTAGGTTTCAAAATATGTGGGTATGAATCAAGCATCATAGACGGCCTTATGGAGCTTGCTACTTGTAGAAGTCACTCATGAAAGCTTACGTGTGGACTTAAACATTGGCCAGAGTACTAGACTTCCCACCAGCCACAAGAATACTCTCCTACAAGAGAAGTGTACAGTGAAACAAAACACTGATCAAAGTCCAGAGCCCATGCATTGCTAAGAGTTTTACTTGACTCTGGTTAACCAAATTTTCAATTTAAGAGAATAAGACTCTTAACATCCTTGACAAATGAACCTATTTTTTCCCTTCTACTGGTATGTTGGTTTGACATTCATGTTTAACAATACCATAAGCTGAATACACTTGAATCCATTTAGATTTTCAGTAGCAATCACTTTTGGAAAATGAGCTCCCATTTACATTGCCTTTTAAAAAAAAAAAATTTAGAACTTCTGTTTTTCAGATTTAATCAAAGGGACTGAATAAAATTCCTGCATTTCAGTCTCAGCAAGTTGACGATTTTAATTCGGACTTACTATTCTGTTAAATTTAGTCAATCTCATCCATGAATTGCTATAGGTGTGCATATTATGAAATGATCATTCTGCAAATGATAATGACTGGAAGACTGAGTTTTGAGCTGCTCTCACAAAATTATGAATTTATATGGGTTTTTCTGTCTTGATTTGTTTCTGAGTTCCTGTCTCAGGAAGCTGTGACCGGAAGTTTCTAGCTTGCCTTGGTTATACGGTGCTGCTATAAGAGATACTAGTGCAGGTCTTTAACAAACAGAAATTTATTATCTTGCCATTTAGAAAGCTCTAAATTTAAGGTGCCAGTTCCAAGGAAACGCATCAACAACTAAAGCCAAAGATGAGGAAATGGAAGAATTCTACCAACTTTTGCAGTCTGAAATGGACCAAATATGTAGTCAAGTTTCCTTAATAACAATTGGTGACTGGAATGCAAAAGTCGAAAACCAAGTCGAAGGACTGGTAGTTGGAAATTATGGACTTAGGGACAAGAAATGAGGCTGGAGATAACATTATTGAATTCTGTATATCCAATGACTTATTCATAGCAAATAACTTTTAAACACACAGAGAGCAACTATGCACAGGGACTTCACCTGATTGACTACAAAGGAATCAGACTGACTATAACTGTGGAAAGAATAGCTAAAGCAGCTCGATATCAGTAGTCAAAACCAAGACAGATGCTGACTGGAACACATTATTGATTACTCATGCGCAAGTTCAATTTGAAGTGAAATAAAATTAAAAGAAGCCTATAAGAACCAAAATATGTCCTTGGATCTATCCCACTTGAATATGAACACTAAGGAATGAAGACCAGATGAATTGTGGGATAGCATCAAAAATGTCATTCATGAAGGGAGCAAAAGGTTATTACAAAGACAGAGGAGACAGAAAAGACCAAAATGGATGTCAGAAGAAATCCTGAAAATCACATTAGAGCATTAGGAAGCCAAAGCAAAGGGATAAGATGCTGAAGTAAAAAAGATAAACACAAGGTTTCAAAGGGCAGCTCAAGAAGACAGAGCAAAGTGTTATAATGGAAAGTTAAAAGAGTAGGAATTGGAAAATTAAAAAGAATTCATTCAGCAGTTCTCACATTGATTGAACTGAAAAACAAATCCAAACCTCAAGTTGCAATTCTGAAAGAAGCTCAATCATTAATGATCCAGGAAGCATCAAAAGAAGATAGAGGGACATGTGCAACAATGTATAAAATAAAATTTAAAAGGAAGTAAAAAAGACAGAAGGAATAAATGGAGTCATCGTACAGAAAATAATTGACACTGAAAGTTCCTACTGCAGCTGTGGACATGCTTACAAGCATGTTTCAAGATATTTGAAAGACAAGTACCTAGTCTACTGACTGGAAGAGATCCATATTTGTTCCCTTATCCAATAAAGGTGATCAAACTGATCATGGAAATTACTGAACAATATCATCAATAACTCATGCAAGTAAAACATTGCTGAAGGCCTCTCTGAACCAGCTAGAACAGTCCATTGATAGAGAACTACCAGAAGTTCAGATTTAGAAGAGATCCTGGCACCAGGGATAGAATTGCTGATGTCAGATGAATCTTGACTGGAAGCTGAGAATATCAAAAGAATGTCTATTTGTGTTTTATTGACTATGCAAAGACATTTGTTTGTATTCATAACAAACTATGGCTAAAATTGAGAAGAATGGGAATCCCAGAACACTTAAATATGCTTATACAAATCTATACCTGCACCAAGAAGGTGTGTATCAAGGCTGTATAGTTTCTCCAGATGTGTTAAATTGGTATGCTGAGAAAATCATGAAAGAAGCTTGACTTTATGAAGACTGTGGCATCAGGATTGAAGGAAGACTCCTCAACGTGAGTCACACAGATGACACAGCCTTGTTTGCTGAAAGTGAAGGGGACCTGAGGCACCTGATGCAGAGAATCAAGGACTGAAGCCTGCAATATGAATTACATCACAACATCAAGAAAACAAAAATCCTCAATACTGGACCAATAGGCAACATCATGACAGATAGAGAAAAGCTTGAAACTATCAATTATTTCATCTTGTGTGGGTTCACAATCAACATCCCTGAAAACAGCAGTCAGGACATCTGGAGGTGTATAGCATTGGGAAAGTTTGGTGTTAGAGACCTCTCCAAGGTACTGAGAAGTAATGATGTCAGTCCAAAGACTAAGGCCACAGTCTTTGCAATCACCTGCTATGTGCCTGAGAGCTGGACAATGAAGAGTGACAAGAGAATAATAAATACACTTCAGTTGTGGTGTTGGAGAAGAGTGACGAATATTCTATGGTCTGTCAAAACAACAAACAGATACATCTTTGCAGAAAGTGCAATAAGAGTGCTTCTTGGACATACGGATGGAAAAGCTTCGTCTCACGTATTTTTGACTTGTTAAGCGAGGCTTACTCCTTGGAAAGGAACATCATGCTTAGAAAGGTGAAGAGTCTGTGAAGGAGTGGAAGACCCTCAGTGAGATAGATACAATCTCTGTGGCAATAAGCTCAAATGTGTCTGGAATGACAAGAATGGCAGGAGACAGGGTCCACTTCAGCTGCTTATAGGTTAACTGTGGGTTCTACTCAACTCTGTGGTGACTAATAACAAGAACAGCTCTAAGGAAAGGCCCTCTGTCAGCTTGAGAGCAAAGTCCTTGCTTCCTTCAGCATCTGTAGAACAGACATTCCTTGGAGAGCTTCCTGTTTCTCAGACTTCCCTGGTATCAAAGAACTTCCTAGCACAGGGGCCTGAATCTGAGATAACACACTCCACTCCTGGCAACCCTTTCTTTCTTTGGTGGTACTGAGGTCCCTACTCAGCTCATGTTCCTCTGTTTTTACCTTGTGAGGGTTGAGATGAGATTACATGATGTTGTGTTTGGCCATTAATCCTTTCACAATTATTTTGTTTATGAGATCATGGGGGATTATTACATCACATCCACATTATATCAGTAAATATATGTGCTTTAGAGGGCTATAGTTCATGTAATGCCAAGTTTTTCTTTTTCAACATGAACTAGTCTTAAGATTTAGTGGGTTTGGGGACTTCTTTGCTATTCTAAGAAAAGCTACATCTTTCATTTATTTTTTTAAATTATATTTTCAGTAACTATGTAGAGGAAAGTCGATGTAGTTTGTTCTCCTTGAAAGGTGGCACAGTGGTTAAAACATTCCATTGCTGTAAGATTGGCAGTCCAACTTCACCAACTGTTGCATGGAACGAAGATGAAGCAGTTTACTTCTGTAAAGATTTATAGCTTTGGGAAACCTAACAATTGTGTTCTGTCCTACACAGTCTCTACAAGTTGAAATTGATGTGTTGACAGTGGTAGTTTATTTGAAAGACTTTCTAACTTTGTCTACACAATAAGTACGTAAGTCATTGTTGTATTGGAAAGCTTCCCGAGATTTTTTGTTAACCATCACACCTCTTCTAAAGGATGCTGTGAACACGTGGTGGCTTAGCCCACAGGAAGTTGCACTGCTAATCCAAAGGTGCATCTCTGATAGTTTCAATCCAAGAGCTGCCCCGTTGCAGAAAGATGGGACATCTTCTCCTGAGCAATATATAGCCTCGGAAAATGAATGAAGATAGTCTATTCCAACTCCGTGGCAATGAGACTTTTACAAAGTATGTTATAAGTTACATAACTCATTCTTGGAGATGCACCAAACTTTCTTTGTGTTAAAATTTGTGTGACAGTACAATTTGTCTTATATTAAACAAGTGCCATACCTATTATGATGCCATATTTGTCATTTCAATTTCTAATTTGGTTGCAACTTTGTTTCCTGTGAATATATGACTGGATTAATAGATTCCTTCTGAATATGTGCAAGTCCATAGAAGCCAAAATATGACGTTGAATTTACCCCACTTGAATTTATTTATAAACCTTCTCAAGAATAGATTTGATATATTAAACACTAATTATGAAAGACCAGACAAGTTTTCAGGTGACATCAATGATATCTTACACAATAAAGCAAAATCCACTGAAAAAGGCAGGAAGAAATGAAAAGACCAAAGTGGATAAACTAAAAAATAGTCTGATTTTCTTTAGTCAGTGCCTCAAGTCATCTTTATTTTCTTCAGATAACGTTGTGGCATCTGCGTAGCATAAGTTGTTTGGTGAGTCTTTCCCTCAATCCTGATGTCACATTCTTCATATATTTGAGCTTCTTTCATTTTCTCAGTATATGAATACAAATCAGACATTAATCTTTCCTGATTTTTAAACCATGTACTATCTTCCTTTTCTACTCAAAATGCTGCTTTTTAAGTCTATATATAGGTTTTGCATGAGTATGATTAAGTGTCTGGGATTCCCATTCGTAAAGTTAACCCTAATTTGTTATGATCCATATAGTCAAATGACTCTGCATAATCAACAAAACACAAAGGAACATGTTTGTAGTGTTTTCTGCTTTTATCCAAAATCCTTCTGACATCAGCAATGATGCTCTTCATTCCATTTCTTCTGATTCCAGTTTGAGTTTCTGGCAAGTCTCTGTCTATATACTGTTCCAGACAGTTTTCAATCATTTTTAGCAAGATTTTCTTTTACTTGAAAGTAATATTAATAATATTGTTTAATAATTTCTGTACTTTTTTGGAAAACATTTGTTTTACTAAGAACAAGAACAAACCACTTCCAGTCAGTAGGTCAGGCAGTTGGCTTCCAGGGCTGCATCTGTTTGCCAAAACACTTCAACTGGTCATCCATCCTGCTTGGGAAGGTGGAGAGACGGTGAAGAAGAGTCAGACCCTCAATCAAGGGGATTGATAGAGTAACTGTGTACCACACTGAACTTGAGGATATTGGAGAGTGTGACAATGACATAGGATATGACAGGGTTCAGATCTGTTCACCGTGGGGTCACTGTGAGTCATACTAGACTCCATGGCACCCAGTAACAAAGGGAGCTCAGAACAAAGGTTTCCTGCCAGCCCAAATACCACCTCTTTCGGGTGGTTCTAATCCACCTTTGCCAGAGAAGGACGGACAGTCTCACTCCATGAGATCTGCAGCCTTAGAAATCCACCGGAGGGTCTGCTGTGAGTTGGTTCTGACTCAATGGCAATGAGTGAGTGAGGTGGTGCACAGGGTTTACGTGTTCAGCTACTAGCCAATCAAATGATGTTTTACGTTTTCCCTGAGGTGACCTGAGGAAAATACTGACAATCTACTTATAAAAATGCCAAGCATTGAAGCCCAGTGGAACACCGCTCTACTCTGTCACATAAGTGTTAAAGTTTGACTTTTAAGAGTATGTCAACTGTGAATTAGTCTCAACTTGATGGCAGCTTGGTTTTATGTGGCTCTTTACGGGTATTTTTGCAATGGTTACACCTTCTTACTGTTGCTGAGAAATAACCAACACTGAACCTACATGGTGTGGGCAGTAAATCTGTTATCTCTGCCCTCATGCCCTACTGAATGCCTCCAGTCAAGACTCCACCCAGTGAGTGATCTGAGTAAATTTTAAAAATTATTTCAAGGTGCAGATTTTCTCTCTTTGCCTCCTGCGCCCCCGTCTTCAGGCTTGATGGTCCCTTCCTTCCTTTATTACTGAGTTGGCCCAGGACCATGCAATGCTTGTAGCTTTTGACAAGACAGACCTGTATACACCTTCCTGCTGCCAATCCCCCTTCTATTAGCACCAGCTGAGAGGGCCCCTTTCTCAAGCAACCGTCAGAGCTCAATCAATGATCTAAGAGACCAGGAGGAGAAGCTGAGCTACACAAAGGCAGGTGAGAGTGCGGTCCCTGAAGTGACAATGCTTTCATTTATACTTCCATTCGGAACAAGCTGAGTGACTTGTCAAGTTATACAAATGCTGGCCATCCGTTTCCACAGCTATAAAACGAGGACAATGGTATCTAGTACAAAGAGCTTGAAGAGCATTGTAAAGTATATTGAACTATGCTTTGCATATTTTGTTAACTCATTTTATCTCACTAGCTCAGTGGGCAGGACCAAGAAAAAGCCGAAATTCAGGATAATCAAGAATTCCTACATCTTTTCTTTTGTGAGTGAGTGGCTTTGCCACGTCTTTGTTAGCCCTCCCTTCTAGGTGTCAAAAAACGGGAGCAGAGAACTCAGGTCACTATGGGTTACACCGAGGCTCTCCATCCCACTGCGTTTAACTGACCCCAGGCGCTTCTTTTTCTCATTTAGTAAATCTCCCTATTTCTCTTTCCTCTCAGCTAGGATTTCCTCCTGCCTCATGGTATTGAATATCCCATGGACTGTCAGAAGAACACACAAACCTGTCCTGAAGGCAGATACGTGTGCTCCTTAGAGGCAACGATAGAGAAACCATGTCTTACATAGCGCATGTTATCCAGAGGAACCCGTCCTTGGAGAGAGACATCATACTGGAAAGGCAGATGGTCAGTCAGCAGCAGAGAGGAACACATTCAATGACATGGACAGGCACAATTACCACCACTACGGGTTTGAGCAGGACAGAGGTCATAAGGATGGCACAGGTTAGGGCAAGGGCCAGGTCTCTTTTTCATAGTGTAGCTATATAAGAATCTTAGTCTTGGGAACTGGAACTGAATGGCCTGAGATACTAGCCAACCACACTAGACACAGTAATTTAAGTAGATTAACACTAGTGTGGGAAGCTGGCTTTGGGGATTAGCTCCTTCTCACACTCAGGTAAGAATTGTTGACAACTGATCCCAGGAGGCCCCAGTGACAGCACGAGGAGAGGGAGCTGCACCAGTGCTGACAGATGGATGGACACTCAGACCCATGGATTTCTTTATTTCATCAGACCTTGTGCCTCACCTCTTAACGCTCTCCTGTCCTGAAATGGACTCAGGCAGCCTTTCAGAGGCTCTTCATAGACTTCAGTTTGAGATGCGCTATTTATCCATTTCTTGCTGTAGATAGCACCTGGACTAAAGTAGGTGCTGTTTATCTCAAGAGAAAACAGGTCAAGGAAGGTCCAGGTCCTGTCATTCCAGGAAGGACATCCTGTCCAGCACGCTGACTAGATGAGGGGGGTTAAATTTACTTTGACAATGTCATATTCACTGGAAACAAAGCTGCAAGACCTTTAGTAGGTAGGAGTTTTGTTATTGCTGTTCAGAATCTTTTTTAGTACAGTATTTGCTGCTTTGACAATTTGTGACTGGTCCCAAAGGACCATTGGGAGAAAGGAGAAGGAGGGTTTGCTATTTTTGGCTGGGCATGTCCCAGATATCAAGAAAATCATATAAGTCTCAACACTTTTATGGGTTTCTCTTAAACGAACAGGGCAGGATTAGCCAGTGAGCAAGGTGAGCATAAGCTAGCTTACTTACAAATCTGTAGCGAACAGGTTCACAGTAGAGATGTGCAATGTCACCACTCAGTCCTCAGTAAGCACAAGTTGGCTTACAATGAGGACTGTGTGAAGTGGTATATGGCCAGCCCTAACGGACTCAGCAACTGTGTAAAACAGAACAAAACCCTACCCAGCCCTGTGCTATCTTCATGATCATTGATGCATTTAAAATTTTTGTGTGTTATTTTAATGAAAGTTCACAGATTGTTGGGTTTTCATTCATTGAGGCACATTTTCCTCCCTCTCTTCTCTTTCCCTCCCCCAATTCATTGTTCCAGACTGTTGTCGTACGTTAAATACCTAATCATACAAGCCTTTCAGTCATCGCTACATTTGAACCCAGTGTCAACCCGCTTTATTGACAATTGTCCTTGCTCTCTTTGCCAGTCTTATAGTTACCAAAACAGTAACCCAAACTAGAGACTGTTGTTAGGGGCCATCGAGTTGAGTATGAATCATAGTGACCCTGTGAACAGCTCTGACCCCCATCCTTTGCTTGCCATCCTCAATCTCTGGTACTCAAGCCCATTTCTGCATTGCATCAGTCCACCTGGTTGAGGATCTCCCTCTTCATCATCCTTCTCCAAGTAATAACTTCTAGCAACATGCTATTGTGAGAACAGAGGAAGGGAATACAGCACAGTCTAAACTTAGGAAAGTTGTGTGTCCAGGTTGAATTCTTTCCCCATATTTATTTAATCTGTACTCTGAGCAAATTATTCAGGAAGCTGAACTATAGGAAGAAAAACATAGCATTAGGATTGGAGGGAAGACTCATCAATAATAAAGGCATCAATCCTTCTGTCATCCTTAGTCATTGTACAGTTCTCAGAGTCATAGCAAGTGACTGAAAAGACCGTGGCTTGAATCAAGCTCATCTAGAGTAGCCTATAATGAATTCATACCAGTCTTGCATGGGGTGAGTTGAATAGTGCTTCTCTCCTATCCAAATTCTCATCAACAGCCTATGTTATGCAGATGACACAACCTTGCTTGTAAAAAGTAAAGAATACTTGAAGCCCTTACTGAGGAAGATCAAGGACTACAGCCTTCAATAAGGATTACATCTCAACATCAGGAAAACAAAAATCCTTACCATTGGACCAAGAGCCAACATTATGATAGAAGATGTAAAAAATTTTCTTTTACATGGGTCCATAATCACAATCTATGATAGCATCAGTTAAGAAATTGTAAGATGTGTTGCACTGGAAAAATATGTTGGCAAAGAGCTTTCCAAAGCACTGAAGAGCAAGGATATCAGTTTAAAGACTAAGGTACACCTGATCCAAGCCGTGGTACTTTCCATTGGTGTGTATGCAAAAGTTAGACAATTTATAAGGAAGACTGAAGAAGAATTGATCATCTTTTGAGTTGTGGTGTTGGAGAAGAGTATTCAATATACCATGGAGTGCCAAAGGAACAAGCAAATCTATCTTGGAGCAAGTACAACCTTGGTGCTCCTTAAAGGTAAAGAGAATGAAACCTTATCTCATACTATGGGCACATTGTCAGGTGGTCCCAGTCCTTAGAAAAGCAGAAGGTCATTGAAAGAGAGGAAGACCTTCAACTAGATGGATTGACACAGTGACCATAATAATGGTCTTGGATATGGTGGAATAGAAGTATGATGTAGCATAAGGTGAATTTTCAATCTTTGTTCCTAGGGTTGCTATGAGCTGTTGTTGACTCAATGACACTTGAAAATAACAACATTTACATAATAGCAAATGGAAACTCTAAGTGGTTCATGAACTTGGTTGAGGTCAGATAGACAAGAAGAGGTGGCTGTGTTGGTGTCTCTGGTTGCCATAACAAATTACCATCTACTTTTTTTACATAAAGGACCAATTATTTCTGCATTCACAGTTTTAGAGGCCAGAATCTTCATGTTGCAGCAATTGAAGTTGCTTGCCTCCTTTTCAGAGTTCCTTTCTGAACTCTGTGTGTGTGTGTGTGTGTGTGTGTGTGTACCCTCACTCAGTACAGGGTCTTCTCCCCAGTGACTGGTTTAAGTTTTGACTTTTGGATTCTATGAATTACATATTCTCAAAGTAATATGATTCTTTGTTCATGATGATTCTTTGTTTTGCAGGACTATTTTAAGTATTGTAAGTTATTTCGTCTTCCTGGGCCCCTGGTTATTGTAAAACAAAGTACACCCATATGTATTTTGTCATCTACCCTCCATCCTTCAAATGAAGGGTGCCACCCCTGTAGCAGGATATATTTTCCTTCTTTCTATGCCATTAGGAAGCTCAGAGGAAAATTTGATGCGTGATGCTGAGAACTGCAACAGATCTTAGACACTTGAGTATTTTTGCACTGCACTTCATTTTTTGGTTTTGGCTTCATATAGTCCCTTTTGTTTCAAGTCTCTCATATACATGTTGTTGAAGATTGCCTTCGAGTTGAGCACGACTCATAGTGACCCCATGAACAAAAGACCTAAAGCCTTTCCTATAACTATAATCATTTATCAAAGTTCATAGTTTCCAGAGCCATGTTGTTTAGGAAGTGGATACCACTCCTGCAGGGTGGAATTTAAGTAAATAAACTAGAATGGAATTCCTTGAGGAGTATATAGTCTTTATAGACACTTTCCTTTTATATGTGACATCTGTGCTAGTCTCTCAGTCGAGACTTTCCTTCCTAAGATGCTTTGGGAGTTAAAGCATTTCTAGAAACACATCTGATGTCATTTGTCTGTTGCACCTAGCGGTGCCATGAGAGAGACCTTCTGTGGAATAATAACCTCAGGCGGTTGTGAAGTGACTCCTCAAAGACGATCTGTTGGGCACAGGCAGGAGAAATAAAAAGGCAAGTCCATTAAAGA
This sequence comes from Elephantulus edwardii, assembly GCF_000299155.1. Lineage (NCBI taxonomy): Eukaryota > Metazoa > Chordata > Mammalia > Macroscelidea > Macroscelididae > Elephantulus > Elephantulus edwardii. Next base: position 11,974,153 of record NW_006399764.1, on the reverse strand, counting down.
AACAGCGGCGTGTAGCTGGTGAAACTCACTAGCTCAGGAGGAGAGGAGGAATAAAGACACAGACACTAACTCTTGAAACTGCAGGAGAGCGTGTTCTGGGTAGGATGTATCTCCCCAGACATCTGTCAGTGGCATACCCAGGCAGGCAGGCATCATAGGAGGGAGCAGTAAATGAGATGGGGGACAGTTTCATGATCTACAAAGCAGCACATCCAGCCAGCACAGACACATCTTCAAAACAGAGCAAGTGATGATAAAGGAGAGGGTAGCAAGGTGGGTTAGTGGGGCAAAACCAGGCAGAAGGACCTCTTAGATAGAGATACTAACTTTGAAATCAGGACTAGGATAGAGTGTGTAAGCAGAAGGGCTGTCATGTACACTTTTAGGAAGGATTAATCAGGGCAGAAGCTAGAGATTATAGCATGATCAGCTGTTACTCAAAAGGTTTCAGGGTCAAGTCCATGCAGAGGTGCCTCAGAAGCTCCTTATCATTTAGTTCTGAAAAAGCAGTCCTTAAAATCCCTCTAGAGTGGGAGAGCTCTGGTGGCCTAGTGGCAAAAAGCTGCACTGCAATCCCAGAGGCACATGGTTCGAATCCACTAGATTTTCTGCTCGAGAAGGAGAGGCAATCTCTTCCTGTACCGGTCGGATCAGATTTGACAGTACACACACACACAAAATAATAATAAAAACCTTTCAAAAAACCCTATAGAGCACAGTTCAACTCAAGAGACATGGGCTTACTTCTTAGCACAGTCTAGGAGAAATAATGGATGAAATTGCCCTTGACAAGAGGAGGAAACTTAAATGGCAAAGAAGGTGCTAGCTCTTGTTCCTCCTCCCATTCATCCCCTCGTTCATTTCAAGACACAAGGCTGGATTGATTTCTTATGGATGCTGTAACAAGTCACCATAAGAGGGTGGCTTAAAACAACAGGATTTTAACCTCTCCCAGTTTCAGATGCTAAAGTTCAAAAGTCAAGGTATTAACAGGGCCATGTTTCCTTCAAAGGCTCCATAGTAGAATCCTTCTTTGCTGCTTCTAGCTTCTGATAATTACCAACAATCTTTCGATTCTTAAACTGTGACAATGTCTACCCTTGTCTTTAGATGGCCTCTGTCTTCCATTTGTGTGTGTCTGTATCCAAATTTCCTCTTCTTATAAGGACTCCAGGCACTTTTTTGTTGGTTAGGTGCCATTGAGTCGGCTGCTACTCACTGAAACCCTGTGGTAAAAGATCTGACCCTTGCCCTAAGACCACGCCTAGTCACTATGGGCTCTCTAGTCCAAGATGAGGAAATATTAATGTAGGCCAAAGGAAGCTGTGCCCAAGTGCTGTGCCTCTCTAGTAGTTTGAATCTGATATGGCCAATCTCCTCCTGTGTGATTTACAGCCTCAGAAACCCACTTGAGCTGGTGCCCACTTAAGAGCAATGAGAGTACCCAATCTAACTTCTTTTCCCCATTTTTTAATTTTAATGAATGTTTACATAATTGTGGATTTGCATTCATTCATTGTTGCGTTTTTCTCCCTGCCCATCCCTGACCCCTCCCCCCCAGTTTGCTCTTCTCTTGAAAAGTGAAAGAAAAATTCTTTCATTAGTATACAATCCACCCCACCCCACCCCCCACAGTACAGTCCACTATGAAACCTTCATTCTGCACTCTTTTCATAACCATAATACCCAATCATATATCGCTTTTAAACTGTTCTCTCCCTCATCGGTTTCGGTGAAGTATACATAATTCATCCAATTTTTCTCAGTCACAATCTAATTTCATTTTAACTTGATTAAAATGGCAAAACCCTATTTCTAAATAAGGTCAGAGTCTCAACTTTAAGATGGATGTGAACTTGGATGTTGTTGTTATGGGACATTGGATGGGCTCTGACTAACAGCGAACCCATGAACAACAGAGTGAAATGACTCCCTATCTTGTGTCATCCTCACTGTTGCCACCATCATTATTGTAGCCACTGTGTCAACCCATCTTGTCGAGGGTCTTCTTCACTGTAGACCAACTCCACTTTCTAGAAGTGGAATCATACTGTATTTATATATTTATACTTCTATATGTAACTCGGTTGCACAGCATGATGCTTATGGGATTTACCAATATTATTGCATATAGTAATGAATTGTTCCTTTTCATTCATTGATATATAATATTCCATTGTCAGAGAAGCTCTGGTGGCACAGACCATAGGGACTTGCTCTGCTACCCCAAAGGTCATGCCCTCAGCAGTTCTAATAAACCAACTTCTCTCTGGGAAATAGCTGGGCAATTTTTCTTGTGTAATTTCCCACCTCAGAACCTCAGTGGAGAATCTGCTGTGAGTCGGTTCTGACTTGATGGCAATGAGTTTTTGAGTTTTGATTGATTCACTCTACTCATGATGGTAATTTGGGCTATTGCTAATTGAGGGCTATTACAAATAGCACTGGCAATAAACATGGTGGGTTTTACAACATAAAAATTAATCTGGGGAAAACTGACACAGTTACAATATTAAATCTTCCATAGTGTGGTGCATCTTCCATTTAAATATAGATATTTTTAAAATCTCTCTCATAATGTTTCCTTGTTTCCTGTGTACAAGTCTTATATGTCTTTCATTGGATTTATTTCTGCATGTTTAATGCCTTTGATACAGTGTAAATGGGATTGGGACTTTATGCAATTTTATGAAGATGGAAATTTTTAATAGTCTGAGCTTTACTGCCTCTCTAGACAAGAATCACAAGATTTTCTTTTATTAAAATTGAAGGAGGAGGCAAATATTTAAATATTCCAAACTATTAAACCTGACAAAAGGGAATGAAAATAGGACCAGAGGCTGCAATTAGCAAATCATAGTGTCAACTACAAATTCCAGCTTTCGCTTTCAACAACATCTCAGATGCCCTAAGAAACCCTTTCCCAGAACACGATCCAAAAGAAACAAATTGATATTCTATGGTTTTTGTAAAAGAAATTAAATCCTTTTCCTTGATCTTTGGCCAGAGCATTTAGTACTTTTTCTGATTTCAAATATGTAAGAAGGGAGACAAAATCCAACATTTATATGTTCTATTATGTGTCGAGGGTGTTCACATAGATCATATCTTTTAATTCTCATGGAAAATCCAGATGCTATTAGTATTTACTCAATTTTACAGTTGAGAAAACTGAAATGCATAAAGATTAATGCTCCAAGTAACACTCCAACACAATGGAAATTCAAAATCTCACAGATGCCAAAGGTTTTTCTTCTGTCTTTTCAAAGCAACATACTTACAGTATTTTTCCAACTATTAAAATGAAAGACATGGTCATTACAAAAATGTTTAACCATATAGAAAATTCTGAGAAAGTGGCTTCTCTGTTACATATTTTTCATTTAATAGCCGTTCATAACTTTCCCATAGTTTCACATATTCTCCTACAAGATCATTACATCAGCATAATGTTTTAGCCATTAAGTCTACCATACTTTTTAAGCAAACATCTCGTCCCTCCACAGCTTTGTCCACACTGCTGGACTGCTAAGTGGAAGACAGGTAGTTTGAATCCAGCAGCAGCTCTGTGTGAGAAAGGCGAGGATGGGGTGCTGCATGACTCAGAATTGACTCTGCAACAGCGGGTTTGAGTTTTGGGGGGTTTAGAATTCCTCTTTTTAGGATATATCCCTCAAAGTATTCTCCTAGTCTAAAACCCCATCTACTGCCAGCAAATTGATCCAAATACATGGCGACCCTCCACTGCATTTCTGAGGCCGTAAATCTTTGTGTGAAGAGACCACCCGTTTTGTCCCACTGAGCAGCTGATGGGTTCAAATCACCCACCTTGAACTAGTAGCCTAGTATGTTGTATTATGCCACCAGCGTTCCTCTCCTAGGCTAAAGGGATAGAAATGTGTTCAAGGTCTTAAGATACATGGCCAACACCCTCACTGTTACCCAGGCAAGCCCTAGATTCTGTTTACCTTGAACATGAAAACATCCAACCCAATCCCACCATATACTGGTTGAAATCGTGGTATGCTGTGCATTGTTGCTGTTGTTAGCTGCCATAGTGACCCTACATACAAAAAGGAACAAAAAGCTGCCTGGTTGTGACCACCTACAGATTGGTTGTGATGGACCACTGTGATCCACACAACTTTCGTTAGCTGTTTTTCCAAAGTAGATTACCAGGCCTCGCTTCATCATCTTTCTAACCTGGAAAACCTTCTGAAATCTGTTTGGCACTATCGTAACACAAAAGCCTCCACTGACAGGAGGTGGCTGCCTCTGAGCTGCTTTGCCTGGTTATCAAATACAGTCTCGCCTAAAGGATCTGGGAATTCTACCGCCGACCCAGCAATGATCTCATCAGACTCTATCTTACCACTTAGAAATAGGTTAGACATATTGTACTCTAATGGCACTGAGCATTTTTCTTCTATTTATTGGCCATTTGCACTTCTTTTTAGTTGTGTTTCTCAACAAATGATCTCTGAATCACTTGTATTAAAAAGCCTAAGTGCATTTGAATCAGAATTATCATATTTTTCTCTCAAAAAAATGAGCAGCATACATTTTTTTGCTAACTCCACAACACTCACATGTTAAAGCGTGCTATGCTAATTCATTTTTGATACGTTGTTGACTTCCATTTCTAATCACATAAGAAGTTTACCTCAGGTGGCATTGTAGTTGTTAAGTGCCATCAGGTTGACCGCCACCCATAGCAACCCTGTGAACAACAGATCTGCACCCTGCCCCATCCTTCACCACCCTCATGACCCCCACCATGCTCAAGCCTATTGAGGAAGTCATTGCTTCAATCCATCTTGGTGAGGGTCTTCCTCTCTTTTGCCAACCTTCTATATTTCCCAGCATGATATCACTCTCTAAGGACTGCTTCCACCTGACAAGAAGTCAAAAAATAAATAAGGTAAAGCTTGACCATCCTTGCCTCTGGTGGGCATTCTGGTTGCACTTCCTTCAGGATAGATTTGTTTGTTGTTTAGATAGCCCATGGGATAGTCAATAATCTTCACCATCATCACAACGCAAAAGCATAAATTCTTCTTCCATCTTCCTTATTTATTGACCACCTTTCAGATGCCTTTGAAGCAACTGAAAAGGCCAAGGCTTAGATCTTAGTCTTTAAACTTGCATCCTTGCTCTTTAGCAATTTTAATAGGTCCTTGACCGTAAATTTCCCCAATTCAACACACAGCCCCCTTTTGATTTCTTGACTGGGTGTTGATTGTGGATAGAAAGAAAATTATTGACAGCTTCACTCTTTTCATAATATCCCACCAGCTGCTTCATGGGAGAAGGATGAACTTCTTCTCCCGTGTGATTAACTGTTCTGAAATCCCACTGGAGGGTCAGCTATGGGTTGGTTCTGATTCAACAGAACACAACAACAACAGAACAAGAATCTTTGATCTTCTCAAGTAAAGGCTTCAAGTCTTCTTCACTTTCTGAAAGCAAGGCTGTGTTATCTGCAAAACTCAGACTGTTGATATCTTCCTCCAATCCTGGCGACACATTCTTCTTTATACAGTCCAGCTTCTTGAGTTATCAACTTTATAAAAACAAGCACAATTTGTTTTTCAAGTATTGAGGTGCTCCCAAACTTGATGCAAGAAGTCCAGGCTTCTTGACCAGAGTTTATCTCTTGAGACAATTATGATCAAAAGTCACCTCTGGGTTGATTTTTATACACAGAACTAGGAAGCTTCGCTGAGACAAGGATGGGGAAACTTCATTCCACACACTTCAGGCAGGGTGTCAGGACAGCCATGATCATGGAATCAAGGCATCATGCTGGAAAAGGTGAAGGTCAGCCAAAGAAACTAAGCTCTTCCATGGGATGGTTTGTCACAGTGACTTTAACAATGAGCGGATGCATGGCAGAGATTGTGAGGACTGCGCAGAACAGAGCCAGGATCTAAACTGCTGTTCACAGGACCATTATGGGCTGTGGATGACAAACACCTTAGATGGAGGCACCTAACAAGACAAACGCAGGACATTACAGAACATAATCAGAGTGGTGTGATTTATCCTTAATATGGACAGGTGAGTTAATGTGGCTAAATACATCACTTCTGGAAGTGCCACGGGCACACTACCCCAGAACCATATTAAATGTCTTCAATTCCACTTGTTTCATGTGTGAATACACTATTTATGCAGACATGGCATTTATGAAAAGTAGAACAATATAATAATTCTAGAGTTCAAGCCTAGACTCTTTAGTTAACCAAGAAGCCAATAGCCAAGTACCCGACTCCTTAACGAATCTGAAACAATTAAGGTCATCATCTAACACTCATGTTTATCTTTAGAATTTAAAGTACATTTGAATATGTTTTTACTAACCGCAGAGAGGCCTAGTGAGATTGGATGGGCCAAAAATGATCCTGTGAATAAGCAAAAACACATTTTTGTATATTGTCCCATCAAGCCAACAACTGCTAATCTGGAATCTGTGTCCAGCAGGGACCAACAAGATAGCAAAAGGGAGATATTTAGAAGCAGTAGATAAAATTATTCCTTTGAGGAGTTAAAAAAAAATTATTCTACAAAAGCTATGAAACCAAGGATACAACTGGAGAACTAAGGGAAATCGTGTTACCTAAGGCAGGGCTGGGAAAGCCAGATGACAAGTCCAGGGACCTCAGCCTTACTTTCCCCACCCTTACTTCCCTCTATGGACGCAGGTCCCACCAAATGCAAACAGAAAGGCCATTTGTCTGAGAACAGCATGTGTGTGTCTACGGATATTCAGTTTCTGGTTTTACCCCTTTGAGGAAGTTTTAGGGACCAAAAGAAAAAGAAAAAGCAGTGGTATTATTTGGGAATCAGCCTTCTATTTCACCTTTGCAATTCAAACAAGCAAAACTGAACTCCACTTGCAGTTTAAAACTGTTACAGTACATGAAATAGGTAAAGTTACTGCCAGCAAATCAAAATAACCCAGACAATACTGGTATTGTTAGTTGCCGTCCTGTCAGCGTCAACGCACAGTGACTTCACGTAGAACAGCATGGAATGCTGCCTGGTTCTTGCCAGCTGCATGATGGTTCATTTATTTAAATCTTGTTGTGGTTTTTGTGTCAACAAATCTAACTAAGGGTCACTTTTTTTGCTGATTCTCTACCAAACATGATATTCTGTCCGAAGAATGGACTTCCTGATGACAAGTCCAAAGCAAGCCAGTCAAAGTCGCTCCATTCTTGCTTTGAAGGCATATTCTTCCTGTAGTTCTTCAAAGACAGATTTCTTTGTTCTGCAAGTCTATGGTATGTGTCCTATTTTTTACTACCACTACGATTCAAGTGTGTCCTTTCTTCTAATTTCCGTAACCTAAACAAAAGGCCAGAGATTGTAAGGTTGGCAGGAGGTGGCACATTGTGCTTATATATGGGGAAATTTTCCTCAAGGAAGCAGGCAGAAACAACTCTTTCCTGGGTTGTTGTTGTTAAGTGTCGTTGAGTCGTCAACGACTCATAGCAACCCTATGAACAAAAGACCTGAGCACTTGTATAACTTTGGTCGTTTCTCCATGTTCATAAAGTTTCCAGAGACAAGCTATTTCGGAAGTGGATACCACTCCTGCTTCCAAACTTGATTTCATTGGGAAGCTCTACCAAACACTGTCCACCATGGGTAACCATTATCACATTTGGCACATCAGTGTCACAGTGTTTAGCATCGCAGCGACCATGAGAGAAATTGCCAGTATCATCTGCTGCGCACCTCACTGTGCTCGCTGTTCTCCCCACGCACCACCACGTTTATCCTCGGGACATTGTGTAGAGGTCAGCCCTCGCTCCTTCATGTCAGTTAGAGGAGGTTGGTTGTACCATGGTACCATGATTGACCGAATGATCACTTTTCTTACACATGAAGATGCAGAGGATGCCAAGCATCACGTAATGTGGCAGTTCAGGCATCCGTTACGGCAGCCAGAGAGGCAGGTGTGTCGAGCTTTCTGCTCAGCTCATGGCCCGCATCCTCGTGTCTGTTGCTGTGTGCTAACAAGACGACGGCTGCACCACTAGCATTGTATTTGTTTCATGTAGGATAGTGGACGAAGGTAAACAACAGCTCAGTTTCTGTATTTTAAAGAGGTTTTCTAGCAAAGTATTGCTCTTACCTATGGCTCATTTGTCTGCTTCATGTGCCATGAAGGCTGCAATTTGCCATTTTTAGCTGAATGAATTGAAGGAGAAGGAGAAAATGACTACTGGTAGGCCATTAGCAGTGTCTGCTGCTGTTGCCTCTTTATAGAGGACTATGGGCAAGAGATGGAGATTGTTAACAGCTTCAGTTTGCTTGGTTCCACATTCAACACTCTTGGCACCAGCAGTCAGGAAATCAAAAAGTGAATTGCATCGGAAAAGCCTGCAGTCAGGGACCTCTCCAAAATACTGAAGAGCAATGATGTCCGTCTAGAGACTAAAATGTGCGCCTGATACGGGCCATGGTCTTTGCCATTGCGTGCTATGCATCCGAGAGCTGGACAATGACGAAAAATGATAGGAGAAGATCAATGCCTCTGAGTCGTGGTGCTGGAGAAGAGTGTTGAACATACCCTGAACTATGAGAACAAGCAGGTTTGACCTAGAGAAGGTGAAACCAGGCTGCTCCTGGGAGGCAAGGATTTTGAAGCTCTCTCTCACATACTTTGGGCGTGTGGCAGGTAGAAACCAGTTCTTGAAGAAGGAAATCATGCTCAGAAGGGTAGAGGGAAAAAGCAGGAGAGGAAGACCCAGGATGAAATGGATTGACTCAGTGACCGGAGAAATGGGGTAGGTCTGTTGGAGATGGTGAGTTTAGCTCAGAACAGGGCAGGATTCAGAGCTAATGTACATAGGCTTGCTATGAGTCACAGGCAACTCAATGGCACAGAACACCACCACTGTGTGGGCAAATTGAGTATTTCTGTTACTGTTTAAATCCTGACACTTCAGGAGTGAAAAGATGCTATGGATAATAATGGTAGGACAACACACACAAAACAAGGTTTCACCAAACAGAATGGGAAGTTCAGAAAGAATAGTCACAAAACAAGGGTGCAAACATGATTCATTCTACCTAACAGTCTTATCTGCGCTCCTTAACAACTACATTTACATTAAGATTATCAGCGTGTAGATGGACAGTCATCTGTTTCAGAAATGCTATAGAGTTTACTAACACACTGAGTCTCCCACCACCCCTCACGGATTCTGAGTTCTCTGGGTCTAGAATTGAGATCAGGGCTCTGGATCTCATATCATGAAATGTCTAACATGAACAAGTTATAGCTGAGAAAATGTTGCTTTAAATCAACCAAACAGATGGATAAAGAAAAATATCTTCTTATTTCTACTGAAAGAATGGATTATACTCGAGTTCTGTGACTCAGGAGGTTCCCAGGACAACAGGACCCTTTACTGAGTTCCTCCACCTCCTTGGGATTCAGCAAGCAGGGTTGGAGTGTGAAGGGGGAGTTCCCCTGGTGCTACAGGCTGGCAGTCTCAAGGAGAAAAGCCTGCAGAAAAGGGAGCAAGTGTAGACTTCACTTACTTCCAACTCTTTTCATGCCTTCTCTCTCCCTCTTCCTCCCTCTTTCTTTCCCTTGGTCTTCTCATCTTTGCATCTCAGCCATCTTATTGTGAGGAAGTACAAGATACATGAGGTGTTCCAGATGAAGGCATCAGGAAACATCCCAGCTGTCAGGCAGCACCGAGGCGCAGACAAGATGAAGGGAGGAAAGGAGCTAGTCTTTGGATTATTCACCACCAGCTTTTGATTCATCCCAGCTAACACCTCATGGAACAGATAGGCAGCCCTGTCCAGATTGCAGATTTGTGAGCAAAATACACATTGTCATTATTTCAAACTGTGATATTTCAGGGTAATTTGGTACAAAGTCATAGTAACTGAAATTGAAGCAGACAAACACGTATTGCTTCTTTCTTAAAAACACCATCAAAAATGGCAATAACTAAGCTTTACTTCCACTTTCAAGTTCCAAAAGTATGTCACAAACACTCTTTATTCTACTCTCATCATGACTTTTTGGGTCAGACAGGAAGCCATCATTCCAATCATTGTCACTACATAGCAACAAAACTGAGCCATAGAAAGGTAAAGAGATTGGAATCCCAACTCCTCTCCCCTTCCAGGTGCCTGACCTGGCCCAGTACACTTCTTTGAGCCCCAATTCCCTCACCTGTGAAATGCAGATTAAAACATATGATGGTTTATTATTGGCATCTCACTATAAAGAAAACACCCAGAACAGTCTAGCACGGGTTAACCCCTCCATAAATGCTGACTCTCTTGTCTTGTACTCCAGGAGCACAGAGCACAGTGCCCTGCCACAGGGTGGATGTGCCATGAATGGTTACTGAATAAATGAACAAGCAGCAGGAATTCAACCCAGATCTCTTAACTCAAACCTCCACCTTTTCCTATTATATCTTGTCACCACTCCTAGGACTGATGCAAATAAGGTGATATTGTTGACAGTTTCAATCTTTTCTTCATCTATTAAGATGCTGCCAATCAGTTCAGTGGCGAGAATGCTTGCTTTCTTGACGTTGAGATGCAATCCATATTGAGGACAGGAGTCTGTGACTTCTGCAGTAAGTGCTTCAAATCCTCTCTCCTTACTTGGATTCACAAACAATGTACTTGGTACCAGCAGTCAGGAGATCAGGAGGATCTATTGTACTGGGAAAATCTGTCATCAGGGACCTTTCCAAATTATTGAGGAGCAATGATGTCAGTTTGAGAACTAAGGTGCACCTGATTAAGTCTATAGTCTTTTCAATCACTTAATACACCGCTGAGAGTTGGACAATGACTGAGGGAGACAGAAGGTGAATTAATGCCTTTGAACTGTGGTGTTCGAGATGAGTCCTGAATAGCCAGCGCATGGACTGCCAAAAGAACAAACAGATGTGTCCTGGAGAAGGTGCAGTCAGAGTGCTCCATGGAAGGCAAAGATTATAAAGCTTCATCTCACTGACTTTGGGTTTATTTCTAGAAGCTGTTCCTTGGAGAAAGACATCATGCTTGGAAAGGTGGAGGGATGGCCAAAGAGGAAGAACCTTAACCTGCTGGATTGACACAGTGAGAGCAGTAATGGGCTCACGTGTGTCAGAAACAGTGAAGGTGACACACAATAGGACAGGGTTCGGATCTGCTGTTCATAAGTACACTATGAGTTGTACTCGACTCGACAGCACCTAACAAAAACTCCTAGAACTTGAATCTAGCAGTGTTGAGGGTATTTGGAAAATGCTGGCCAGAAACTACGGGCTGGGTTGGCCCAGAATGGACATGTTGTTGTAGTTGTGGTTGTGATTATTGTTATGTGCCTGTAAGTCAGAACGGACTCATAGCTCCAGTGGGTTTTCAGAAGCAGTAAATAATATGGGAGGAGATTGTACCTCTTTCTCCCACAGAGCACTGGTGGATTTGAACTGCTTGCCTTTAAACTGACAATGCAGCTCCTAGGCCTCCAGGGCTATCTAGAATGGAAGTACTGGAATCTTTTCTCCGTGCTTCCATCAAACCATTCATACAAATCCCCTCAAATATAAACATTTTGCACAATCACACACACATGGGTCCTGTGACTTGCTGACCACAAATCAGGGCTTGTGTCACCTCCTGGGACGCTTGCCCCTTCCATGGCCAGCCTCAGTTCAGTGCTTGCCCTTTGGGCCACGGGCACTGACTCCCAATGACCCCTTCACCCTGCGTGCAACCCCAATGTGAACTCTGCCACTTTCCCAGCCGAGCTGTTTCTGCTGGAAATAAGCTGCAGAAATCATTTTCTCTCTAGCCATGCTGAGTGGAGCATACAGCGTCAGGCCAGACTCTGTCACACAGACAATGCAGGACCCCACCTTAGAGCTGAGATGGACCCACTTCTCTGACAGGCGTGTTAAATGTGATTAAAGCTGCAGCACATCCCCTGCATCCCCATCTGCTGCAGTGCGGAGCCCACAGCTGTTCTGATTGCCCACGTACCGTTCCTTGTCAGTTTTCAAATGCAGCTCATCTCGCACGCAAACCCTCCCTTCCTTCCCCGCTCATCAGCCTCCCTCCAGCTCATCAGTCGCGCTTGGCCAGCTTGGCTGCGCAGTGCTGATATCCATTCGCCTCTGGCCGCGGATCTGTAAGGGCATTTGTGAGCCCTGGCCAGTGCAAAAATGTGTGATCACAGGGGAAGCTTAGCGCCTTGGCGGCTGGAATGATTCTCCTTGGATCCTAAGCTGTTGTGACGCCACCACCTGCAGCTCCCGCAGGCTTCTGTTCAGGGTGAGGAGAAATGACAGGGGCCAAATCACTTTTGATGCAGATTGCCAGCAGCCCCATAGGACCTCCCATAGGATGTCATTCTAAAAACTCAAAGGGCCGGTGCTTGCACCCCTAGGAGTCTCTGGGGAAAGGCAGAGGAGAGGGTCTCCACAGGAAGACCTAGAGGCCAGGGCTACAGAGAAGGCACAGGGCAACTATTTCCAGAAGAGCTGGTGACCCACAAAGGTCTCTACGGTATCTTTCTGAGTTTTTAAAGGTAGTACCCCTTATATCACTATCATGCACCACTTATACTACCTGGAAAACTGAATGGGGTAGATTTGGACGTTACTTCTTTGGATAGGACACCATGTTCAGTGCACAACCTGTACAACTGTACACATCACCCACTCTAGACAGAGGGGAAATTAAAAATAAAAGGCCACCACCATCAAAACTGGGAGACTAGATCAGTGAGCAATGTCCCAAAGCAGGAAAGATAGAGGAAGGTGTATAAAACAGGCGAGCACGAGGGACGAGTCACAAGACAGAAGTGTCAATGGATTCAAAGAGAAGCAAGCATTGGGGGCCTTTTGCTAAGCCCACCTTCCACTGTGCTGTCCTTTCTTCCAGACATTGCTGTCCTAGTCACCCAATGCTGCTGTAACATAAATAACACAGGGGGTAGCTTTGAAGAACTGGAATTTGTCATCTCACACTTCTGAGGGTATGAGGAATGACACTGTCCTTCCTTTGTGGCAGATCTGGGAGTTCACTGGCACATCTGTCTTTCCTGTATTTGTGTGTCTCTCCATTCTGCTCTTTTTCTAAGATGCCACTTAGAAGGGATTAGGTTTACAGCTCAGCTTTAAACTCTTGTCCGACCTTATTAACATATAAAAAAGAAAACCTCTTTTCCAAATAGGATATTTGTTGTTATGTTGTTAGGTGTTGTTGAGTCACTTGCGA
>NW_006399764.1:11945600-11960796 GCF_000299155.1 Elephantulus edwardii | reverse complement strand
CAGTCACTGAATAAATGCATCTCATCGAGGGTCTTCCTCTCTTGCTGTGTACCTCCACACTCCCAAGCATGACATCCCTCTCTAAGGACTGATCCCACCTTGCAACATGTCCAAATTATGTCAGATGAAGCTTCAGAATCCTTGCCTCCAAGGAGCAGCCTGGCTTCACCCTCTCCAGGACAAATTTGTTTGTTCTCCTAGCAGTCCATGGTATATCCAATATTCTTCTCCAGCACCACAGCTCAAAGGCCATCAATTATCCTTCTGTTGTCCTTAGTCATTGTCCAGCTCTCTGATGCATAGCAAATAATTGCAAAGACCATAGCCTGTATCAGACACACCTTAGTCTCCAGACTACATCGTTACTCCTAAGCACCCTGGAGAGGTCTGTAACAGCAGACTTTCCCATTGCAATTCATTTTTTCATTTCCTAACTGCTGATACCAAGAATGTTGATTGTAGAGCCAAGCAAACTGAAGCTGTTAACAATCTCAATCTCTTCACCATCTATCATTAGGGAACGGGAATTAGGACTTGAACATAAAATTGAGAGGAACATAATTCAGGTTAATAGTCGCCTCCTGGCTTTGTGTCCATGATTTCAAAGCTCACTTCTACATCCCAGATTCAGCTCATACCATGGACTGAAGGAGTCTTCATGACAGCCCAGACCCCTTTAGGCTTTTTTTCCTGGACTCAGAGAAGCCATTAGAATGAACAAAACTTAGCCTAGACCAACTTCAGCATGCGAGTGTTCATTACTGGGACAATGGTAATAAACTGAAACGGCCCCACTCTTGAGAAGAGCTTTTCCAAGGGATCGTCTACTGATTGATACTCCAGTCAATCAATCAATACAATCAATACAAAGTGAGCATTTTTCACTTTCTCCATCCACCTAAATAGCAATTCTAGAGAAAATCTAGAGTCTTGCTTATCTCTGAAAGCAACCCGCATATTTCCTTCAGAACCTCACCCATTCGTTCTGCAGGTCTAATGCTACCTGAAGACATTTATGAAAATTAGCAATATTGTACAAAGAGGAAAAACCCTAGTATAGTCCCTTGAGCTCTAGGAAAGACTTCAGAAATCATTTACTTATTCATTTCTTAAAGGAAAAGGTGTATTACTTGGAAAAGAAATTGGTCATTGTACAAGGATTGCTACTTAATAAACACTTGCTACACAAATCTTAGGTGTCAGGCATGAGGGAATTAATAAGAATAAGGCACTGTTCTTGACCTTGAGGTGTGCATACCGGGACAGGAGCACAACACACAAGGCCACTCACTAGAAACCATGGTTCAAGGTCAGAAGGCCATGATCCTTCAAACCTGAGCTTTTCCTTTCCCCAAACCTCATGATTTGTACCATCTGCTCTGCTGCTGACCTGAAAAATCCCCATTGGCATTTATTAAGCACATAAGTTTTAGACTAAGCATCGATATATAACTTCATAAACAAGTCACACACAAACACGCCTTGTATTGTTATTATAAACCACAGTCAAGAAGTCAGATGACATGGTGCATTAGGCAAATCTACTGCAAAGGATCTCTTTGATGTTTAAGGAGGAAAGATTTAACTTTGACAACTAAGGAGCACCTAATTCCACGGCATGATCTTTTCCATCATCGTACATGCATGTGAAAAAGAGAAAGCCAGAAGAATTGATGCATTTAAGTTGTGATGTTGATGAAAATGACTCAACTAACAAATCAGTCTCAGAAGAAATAAAACCAAAGTGTTCCTTGAAAGCAAGGGTGGAACTTCATCTTACTTTCTTTGAGCACGTCATCACAGAATACCAATGGCTAGAAATGGGTATAATCTATGTGAGTTTGACACCACAGCTATACTTATCCCCAAACTCAGTCTAATTTAGGGAAGCTGAGAAGGAAATAAAATGGTTTAAGAAAGTCAAACTGAGGAAATAAAGGCATTTCATATTTAAGAATGAATTTTAAAATATCTGGAGGGAGTATCTCTTTTAACACAACTCTGAGAGATCAAAACAAAGCCACTGCCTTTGAGTCTATTCTGACTCATGTTGACTCTTCATCAAGTTTTCAAAGCAGTAACTCTTCTCCAGAGAAGACAGAATCTTTCTCCCGAGGAGCAGCTTGTGAACTCTTCTGACTTCCCATCAGCAGCCTGAGGTATAATGAACTACTCCCACAGGGCTCCCAGCACTCGGAGGAGTTGTTATTAAATACCCTCAAGTCAGAACCAACCCATAGCTCACCCTCCAATGGGACTTCAGGAGCAATAAGTCCCACAGTAGGAGAGTGTCCATCCTTCCACTGTAGAGCAGCTTGATTTTAAGCTGTGAGACAGTTTACTTTTCTACACTTTAGAGGTGAAAAAGTTGAGGCTTGACAAACTACTGGTTTAAGGCCACACAGCTGAAAAACGGTAGAACAAGGTTTCAAACCCAGGTCTGCCCATTCCCAAGACCAGTCTCATAGTCAATGAATTAATCAGATTGTACAGGTACTGTTGAGGCCCAAGGCAATCTGGGGAGGGGAATAGATTCTTGAAGGAACCTGCAGGCTTAGGCTGGGCTCCAAAAGTTGATGCTTGCAGTATCATTTATTGTTATGCACCTTCAAGTCAGAACCAACCCATAGCTGATCCTCCAGTGGGTTTTCAGAAGCAGTAAATTGCACAGAAGACTGTCTTTCTCCTATGGAGGATTGTTGGATTTGAACCATGTTCCTTGAAGTTGCCAGTGCAGCGCCTTAACACTATACCACCAGAGCTCCAACAGTACCATAGTTCACCCATTAAACAGGATCAAAAAGAGAAACCAGCAAGCAAGACCAAAGAAACTGTATCAGGTGCAAGAGTGCAACTGTAAACAAGAAATGAGCCTACAGTTTGAGAGCCAAGGGGATTGAGAACATGAGGGAAATTAAAGAGGCATAAAACAACTATGAGATATCCTCTCACCCCAGTCAAAATAGCAAAATTTAACAGAACAGCAAGCAACAAATGCTGGCGAGGTTGTGGAGAAACTGGAACCCTGATCCACTGTTGGTGGGAGTGTAAAATGGTGCAACCCCTGTGGAAAGCAGTATGGTGCTTTCTCAAAAAGTTGCAAATAGAGATACCATTTGACCCAGCAATTCCACTACTGGGAATATACCCTAAAGAGACCATAGCTGACATCCAAGCAGATATATGCACACCCATGTTTATTGCAGCTTTGTTCACAATAGCAAGGAGTTGGAAACAACCTAAGTGCCCATCAACAAACGAATGGCTAGAGAAGCTGTGGTATATTCGCACAATGGAATACTATGCTGCATTATAAAACAAGGAACTCATGCAGTATTATTCAAAATGGTTGACTCTGGAGAACATTATGCTGAGTGAAATATCCCAGTCACAAAAGGACAAATATTACATGATGCCACTGTTGTAGAATGGGACTGTCCTTGGGGTTGGGGAGAGACTGAGTAAGATGGGTTCAATAATGTATACTGCACCGAAACAGAGGAGGGAGAAAACTATTTAAAAGAGATATATAACTGGGTGTTTCTGTCATCACAGGAGTCTAGAGCGAGGGCTACATGGTGGAGGGGACCTGGGGGAGGGTTTGTAAAACAATGAAAGAATCCTTTCTTTTACTTTTCCATAATTTTTGACTCATGTACTTATAACTTGTTAGTCAAATTTGTGTCTTCTAGGTTGCAACACCCCCATGATACATCTTCAAGGATATGAACATGTACGGCCAAACACAATCAATAAGAGTGCATCTAAATTCCAAAATCAATCTCCATAATAGTCTATGTGTTTCCTACTGCCAAAGGGGCCCTTTAGAGTAGTGAGAGAAGATCTTCACCCTGAAACCCACAGCGTCCCTTTTCAGCAGGAAGTAGCTAAGAGAATACGCCATCCCCTTTTCCTTATGACTCAGGGTGAAGTCTCTCTCAGGGAGGAGTGATAGGGAATGGCAAAGGACACACCGACAAAGGAGATTAATCAGAACTGACTTTGACAAGCACTGTGGCAATTGGACAATTAAAACAGACATTCGGATGGCAGGGAAGAAGAACAAACTGGGGAGGAGGGTGGAGAGAATGGTGCGGCAATGAAGGAGTGAAAGCCCAAAATCCCTGTGAATGTTCATTGAAACTAATAAAATTTAATAATAATAATGATAATAAAAAGAAAAAAAAAGAAAAAAAGAAATAAAGAGGCAACATAAACGAGGACCAGAGAAGCGTTAGGGTTGCAAACCATGAACAAGGCCAGAGCTCATTCCAACTAGTCTCTGGGCACAGGAGTGAGTTAGGGTGAGGATTAGAGTATCCCTCGCCCATCTCCCACAGTGACAGATCTGGGTAGAGCCAGGGAAAGGACAGAGGCTCTTGTTAGATCTCCCAGGCATCTGGCACTCCTGGATACAGTTCCCTCTGTGATAAATATCTTCATTTACCTAAGAAAGCAAGAGCCAGGAGCTCCACAGTGTCCAGCTCTACAGGCTCAGCCCGACAGCTCCCCAACACAACACAGGGAGCTCCCTGGATACTTCCTAGGGGAGACTGAGCATAGTCCAAACAATGGGCAGACAATGGTTCTCCCAAGCAAGCCTTTTTAGGTCACAGACAGAGCCGTGTTTATACTCCGAGGGACGGAACATCCTCTGAGCACGCCATCTCTCCCCTTTGGCAAATGCCTCAAGTCTTAGCAATCTGTGCAGACATGGTGTGAGTCACTGTCAGTTCAAGTACACAATATTTTCCAACGTCAACCCGCTCCCACATTTCCTGTGCATTCCCTGCTCCAGGAGCTGATGGAGGCAAACTGGACGAGGAAGCATCAGGTTCCAGCATTCTGGAACCCTGCACCAGGCAGCAGACGAGGACCCAGGCATTAGGCACAAGGTGACTGATGTAAAGGGTGCACAGTTTGTGCCAAGCAGAGCTTGAAAGATTCTAAGTTCTCACAGCTCTAGGGGAAAGCTATTATAATGTCTGGTATAAGGATGAAGAAACAGGCTAATTTGCCCACATACCAAAGTGAATGTGAAAGCGGAGATTCAACGCTAGATATACTTCTCCTAATAGGCCATGTCTCATCTCAAAGCATCATGTTTCCAGGTCGTTGTTGTCAGTTGCCACTGAGTATACGCCCACCATGGCGATCTCATGCATGGAGAACAGAACCCATCCCCAATGGGCTTCCCGAGACTGATCTGTCTAAAACAGACCACCAGACCTGCCTTTCGAGAGATCTCTTGGCTTGTTTGAACCACTAGCCTTTCACTTAATGTTTCAAGATTTAGCCAGCGTATGTGTTTAGATTGAGAGTCAAAGATTTCATGCTGAAGTAAACACGGAATGTGGGGAAAGGACCCAGGAACCCCAGCGGGAGGCTGGAGTCTTTAAGCAGGTGAGAGTGCACTGAGGGTGGCCCCAAAAGGGCAAGGCCATGGCAGGAAGTGCATGGTGGGCCCTAGAAACACAGGTGAAGGCAGAAAGAAGCCACTCCAGCACAGGCCATATCTTGCCCCACTCCTGAAGCTCCTTGGATCATGATCACCAGGCACGTCTCCACATCATCTTGTCACTTCTGCTTTCGTTAGCTAGGAAGGGGACACTCCACAGGGATTCACTGAACTGCTGACTCCTGAGGGCCTTGGGGGCCAGTGCAGCCCCTCCTCCTCCTCTCCTCTGCACCCGCATCATGAACACCAAATACAGTTTTAACTCAGCTTCGTCCTATTCCAAACAGGTGTGTCATTAGGGGACATTCTAATTTTGAAGATGAGGAAACTTAATCAGAAGGGAACTTGCTCAAAGTCATAAATGTAAGTTAGTGGGGTTACTGGGCTCCATCTAGCTACATTTACCCAAATGCATTGATTTTTTTCACCACACCACACTGTCTTTTAGAGGGGAAAACTCCAATACAAATGGTGCTTCTTCTATAGTTTGTCTTATGTTCAATAACTCTGATTGCTTAAAATGAAAAAGAAGTCCTGTCAGTTAAGCCAAGATTTATTCTCTCATTCATTCTCTCTCTCTCTCTCTCTCTCTCTCTCTCTCTCTATATATATATATATATATATATATATAAAATCTATCAAGTACTTTCTGAGAAAGCATACCCATCCACTTCCTTTAAGTCAGCTCTGCCTCAGACCAACACCATAGGACAGAGTAGAGCTGCCCTGATGGACCTCCAAAGCTGCAAATCTTTATAGAAGATGACAGTGTCATCTTTCTCCCATGACATGGCTGGTGGGTTCATGTGCCAACCTTTCAGTTACCACCACAGTTCTCAATACACTGCACCACCAGGGTTCCTGAGAAAGCCTACAGGATTTTTCCATTTAGACATTCACATAGACAAGACAGACAGACTCTTCATTGGGTGTTAGACCTCATGGGCTTGAGCAAGGTGAAGATGGTACCAACGGTGTGGGATGGGACAAGGCATTGTTCATAGGATTGATAGGAGTTGTAGTTGACTCAATAGCACCGAACACCACAACAACCACCTCTAGTAAGCCTTATAAAAAGAGTAACTTAATCAGCTTTTTTTTCCATAAAATGGTCCTGTCAAAGCTTCCCTCATGATTAATATGAAGGACAACTTCTATCAGTCCCTGGGATATCTTGTATACTCTCACTGATCTCTACTCTGTGTTAAAACCACCACTCAGAATTATGTCCAAATTCCATAGGCAGGGACCAGCTCAAACACTGTTTCAAGCATTCAGAACGTCTCTTTTTGACATCAAGTTGGCCCACAGGTCTGACAGCCTGATACCCATGGAGTCCCACCCAAGAACATTTCCTTCAAAACAGGTTCTTGTTAGAGAAACAGCTCTGGTTTTAAATATACCCCCTCCTCTCATAAAAATGCCCAGCCAGCAAAGCCATTCAGTTTAAAATATTTAATTAATACCTTCACAGGGGTCTGTTCCTTATTAAAGACTCTTGGGGACCATGTCTTAGGGGCAACACTTTGTTCTAAGTCGCTCTATGTGTTGCAGATAAAATAAAGTGCTGGAATGTGCTTTCTATTAAAAGCAGAGAGGCTCTCCTGCCCACTGTTGCAACTCCCGTCGCTATCATGGGGGCATGCTAAGGTATAATCCAAGTACAACATACAAACACAAACAGTGTAAATCCACTCACTTAGTAAAAAGACTCCTAGTAAAACCACAAGAAAGGTCTGGTAATTAGCCAAGGGGATTAAACACTGGATAAGGACTTCCTTTTCCTTATGTCCCAACAGAAGAGGCCACAAAGTCACAACTACTCCCCAAACAAAAAAGAGCAAAGGCACAAAGGCTGTCTCTGCTCTATCCGCTCCTATCATCTTCTGGGCCTCTCCACCCGAAGCAGGTGAGAGAACGCTGGCTAAATTCTGCCTCCCATGGAGGCAAACACCCTCCAGTCTGCCTCTGTCTCCTTATGCTCAAGACTTGCAAATGCTAGCTCACAATCATTCCTGCTCAGGCAACAGACTTTACCCCCTGCTTATAAAAAATGCTTGGGCTTCATTTTGAAAACTACGGAAAATGTACACACACGTACACCAAAACCGTACAAAAGCCAAGAAAAGGAAACAATTAAACACTCCTCTCCTCCTTACCATGGTCCTTTGGCACACCTACCCTTTTCTGTGTATGGTTCTGTAAAACTGTGGTGAGTATGCATTTGCATATTTATTTCTGCATCTTTTCTCTTACAAATAGCCTGAGGATTTTCCTCTCTGTCACTTTTTCCACATTATTCTTTATCGCTGAGGAACACGGCAAAGGGAGCTCTACTGACACAGTGGTTAAGTGTTTGGCTACTAACCAAAAGGTCAATAGTTCTAATCCATCAAAAATTCCATGGGAGAAAGATGACAGCAGTCTGCTGCCACCAAGATGGAAACTTGTACACCAATGTTCACAGCAGCATTCTTCACCATCGCAAGAACATGAAACAGCCCAGATGTCCAACTACAAATGAATGGATTGAGAAGTTGTGGTACGTTCATACAATGGAATATTACACAGCATGCAGGAGCAATCATGTTGTAATTTACTACCTAACTTGGGAGGGATTCGAGATCATTATGCTGAGTGAACTAACTCAGTCCCACAAGGACAAATACTGTATAAAACCATTATTGTAGAATGAGTATGAGGATCTAAGGCTGGGGTGAGGGTGTAAATAGAGGGATGAGAATGGGGGGTGGATAGGGTGTTAACCATAGGGTTGCATTATTCAGTGGGTGGGTGGGGTGAAGAAAATATGAAGGATTTTTTGTGAAAAGAACAATGTATTCATTCAAACTGTGTAAATAAATCAGAGTAAACTTAAAATTTTTTAAAAAAGAAGCTAAACAAAACAAAACAAAAAAGATTGTAACCTTGGATACACTGGATAGTTCAGCTCTGCCCTGCAGAGTCACTAGGATTCAGGATTGATTCAGTTGCATCAGGCTTTATGGTGGCATGACAGTGTAGAGTTGGACCAATATTAACTAATCTAGCTTTTCTCATCTGCTTATAGGGAGCTCTTGAAGCTCTTTAGAGATTTTCCCTGTTAGAAACAATGCCAAGCATCTTGCTATACAAGTCTCTGTCCATTTTTTAAAATTATTATTTCCTTGAAATAGATTCTCATAACAGGAATAGCTGAACTGAAGACTACAGATAGCTTGGTTTTGTTGTTTTGTTTTGTTTTGAAGTATTTGCTATATTATACTTTGGTTTTCTCTCCAAAGGCTGTAACACTTTATGTCCTTACCTGCATGTGAGAATATCTATCTGATCCATTCTTTTTTTTTAATTTCATGTCACTAATATATATACTCCCAAAGAGATGGATTTACACAGTGACTTCAACAATAGGCTTTAGTGTGTCCGAGAGGATGAGGATAGCATAGGATATGGCAGGGTTCAAGTTGCTGTTCATAGGGTTGCTAGGAGTTGTACTCAACTCAATGATGCCTAACAACAACAATATGCATACCTACACAGCTCTCAGCTCTCATTTCTTAAAGCAGAAAACCATCATAAGACTTTTGTCCCTATTCATACACCATCACAGCAAAACTACTATCATGCTCTCCCTCTTCTCACTTGACACTTACATGGGAAAAACATCCTTGGAAAAATGGGCCTCAGAAACCCCCTACAAGAAGGGTACACCCTCTCTCCACCTGGAGTGAGCTGAGAAGAGACACTAAGGGTCTCTAATGAAATCTAACTTGGCTGAGAGCTAGGATTTAAACTTTGGCCCCTTTATTGCTGCCAAGATCTTGCAAGAGAGTGTGTTTACTTTTCTCCACTTTTCTCTTTGATAATCAACAAATTTAATGCATTCATTTAAAATCCCACAAGTCTGTTCTCTTTCCCAGAAGCAGAATGAAGTAATCCAGTTCCCACATTCAGACAGCTTGGTTTAGAGGCCACAGAGGAAGATAACCCCCTGTCTAGAGAGCCAAGGGTGGTTCAAAGAATAGTAGATCACAAAAACACTCAAGTCAAGGACATTTTGCAACAGTCTTGGAGACAGTCCAACACTTGGCTGCTCAATCATTTCCTCAGGCCCTTTTTCAAAAGTGTGTCTTCCCTCCACCTGACTAGAGTCATGTCATGAGATTGGATTGAGTTTTCCAGCAAAATAATCCTTTTTCTCCTTAGTAAAAATGCAAACAAAGCTTTTCGCAAATACAGAGAACCTCACAAATTAATTTTCTAGTGATTCTAGTTTGTGCATCCTACCTGCATGAACCTAATATAAAGTCAGGGAAATGGGTTTTTGACCTAATGTCTGTGGGCACCTTATGCTTTGGGATTTAGATGACCCAAGTGAGTACCTTGAGCTATATTAGCTATGAATCACAATAAACAAACAAGATGTACTCATGTCTAGCAGGAATCTCAGCTACATGACATACTATGGCTGCAAAACAGTTTAAGTATGTATTTGACAGTCTTGGGAGTTTTGCTGAGAGATTCTGAAAAAATCTAATTAAAAAGATGAGCTTCGATTTCTGCTCAGAAAGCCTAGCTCTGCTTTAGTGCTACATCACACAGGATTCCCTCAAGCTGGATCTCCCCACTTAAGTAATAAATAGGTTAACTATTTCACTGTTGAGTGCCAATCTCATGCCTGCATCTCCAAACTCATATCCAACACTCTAGGAGAATGTTCTACCATATGCTTTCTGCAAAGGGGCTTCCAATGCACAGAAGAAAATGACCATGTGGCTTGAGAGCTCTTGGGGCAGGGGCAGGAGAATATTTAGGATGAGTCTTCTCATCCTAAATATTTGATCATTAATTATTTTCAAAATACAGATAGAGAGATATCCAAAGAAGGATTAGCAATGGAAAAATATGGCCTCGGTGAAAAATGCTAGGCAACACATGATCAAATTTAGTAAGATCAATGGTATACTCATTGGCAATGCCTTTATTCAACAGCTTAATCTTTACACATGGACATTTGGAGAAGCTCAATATCATTAGTCAGAACTAGGCCATGGGGTGAACAGACAGGCCATAAATTCCATAAACAAGTTTAAGCTGAAGCTAAATATAATTAAAAATTAAAACAAGGCCATGTGAGCCAAAGTATGACCCTTAATATATCCTACTTAAATTTAAAGGCATCTCAAAAATATATTTGACACTAATTGACACTAAGTACTACTTGTCTAAAGACAAGAAGAGTTATGGAATGACAATTTTATAGGTGAGGATAGCAAAAGATCATGAAAAAGACAAGGAATAGAGAAATGTTAAAATGTATGAGAAGGCACTCTAAGACATGTTCTTGAATATAGAATAGTTAAAGCAAATGGCAGAAATGATGACATGAGAGAAACCAACAAAATATTTCAAATCACAGGTCAAGAAGACAAGCTAAAGTGCTCTAAAGAAGTGTCCAAGGACATAGAGTTAGGAAGCAAAAAAGGAAGAACATGCTTGGCATTTCTCAAACAGAAAGAACTGAAAGAAAAATTTAAGCTCAGGGTGCAACTGGAAGGATTCTATGGACAAAATATTGAATGACAAAGGAAGCATAAAAAAACATGGAAGGGTTGCATAGAGCCATTCGATAAAAAAAAAAAAGAACTGATCAGTCCTCACTCACTTCAGGAGTTTTCATAGAATTTAGAACTGTTGCTATTATGGAACAAATGCAAGCTGCCTTGAAAACATTGCTGAAAAAAACAAGGTTCAGTTACTGACAAAGTACCAGTTGAGATGTTTCAATAAATAAACAAATGTGACTCTCAAAGCACTCACTCATCTGTGCAAAGGAATTTGGAAGATAGCTACCTGGCCAATCAACTGGAAGAGATCCAGATAGGTGGACATTTCAACAAAATGTAGAAAACACTGAGTAATATTAATATCCTCACAAGTAAAATTTTGTTGAAGAGAATTCAGATAAGGTTACAAGTAATACATTAACAGTGAACTGCTAAACAGGCAAGTCAGATTCAGAAGAGAACATGAAACAAGGCATATCATTGCTGCTATCAGAAGGATCATCAATGAAAGAAAAGAAGATCAAAGGGGTATTAACTGTGTTTTATTGACTAAGTAAAGACATTCAGCTGGGTGGATCACAATTCAAAAAATAGCAATTACATAACATTAAATAGTGCTCACACAGAATCGATATGTAGGCCAAGATGCTGATTGAATATAACTGAATATAATTTATTTAATCTCTATGATGAACAGATTATATGAAGAAGGATTCAGCTTCAGAATTGGGGGAAGATACATTAATAACCTGGGGTACGCAGATACCATAACTTTGCTGAAAATAAAGACTTGAGCATCAAACATTACAGCCTTCAATATGCATTTTAATATAATGAAAAAATCCTTACAGCTATAATAATAAGCAACATCGTGATAAAGGGTGAGACTAATGAAGTTGTCAAAGTGTTATTTTACTTAGATGGCCAGGAAATTCCTATGTAAGGCAGAATCAAGAAATCAGAAAATTTATTGCATTGGGTGAACTACAGCAAAAGACTTCTTTTAAGGGTTATAAAGAAATTATATCACTTTGAAAACTAAAGAATGACTGACCCAAGTCATGATATTGGTATTTTTTTATCACTTCATGTGCATGTCAAATATAAACAATAAATAAGGAAGAACAAAGACTTTGAATCATGGTATAGTGAAGAATATTGCATATATCATGGACTACCAGAAGAATAAACAAATCTGACTTGAAGGAAGTACAACGAGAGTTCTTCTTAGAGGTAAAGATCATGAAACTTCATCTCACTTGCTCCTGGCATATTTTCAGGAGGAACCAGTATTTGGAGAACCATATTAGCCTGGAAAAGATAGAGGATCAGGGAAAGAGAGGAAGACCCTTAGTAAGATGGATTTTGACACAGTGCTTCCTACAATGGGCTTGAGCCAGACAGAGATTGTGAGGATGGTACATAATAGATCAAGGTTTACTTCTGTGGTTCTTGGGGTCACTATGAGTTGTAGTCAACTTGATGCTAATCTAACAACAACCACCAGAGGAATGAACAAATGAGTCTTGGAAGAAGTGCAGCTAGAATGTGCTTAAGAAGCAGGAATGGTGCGAGTTTGCACACATTTTGGACATATTAGGAGTGATTATTCCCTCTAGAAAGGCATCACACTCTCTCCTAAAAGTAGAGGTAGAGTATAGGGTCAATGAAAGAAAGGAAGACCCTCAACAAGACGGATCATTACAGCAGCATAACAATGGGCTCAAAACTAGTGATGATTATAGAAAGATGCAGGACGGGGTAGTGTTTCATTCTACTGTCCATTACTGAGTTGAAACCAACTCAGTGGTACCTAACCACCACAATGATATAAAGAGATAGAGAAGAGGAAGGGAAAGCCTCATCTGCCAAATTATCGTCATTTTTTTCAAAGTACAGGTTTTTCAATTTTAAATCATTCAAAAAGACATAAATTTAGAAGGATGAAATAAGACAAATCCTACTTTATCTACACTTGTTAAGTGCTGTTGAGTTGTAGATGATTCATAGTGACACAATGAAAGTTAATACAAATTCATAGAGTTTCTGGAGGCAAGCTATTCTGTTAAGTCTTTTAAATATTCTTGGCTATGAGCTTTGAATTATACAAGGTTTAATTATCAAGAATACATAATTACATAAAATGAGACCACTCTGTACTATTTTTATCCACCTTTTTATGAAAGATCAAGTTAAGGTGAGAGGAAACTGCTCTATAGAGAAGGTAACTCATTTATTCTTGGAGGTATTAAGAATCAAAGACTATGAGTTTGTGAACTGAGAGTCATGGGCCACACAGATAAACTCCTGCTGGATCTTGGGGTGACTGAACAGGAGCCATGCCTCAATTCTAAGGTTCTTCAATCTGTGGAAAATAGTAAAAGAGTCCTGATGCAACTGGCCTGCACCAGGACCTCCTCTCCTGACGCTGACTACACACATCAGAACCACCTTACACCACATATCAGGACTTGATGAAACATGTACCAGGAGTGATATGTGCTGGGAGTGATGCTGGAACTTGAATGAGGTACTTTGTGGGGGGTCACTGCTGTTCAGCTGGGTCAGATGGGACCCCTTAAGCTCAATCAGAAGGGAGCAAGACAGCAGGAGCTTGTTCTTGAAGGGGAAACCAAGGCTTTTTGGTTTTCCAATCAGGACTCTGTGATCTACTTTGTATCTCCTCATGTTGAATCCATCAACTGCCTTTAGCCCAAAGCACCTTGAGCTAGCCTAGCTGTGGCAGTTGAAAGAGAGAGGAGGCTGCTTTCACAGGCCTTTTTCCTACCAAACTGAAGCAGACCTTCCCTTGGGTCAGAAAGTAGAAAGAAACCCAGACAGGGTAGCTGTCCTACCGTCTTCGAGTAATGGCTTCAAATCAAGAACCTTCTATCCTCTCAGACATGGAAAAACTCTACCACAGCAATGTCACATAAGAAACAGGCTACCTCATCACCTACACAAGTCCAAAGCAAGATGTCACCCAAAAAAAGTGACTTTGTATCAATGGATTTCCTGAAACTGGAAAGTCTAATGAAACTTTCTGACACAGAACTTAAAAAAACAATGATTGAATATTTTCAATGCATGAAAAACAAACTTGAAGAATTACAGGACACCAGAAGCAAAAACCAGGGGGAGCTTAAAAAACCAATTAAAAAATGCAGATAAAACAAACAAGGCATTAGAGGCTTTGGGAAAACAAAACCCCACACTCTAAAATATGCAGTCCAATGTTTCAGATGCTATCAACATGAACAGGGTTGAAGAGATGAAGCACAGAACCAGTGAAATAGAACTTAGAATTATCACCACCAATCTGCTAGACCAAAAAGCAGGAAAAAAAGATAAAGAAACCTAAGAATAACGTGGAACATCATCAAGAAAAATAACATGTGTATAATCGAAATCCCAGAACAGGAAGAAACAACTAAAGTCACAGAAAAAGTTGTGGAAGAATTATTAGAAGAAAACTTTCCAGGCATAATGAAGACTGAGAATAGTGAGAGAATATATACTCAAGAAATTGTGAGAACACCATATAGCACAGACCCCAAAAGGAACACACCAAGGCATAGCTTAGTCAAATTTGCCAGAACCAAAGATAAGGGGAGAATTATGAAAGCAGCAAGGGCAAGGGAGAAACAAAGAGTAACCTATAAGAGAGTAAATAAGATTAAGTGCCTATTTCTCAGCAAAAACCACACGAGCAAGAAGACAGTGAATGACATATACTGAACACTCAAAGAATACAACTATCAACCAAGAATATTGGACCTGGGAAAGTTGTCCATCAAATATGAAGGAGAGATCAAGAAATTCCCAGAAAAACAGAACATAAGGGAGCTTGTAAAAACAAGACCAGCATTGGAGCAAACACTGAGAGATGTCCTTCTTAACAGAGGTGCCACAGAAAGCAGGATGGACCAAAGTAACTAGCAACAACAACAACAGAAAGAATTAAGCAAAATAATAGCAGCAAAACATTGAATCACACTTAATGTAAATGGCTTAAATGCACCACTGAAAAGAAAAAGAGAAGCAGATTGGATTTAAAAAAAAATCAGTCAATATGCTGTCTTAAAGAGACAAATCTGAAAGATGAAGCTAAAGAAAGACTAAAAATAAAAGAATGGGACAAAATATACAAAATGGCAACCAGGAAAAAGCA
>NW_006399764.1:11828663-11945274 GCF_000299155.1 Elephantulus edwardii | reverse complement strand
AAATGTGCATGGAATGTTCTCCAGAACAGATCATGTTTTTTTAGGTTACAAGACAAGCATAAATTAATTAAAAACATCAAAATAATACAAAGCATCTTCTCAGACCACAATGCTGAAAAATTAGAAATTAATAAAAAGAGGATAGAGAAGGAAAAAACCATACATTTGGAATCAGAACACCACCATGCTTGAACATGAATGGGTACTAGAAGAAATAAAAAAAGACAGTTTCTTGAAACAAATGACAACAAAAACACAACTTACCAAAACCTGTGGTAAACAGTCAAAGCAATAATCAGAGGTCAATTTTTAACAATAAGCAAACACATCAAAAGGCAGGAAAAAATGACCATTGACTCTAAACCAACATCTCCAATAAATGAAAAAAGAACAACAAAAACACCTGACACCCTCCAAAAACATTGACATTATAAAAATTCTGGCAGAACATGAAGAAACGTTCAAAATCCCTACCTCTAAGAGAGATGCAAATCAAAACAACTATGAGACATCATCTCATCCCAGTAAGAATAGCAAAATTTAACAGAACAGCAAGCAACAAATAATGGCAAAGAGGTAGAGAAACTGGAATCTTTATTCATGGTTGGTGGGAGCATAAAATTGTGCAGCCATTATGGAAGGCAGTATGGTGCTTTTTCAAAAAGTTGCAAATAGGGATACCATTTGACCCAGCAATTCCACTACTCTGAATATACCCTAAAGAAACCATAACTGTCACCCAAGCAGATATAGACACACCCGTGTTTATAGCAGCTTTGTTCACAATAGCAAAGAGTTGGAAACAACCGAAGCGCCCATCAACAAATGGATAGAGAAATTGTAATATAATTACATAATGGAATATTATGCAGCACTGAAAAACAAAGAACTCATCAAATATTATGCAAAATGGGTGATCATGGAGGACATTGTGCTGAGTGAAATATAAAAGATAAATACTGCGTAATGCCACTGTTATAAAACAGGACTGACATGGGACTTCGGGGTAACTAAGAAAAGGGGGGATAAATAATGTACACGACATTGAAACAGATGAGGGAGAGAAGTACATAAAAGGAACATATGATTGGGTATTATTGGAATGACAAGAATCCAGAACAAGAGCTGCATAGTAAAGTGGACTCAGGGGGATGACTGTATAACAATGAGAGATAGTGGTGTTTTTTTTTTTCCAAAGAAAAAAGTGAACTTGGAGGGAAGGTGACAAAATGTCCAACAATGAACGAATGGAAATACAAGTTCTCTAAACTTTCATTAAAATATCAAAAAAAGAAGTAGTAATAATAGTCATCACATTTTGTCTTAAACTCTTCTTCAAATGGATGAGGGGAATTAATGTAAAAAAGAAAATAAATAAAAGGTATCCATTTTTCTCACCATGTATCTTCCAGTTTGTCTCACTGAGGTAGCTTGCACATTACTAGATGCTTGAAGCTTAGCTACTGGTGTTTCAAATACCAACATACCAAACATCGTCATTCATGGTGGACAGGCTTCAGATGAGCTTACAGACTAAGACTAGCAAGAAGATCCTGGTGGTCTATTTCTGACAAATGAGTAGATGAAGACCCTATGGATCACCACAGAGTATGAACAAGCACATGATATTAAGATGAACCCCCTTGCTTTGAAAGCATTCAAAATATCCATTGGCTGCAGCAATGTGACCAAGCATACCAATGATCATAAAGATGACACAGAACCAATTGAGATTTCATTATGTTGTACATCAGGACATTATGAAACAGAGCCACCCTGACAGCAGCTAACAGATCAACAGTTCAATATCTCTACAACCTCAAACCTTGTGCTATGTGCTTCACATGCATCAGCATATTTACAGCTTTGTTGTTGTTGTTGTTGTTATGTGCCATTGAGTCGTTTACGACTCATAGTGACCCTATGTACAACAGCCCTAAACCCTGCTCCATCCTGTACCAATCGCATTGCCTCTGACTCCATCCTGTGCCAATCGCATTGCCTCTGACACACCCATCCTGATGACCCCAGTCACTGAATCAATCCACCTCATAGAGGGTCTTCCCCTCCTGCGCTGTCCCTCTGCTCCACCCAGCATGATGTCCCTCTCTAAAGACCTGTCTCTCCTTACAACATGTCCAAAGTATGTCAGACTTTACCAAAGAAATTATTATTCCAATATATAGATGAGGACTTTGAGGTACAGAAACCAAAACAAGCTACCAATGACTGGTCAAACACAGTGGCTGAGCTAGGATTCTAATCTTCCACTGTGTTGTTTGGAGCAATGTTATTTCCACTACCACTACCTCATGTCACTTTCATGAAGAAGGGTGTGGCATTAGGATTGAAAAAGCCTCATAAACACCCTGCATTATGCAGATTGCACAATCTTGCTTGTTGAAAGTGAGGAGGACTTGAAACACTTGCTGCAAAAGATCAAGGACTATAGCCTTCAGAATGGATTACAGCTCAATATCAAGGGAAAAAAATCCCTCATGTCAAGGCCAATAGGCCACATCATGATAGAGAAGAGAGAGAAATTTTCGATTATTAATCTTACTTGGATCCACAATCAATAACTTTGATACAGAAGAAAACCAAAAACAGAAAACAAAAACATGTTGCATTGGGAAGTCTGCAGTTGGGGACCTCTCCAAAGTGCTGAAGAGGAAAGATATCAGTTCAAAGACTAAGGTGCAGCTAATCCAAATTATGGTCTTTTTAATTACTTGCTATGCATCTGAAAGTTAGACAGTGAACAAAGATGACAGAAGAAGAGTTGATGCCTTTGAGTTGTGGCACTAGAGAAGGGCACTAAATAGCCCATGAACTACCAAGAGAACAAATAAATCTGCCCTGGAAGAAGTGCAACCCAGTTCCTTCTTGGAGATAAGGACAGTGAAATTTTCCATCTCTCATGCTTTGGACATATTGTCAGGAGGGGCCAGTTGTTGTGAAAAGACATCATGCTGAGAAAGGTGACACAGTGACTGGCAATTGACTTGAGCATGTAGGAGATTGTGAGGATGGTGCAGGATAGTGAAGGGTTCCTATCTATTGTTCATAGAGTCACTGAGTTATAATCATCCTAAAATCACATAATGACCACCACCACTGTATTAAAGTGAGGGAGCTCTGATGGCTTAGTCCATAGGAAGTTGTGATTCTAACCCAGAGGCTGCTCTGGTGGCTTGAACCTACTAGTGGCTTCAAGGAAGGAAAACGGACAACCTCCTCTAGTGTGATTTACCGCCTAGAAAAACTGCCAGAGGGTCCACTAGGAGTCAATCCTGACTTTGTGGAAAGGAGAGCATTCTAGTAAGACTTCCTAAATTGGTAAGAAAGTTTAAACATAGAAACAAACAACTTTCTCATCTTGTCAAACTCATGGCTGTCAATTTGGAACCAAGTCATAATCAACCCTTCAGCGGGTTTTAAAGGATATAAATCACATGGGAAGAGAAGTTCCAATCCTCCCCCCCTCCCCTGCAAAACAACTTGTGAACTCAAAACCACCAGAGATACCACCTTTGAGTTGGCGGTGCGATTATCTACAAACTATCTCAGCAGAACTGCCCTCTCATCCTATGCAATATTATTTAAAGCTGGGTCTTTTTCCTAATTAAGATCAACTCCACTCACATGCTGGCCGATACGGCTTTCTCCTTTTAAAGCATTTTCATACATTGCTCCGAGACAAGCCCCAGCCTCTAAAACAAGCACAGATGTTTTACACTGGCCCTATAAATGGGAAAAGTTCTAACAAATTCTAGGCCTTCTCAGAGATGACTGAGCCTCAAGTGAGCCTCTTGAGTTTTGAGTTGGATATATGCACTAGGGGTCCAGGAATTCAAACCAGGGGTTTAGGGGAGGGCAGGAACTATTTCATGCTAAAGAGATGACTGTTGCTAGCTTGGCCTTGTCCTTGGTCTTGAGCCAAGTGCTACACAAGTGGAAACCACACCCACGTTCAGAGGCACATCCTAGACTGATTGCCAAGCTTCCAGGACTCAGTCGGCCTGGGCTACAGAGGGTGCTGGCAGAACATCTGCTTCTCCCAGGAAGGAGGCACCACTGAAGCTTTGCTCAACAGTTGCAACGGATTCCAACACAAGATTGACCAGATCCTTCTTTGCCTGTTTTTGTTTTATAAAAAACATACACTGTGCTTAAATCAATGCATCACACCTGGGGCCTCATTAGAAATGCAGAACCTCGGACCTCACCCTAGATTAGCAGGATCAAACTGCAGTTTAACAAGGTCTCCAGTTAATTGGAACACATAGTTTGAGAAGCTCTGTTTTAAGAATGTAGTCAGGAGGGCAGCCTGGGAATCAGGCCAGGAGCTGTGTGGTCTTCTCACTCAATGCAGGGCATGGACACTTTGAATGGTGAGGCTGTTAGACTTTGTCTCCAGTCCAGGTTTACCTACCTACCTGCTGTGGAATCATGAGGAAGTCGCTCCTTTCTGTGTCTCTGTTGACTCACCTGTAAAACACAAAAGAATAAAACCAATTTCAGAGTTGCTAAGAGCAGAGCACCAAACCAATTCATTCTAGTTCTAATCTCCCATTCAGACGCTACATTTCTAACCCAGGTACAACAAATTGAAATCAATAGTTTAATAACATCCCCAGGTGGTTCTTATATATGCATAAGCCTCACCTTGGGTTCTAGAAAAATTGTTTTATACCATTGAGTCAGAACCGACTCAGCTTACCTGCCAGCAGGTTTTCAGAGGCAGTAAATTACATGGGAGTGGATTGCCCAACTTTCTCCCGCAGAGTGGCTGGTGGATAGAACCATGTACCTTTGGGTAGCAGTGCAATTTCTTATCTCAAGGCCACCAGAGCTCCCTAAAGAACATTATTGTTGGTTGTTGTTAGGTGCTGGTAAGTCAATTACAATCCAAAGTGACTGTATAAATAACATATCTGAACCCTGTCCTATCCTGTGCCATCCTCATCATCTGACAGATTTGAGCCCATTACAGCAGTCAATCATTACTGTATCAATCCATCTGGTTGAGAGTCTTCCTTTCTTTTGCTAGCCCTCTACCGTCCCAAGTATCATGCCCCTCTCCAAGGAACAGCCTCTCCTGACAACATGCCCAAAGTGTGTGAAACTAAGCTTTGCCATTTTTGTCCTCCCAGGGTACAGTGGATGTTACTTTATCCAAGACATATCTGTTCTTTGGCCATTCCACGGGATAACCCAGTATTCTTCTCCAACACCGCAACTCAGTGGCATCAATTCTTCATCTGCCATTCTTATTTACTGTCTAGATTGAGAGCATAGCATATGTTTGAAAAGACTATGGTCTGAATCAGACACATCTTAGTCCTCAAACTAGTATCATTTGACTGCAGACTTTCCCAAAGCAATACATCTCCTGATGTCCTGACTGCTGGTACCAAGGGTATAGATTGTGAATCCAAGTAAGATGAAGTCATTGACAGTTTCAATCTTTTCTCCATCTATCATGATATCATCTATTGGTCTAGATCCCATAAAATGCAGATTCTAATTTATTGCATCTGGAGGAGAAATGTAAATTCTTAGCAGGTATCAAATTAGAATGAATGAGTTCAAAACTATGGTCAGGAGAAGTCCATGAGAATGGACAGATAAAGAATACAACATTGGAGTAAGTGGAGAGAAGGTAATTTTGTAAAGAAGGAGCAGTAAGACAGACAAGTAATGCAAGGAATAAGTTGACTCAGGACATGTATAAATGAGGGAATGAAAAGCCAGTTTTAATAAAAAGAGTGTCTACAGTTCGGTGAGTGTTCAGACAAGGTAGTTTATCCAGCTAATGTGCTTTGAGCACCCATTGTGTCTGGCCCCAGGCCACTGTGCTGACCGTGGTAGAGGGCTCTACTGTCTTTACCCTCAAGGAGGGTAGAAATAAAGCAGGAAGAAATAAAAGCAGTTCAGTGCAATGAGTACCTAAAAGAAAATAAATCAAGTGCAAAAGTGTCATGATTAATTTTGTTCTCCCCAAAATGTGCTGGAATTCTAATCACTGGAAGAGTGGATGAAATAGTTTCATCTTTGCTATGTGAATGATGCCCAAGGAGATTGAGTTCTAAATCCAATAACTTCTGTGTTATAAAAAGAGCAGAGTAGATACAGATACATGTACACAAATGCCTTTGAACCATAGTGTTGGAGAAGAGCACTGAACATCCCATGGACTGCAAAAAGAACAAATACGTCTTGGAGAGGGTGCAGCCAGAGGTCTCTTTGGAGGCAAGAATGATGGTATTTCACTGCACGTACTTCGGGCATGTTGCTAGGAGGGGCTATCCCTTGGTGGGGGACATACTTGGAAGAATGGAGGGTCAGCAAAGGAGAGGAAGACCCTCGACTAGGTGGATTGCCACAGTGACTGCCGCAACAAATTCTAGTGTCTCAGGGAGTATGAGGATGGCACAGGTCAGGGTTCAGGTTTATTGTTCACAGGGCTGTTATCAGTCGTACTCAACTTGACAGCACCTTACAACAAAGAAGACATGGGAGGGTTCATGTTTATCTCCTTCCACGTCTGAGATCTCAGATTCATCTCGAAAGGCATGTTGTTCCTATCCACTCTCTGCATCTAGTGCAAAAAAAAAAAAAATCATATCTATTTGCCCAGCCAGGCAGATGGGGGAGAGGCTTGATGACCAAGTGTGTCTTGTCTCAGAGTCCATTCTGAGTTGTTGCTGTAGAGGGTGCCCCTCCATACACCAGTCAGTAAAGAGAAGTGGCACTCACCCACAGAGAGGGGCCCCATGTGCTCACACTGCAGGGCACTGAACTCTCTAGCCAGGCAGAGACGTCCTGGTGATTTCCTAACAAAGCAGCCGAACCGGGCCAAGATGACACTGGTGGATTCGAACTGGCGGGGAGATGCTGCCTTTAACTTAGCCGCACAACTTGCTGTATAAACTAGGCCACCAGGGTTCAGTGAAAGTTAAATCCTGCTTTGGGTGGAGCCCAAACCTGAAAGGTTGTGTTCCAGAGGGGGAAAAATGTGCTGAGAACATCTCAGCAGGGGAAAGGAGGGAGAGGGGGTGTTTCACAGCCTTAATTAGAACATGTCTTCCTCTGACAATCAACATAGACGATGTTTATAGTTGCACCATCTCCTCGCTCTGTGTCAGCCTCGCACCTCCTCCCCAGAAGGGGCCATTGGTTGTGAAGAATGCCTCAGAGGCACCACAAGCACATGCAACTAGTTGCTTTGCTAATTACATCACACATACCAGAGTTACCGAGGCTGGCTGAATCTAATTACGCTAAATGCATTGACACTGAGATTTCCAATACACCCAGAGAGATGTTTGGAAGATTTCAAGCCTTGAAAGGCAGGGGTGTAAAAAAAAAAAAAGCTGTAATGGAGTCAGGCCACGTTGTTCCCTTGGTTTGGGGTAATATGAACACCAGGCAGGCTGTGTGCATCTGATTCTTCCTGCTGTAAACTCTTCAAGGGGCCTAAGGGAGCAGAGTCTCCCACATTGGATGGTCCATTTGGAGACGTTTCTGCGGACATCCAAGCTCTTTGGAGGCCAGGGGAAGACACAAAGCTCTCACCTTTCCCTTCCAGATGCTTAAAACCTGACTGAGAAGCCACCTTTACTAAGAGTTGTGTGCAGCTATGTGAAAGGGAAGCGGAAGTGACTGAGCCAAGGTCAGCACATGTCAAAATAGGGCCACGCCGTGCAGCCTAAGAACTCACTCCCACTGTCAATGACTTTTTTTGTAAATCTTTAATGTTTATTTAGTAGCAGTGGGGAGAAAATGATATCATCATTATGCACAGATTTACAATTATCAATCCTTTACCTTCATTGGCTAAAACAAAATCTGCCAAAATATTCTCTTTTGTTTCCTTTGTAGTTTTAAACTATCATTCCCCTGCCTTGGCAGAAATTAGACAACTTCTCAAGAAAGAGATTTACTAAGGAGTTTTAAATTTAGGTAATAAAAGCATGCACTCCTTGCCAATAAACAGCACTCCGTCACTATTTCATGGTTTCAGAATTCTGGTCAACTGCCTGCTACCTTCAGGCCACTGTCTCTTCAAGGTAGGGTGGCCACTGGCTTATTGTGAAAATTACAAGTGTGCTCAGCCAGTTTAATTGCCTCCACAAAGGGTGACTCTGTGTTTTCATTCCAGGTTCTTCTCTGTAAGAAGTGGATTCAAACTGCCTGCCTTTGGGTTGGTAACCAGAGTTACCAAGGCTGGCTGAATCTAATTACACTAAATGCATCAACATCGAGTTATTTCCTCCCACGAGATTTACAGCCTTCTTACCTACTAGGCCATCAGAGGTCTCTACAAGAAGAGCAGGAGAAGTACACATCCCACATTGCCCTGTGCAGAAAGACCCATCTCTAGTATCTGGGTTAATTGGCACTTGCTGCTGTTGTGTACCGTAGAGTGAGATCCGACCCATAGGTGACCCTCTGGTGGGTGTTCAGAAGTGGTTCATCGCATAGGAGGAGATTGCCTGGCCTCCTGCAGAGCAGCTGGTGGAGTCGAACCACATGCCTTCAGGATTGCAGCGCAGCTTCTTGCCACTAGGCCACAAGAGCCCCCTATTTTATTTCATTCATTTAACAAAAATTTTAACATGCTAACTGTATACCAGGAAGTCTTCCAAGAACTGAGCATACACCAATGTTATGTTACTGTCTCTATGTTACCATTTTCATAGAGCATGGGAAGAAAGCAAGTAAATCTGCAGACAGTGAGGGATGCAAAATGAGGAACTAAAATAGTGTGATGGGATAAGGAGCCAGAATGTTGACCTTCAAGAGTTCAATATACAGTTGAATTTTGAGCAACACAGGGGGAGTGTTGTGGCAACCACCACCCTCCTCCCTTACTTACACACACACACACACACACACACACACACACACACACACACACCCTCCACACACACCCCATGGAGTTAAAAACCCAAGTCGTCTGTTTGTACTGCCATGCATGGTTTACTGTAGAGATGAAGTGATCACATAGAGACGGTTAACATCATAGGGGATTTTAAGAGAATACGTGACCAGAAAAGACAGGATAATGGTGGGTTTCGACCAGTGATGATTAATTTTATAAAATATAACTAATAGGAATGACTATATGAAACACAAAGTGATTAAAGAATAGTGTGAAATAAAATGTATATGAACTTTGTAAGCAAACTAATATAAAATTTTTTAAAAATGTTTTAAAGAACGAGTATGCTCAGCCCGTGAGCTCATCACAGTAACAGGGAAACCACCAGGGCAGCACACGTTTGTGTTCAAGGGCACACTGCACATGACGCTGTCACAGACCTAATTGGGTGATGACAGGTATTGTGGAAGCTGCATAATTCTCTTCCTTGATCTAATAAGGGAGTTCTGGTGACTTAGTAGGTAAGGAGTTGTGTTGCCAACTCAAAGGCAAGCAGTTCAAATCCACCAGTTGCTTCAGAGAAAGATGAACTATTTCCTTCTATGAGATTTATAGCCTCTGAAAACCCATTGAGGGGAGGGGTCAGCTGTGGAATAATTCTAACTTGCTGACATAACTGTAACAGCAACAAAGTGATCTAACAAACCAAATAGTTGTAAAGGGACTTAGGGGCGGATGAAACAGAGCCCTGATCCAAGGAAGGGGAGATTTCCTAGGGTGCGGCCTGTAACATCTTTTATCTCATTGGAGGTAAAAGAGGAGCATTCTGGGGGAGTACTGTAGGGTGTTGTGCACAGTTCAAATCCACAGCTGACTCCCTGGGAAAAAGATAGGCAATCTCTCCTCTAGTTTGATTTACAGGCCCAGAAACCCAGTAGAGAGTCAGTTATGAGTTGGTTACCACTCTATGGCAGAAGCAGGATCTCAGTGCCAACAGGAAAGAATTTCCAGGAGTGGAAGGCATCCTTCTGCGCTCAAGTTTCTGTGCAAGGAAGCTTCTTGACACTGGAGAAGACCAAGGCACTTGGAGATCCCTAAGACTAGCTGGACATTTAAGGCCGACAGAGCAATTCCTTACCATGAGGCCACTAGAGCTCCCTTACAAACAGCATAGATGCTAAAGCAAACAAGACTTGCCTCCAAAACTGACAGAGAGAGAGGGGAGAGGAGGGGGGAGGGGAGAAGAGGGAAGGGAAGGGGGAAAGGGGAGGGGAGCTGAGGGGAGGGGAAGGGGAGAGCAAGTGAGCACCTTTCCTTGGAACTGATACCTGGATTTGAACTTCTAGCTTTGTTAAAGACACACACTTGAGGTATCTGGATTGTAGCTGCATTGGATAACTAAGTCAGAAGTGTATGTGGTCTGTTATAGGGCCTGTAGAATCGGGAGCTGATGAAAGATAGCAGGGAAAGGGGTTGAATGGATTCAAAAGAAACAAATGGAAGGTCCCAGAGGATTTAGTCACTTGAAGAGAGAGACAGATTAGTGGGGCTGCAGCTGAAGGAGTCAGGGTCAGGAATGGAGAATAAAAGAGGTGGACAGGAACCCAGATTTTACAGGGCTATGGGAAGGAAGAAGTTCTTGGATGGATAGTACAATCAGTTAAGCTCTTTGCCACCAGCCAACAAGTTGATGGTTTTAACCCACCCAGGGGCACATACCACGACATCCTGGCAATTTGCTTCTTAACAGTCACAGTCTTAAGCACTGTGGCATTTGGACAAGAACAAACTGGGAGGAGGGTAGAGAGAATAGTGCAACAATGAATGAGTGGAAGCCCCAAATCTCTGTAAATGTTTATGAAAATTAATAAAATATAATTATAAAAACAAAAAACAGTCACAGTCTTGAAGCCTCTACACACACAGGGTCACATGAGTTAAAACAGACTAGATGGCCATTAAGAAAAAGAATTGCACAAAGACATTATATTTCATTCTAAATACGATGGGAACCACTGACAGCTTTAATAGGGTGATAGCATTTTATTTAAGCTTTTAAGAGCTCCTCCCAGTTGCTAGGTAGAAAATGGATTCTTTGGGAAAATAGTAGAAATGCAGTGAATACTTTGGCCATACTGCGGGACTCTAAGGAAACTATAAAGTGGCTTGGACCATGATTATAATTGCAGTGAAGGTTGAAGAAATACTAGAGCAGAGTTTGCTGGTGAAATGAGTGGACTCAATAACTCACCGATGGCTGAAGTGGAGAAGATGCGGGAGGGGGAGCAACACATGTGAAAGCACAGGAAGTCCTGGTTTCACATTGTTCTTTATATGTCCCATCAGCAGTTGAACGTGCTTGTTCAGTGGAAAGATCAGGGCAAGAGACATACTTTTGAAATCACTAGCTGATAGAGGGTGTTTAAGATCATGAGGCCAAGGAGACAGCATAGACAGAAATGCATTTCACTGATATTTAAGTGTCCATCTCTTGTTACCGTGGTGCTTCAAGCCACCACATGGCTGGTCTATCCTTATCAAGCTCTGACTAGAGCGCCTGTTCACAGGGAGCTCGCACACAAAGACAAGGCAGGCTAATAATCAACCATAAAAGAATGTAAATCTTGTGCTCACTCTGGCAGCACATATACTAAAATTGGAATGATACAGAGAAGATTAGCATGGCCCCTGCGCAAGGATGGCATGCAAAATTGTGAAGCGTTCCATTTAAAAAAAAAAAAAAGAATCTAAATCTATTCTTCTTTACAGTAAAACATGAGGCAAGTTTTGTGGGGAACTAGAGGCTGACCAATAGCCTCAATCACGGTGAAGATTCCATTCTGAAGATGCCTTCTGAGAAGGGTCATGGAAAGAGAAGTTTCTCAAGTGGAGGAGAGGAAGCAACAGGTGTTAGGACTTGGCGGAAGGCCATGCTGGTCCATTCCGTGAAAAAAGAAAACAGATATCCTACTCCAGAAACTGAGGTTATGTTTAGTGGAAAAATATGAAAAATATTCCCATTAAAATTAGGACTAGACAAGGACTTCCATATCATCACTGTCTTTCAACACTTGTCCAGAAGCATGCGCCGACCTCATTACAGAAGACAGGGAACTAACCAGTTCAATACTTGCAAGCAAACTAAGTTCTCAATATTTGCAGATGCTATGATCATATATCTAAAGGAGGGAAATAAAGAAGTTAACGGGAAATATTTTTTAGAAGTAAAATGGTTTTCAAGTATGGCCATAAAATTTCTATTGAAAAAACAATTGCTTTAAACATAGACCTAAGTTATATTATTACGTTATTAGAGATGATGTTGTGTGCCATTAAGTTGAAACCAACCCAGAGCTGACAAACCAGCAGGTTTTCAGAGGCAGCTAATTAATTGCACAGGAGGAGATTGCCTATCATTCTCCCACAGAACAACTGGTGGATTTGAACTATATGCTTTTAGTATTGCAAAACAGCTTCTTACCAGGAGGCTACCATGGTAGCAGAAAATAAGAACAAACTAAAGGGTAAATGAACAAGAAACAAACCAGTAAATTTCATTTCACTCACAATCAGAACTTCTTTTCA
Organism: Elephantulus edwardii; assembly: GCF_000299155.1. Taxonomy (NCBI): domain Eukaryota; kingdom Metazoa; phylum Chordata; class Mammalia; order Macroscelidea; family Macroscelididae; genus Elephantulus; species Elephantulus edwardii. The sequence goes on along the minus strand of NW_006399764.1, from coordinate 11,932,799 downwards.
TGCATTTTAAGCTATACATAGGAGAAACAAAAAGACAGAATGCAGATTTTAATGGGTAGGCAAGGAAATTATGGAGTGACAATTTAATGGGTATAGGGTTTCTTTTATAGTCGACAAGAAAGTTCTAGAACTAGACAATAATGATGGCTGCATTACATTGGGAATGTATTTAATGCTATTGAATTGTGTATTTTAAAGGACTTTAAACCAGTTAAGTCTGATTCTGTCCCCTGCCAGGAATTTCCCTATCCCAAAGCTGCTAAATCAAAATCTACATTTTAACAAGATTGCCAATCTTACTTTAAAATGGCTAATGTGGTTAATGTTATGTGATGTGTATTTTGCTACTAGATATGTGAATATCTAGGAAAATTTGGAAAGGGAAAATTGAGTCTCAGAACCAACAAAGACTGATCAAAACAGCTAGTATTAACTAGACCAATTAAACCACAATGGTATTGTCTGTTGGAGAGGGGTGCTATAGACTACGAAAAATACAAATAGATATGTCTTGGAGAAAGTGAAGCCAGAGTGCCCCTTGGAGGCAAAGATGATGAGGCTTCATCTTATATACTTTGGACATGTTGCTAGGAGAGGTTGTTCCTTGGAGAGGAACATCATGCTTGGAAAAGAGGAGGAACAGCAAAAAAGAGAAACACGCTTAACCAGGTGGGTTGACACCGTGACTGCGGAAATGAGCTTGAGTGTATCATCCATTGTTTGTGAGGAGGGCACAGGATAGGAGAGTGTTCAGATTGGTTGTTCATAGGGTCACTATGAGTCACACACGACAACACCTAACAACAGCAAAAACATGATATTGATTAAAACAATAAAATCTATAAATAATTTCCACAACAGGAAAAAGTACAGTGTGGCAGAAATGGTAGTCACATCAGTGTTGAAAAACATTTTAAAAAATGGCATGTCTCAACCAGGTAACCATTTAGAGCAAACCAGGTGACTAGGTTTATTCATCATACAAAGTCGACTCCACATGAGCATTGGTCATTATAGAAGCATGGAAAAAAGGAGTTACTATTTACAGAGAGAAAGGTCTGAATGGGGGGTTGGGGGAATCCCAGAAGCTGTAAACTGAAAAAGATCTGGTGTGGAAAACAAACTTTGTAAGTTAAACCATCATGAAATTTTTTTAAAAAAAGATCTGTTATGACAGTTAAATATCTCTGCATAGTAAATAAAACACTTTTTTAAACATATATAAGCACATGTCCATTTCTAAAAAGATCAATAACAGAAAATAGGCAAAAACACTGAATGGATTATATACATATACTCTGTCTCTCTAGCTATTAAAATATCTTTAAAAAGCTGAAGAATGCCCTCGGCCCCCTGCCCGGGGCAAGCTGTCGCAGCCCTCTGCCCGGGACGGGCTGCCCTCGGCCCTCTGCCAGGGGCGAGCCGTCATGGCCTTCTGCCCGGGGCGGGCTGTGCTTGGCCCCCGGCTCAGGGCAAACCGTCGCGGCCCTCAGGAGCAAGAAGGCAAGCAGCTGTAACCCAAGACCACCAGTAAGGTGATAAAGCGTCCTCCCTTCCCCCCTTTATATCTACACCCCTGTTCAGCATGAAGAAGCCAGAGAGTCGGCATCCAATTCCCAAATCAATAAGACAGTTGGTTTAATTACTATTGGAAAATGCTTGTCATTCCTCTGTAGCATCTGGTCCCCACTGGACCCTCATCATTTCCTTCACCTGCTCCCCCCACCGACCAAACTGTGCAGCTCTGCAACTGCATCCTGGCCCATCCTCACCCTTCTGCCCCCAACCCTCACCTCCTTGTACCCCCAATGTTTTTCCCAATAAAAAAAAAATTAATATAAAAAAAGCTGAAGAACATATCGAAGAAAAGGTAAACTACAATGAAATCACGTATGATAAAGCACACAACAATTTTTTTAAAAGATCAACAATACAACAGGAGAAATAGTTAGACACATGGCATAGAAGATACACACTCTTTCACTCTCTCTATTCAGGCAGCTACAAAACACTTTAAAAGATATAGAAGTGGAAGTAAATAAACCACAACCAAGTGGCATAGCTCACGTTTCAAATGAGCAAACCTCCAACCCTTGAATGAAGCACTCTTGAAGAGAGTGTTAGAAACAGGCTTATATTATTGCTGGGACTACATATTGATGCAACTTCTGTGCAAGGCAAGTCTCCCACTTAAATAAAAATGTACAAAACATTCACTCTCTTGCCCTACTATTTCACTTCTGAGAAAAGATTCTCTAGGCATGTGAACAAAGAGAAGCAAAGATATGCTTGTCGCACTGTCTAGATGAGAAAAAAATTTTAAAATAACTAACCAATCATCAACAAACCACAGCAAACCAACTGCTATGGATTCTGATTCACAGTGACCCCATTCATATAGGATAGAGTTGAATTGGCCTGTAGGGTTTCCAAGGCAATAAATCTTCATAGAAATAGATGATCACATCTTTCTTCCATGCTAGTGGAAGTGGAGTGGCTAAGTAGATTAGAACTGCTGACCTTTCAGCTGCCAGCGAAGCACCATAACCGCTGCTCCATCTGGGCTCTTGACCATCAAAGAGAATGGATTAATAAATGACGCGTACTCCTTATCACATATTCTAGTTAAACCAAAGTCAGGACCATTTAGTTTGTTTTCTCAGGTAATAATGGCAAGAGATGGAAGTGCAATAGCATTACACAATTTCTGGAAGAGTTATAATATTCTTCAGAGAATCTGAAGATAGCTTCTTCCTGGGATGAAGCAAAAGGAAAATGCATGCAAGAAATATTTTTTTTAAATGCTGAATTATGTGAACATATTCCAAGTATTTGATCAGGATAATGATGGTTAGAAGTGATTTCTGGGAAAATTACCTATTCCATAAGAATAGTAAATTTTAAATTTAATATAGTTGCTTTTATAGTCTAGCTCTTAGGTTGTGGAGAAAGGAAATGAAATTCTATTATGTTCTAGTATGTTAAAGAGGAGAAAAAAAGTGTTTAAGAAGACGCTAATAAGGAAGAGAAAGGAGAAGAGTTGTCAAAAAATCTTAGAGTGAAAATTTTAGCTCAAGTTTTTCCTAAATTACAAGTCTGCAGTTGCTTGAAAGCACGGATCCAGAAGCTAATTGTTTTGCTGAAGTTGATGAGCAGAGCCAAGAAGTAGTGAGAGGCTACCATAAAATATTTGAGGGGGGGAGAAAAGTATCATAATGTTATATAATAGTGAAAATATTTTCACCAATGCTCTAACTAGAAATGCAAAATACCATACCATTCCCACAGATTATCCAGAACTTCCAAAGATGGAGTTAATATTGTCTGACTTTGCTTTGTCATTGGAGAGCATTTTTATGAAATCTATGTGAAATTGTTCACTATGTGAAAAGACAGAGTGCCCCTTGGAGCCAAGGATGACAAAGCTTCACCTCTTATACTCTGGGCATGTTGCTAGGAGAGGCTGCCTCCTAATGGGATATCATGCTTGGAAAGGTAGAGGGTCAGAGAAAGAGAGGGAGACCCCTCCAATGAGATAGATTGACACAGTGATGGTGGCAATGGGCTTAAATGTCTTAGAGACGACGAGGATGGTATAGGATAGGACAGGATTTAGAGTCAGAGGATCACTCTGAGTCATACTTCGCCAATGGCACCTTACAATATTAACAACGTGTGAGATGGTTCACCTCTGTTTATAAATAAGTGTACTCAGGACTTTGTCCCTGCCTCGGTCTCATAGCCTCTGAGGTAGAACCAATTCATAGCTGATCCTCCACTGGGTTTCCAAGGCTTCCAAGATTGTACTTCCCAAGGATGGGAGGAGATTGCCATCTATCTCTGGTGCTGCTGGGGGCTTCTAAACACCAGAAAGCCTGCCATTTGGGTCTATTCAGCTTTACATACTATACCACCAGACCTTACTCTGTCCTCCTCAGAAATTTTCAATTTGAGGAAAAGCTTTGATTTTGTACAATGGAGCCATGAGGATGGGACAGAGAAAGATGCCAGCCATGTTTAGAAGCAGAATTTATGATATAGCAAGAAACTATTAAATTGCCCACAACAGATTAATAACTAAGCACAAAGCAGCCCGTGATTACTTTGTTTCCTAGATTATCTGACACTGGAAATATGGCTTAACAGAAAATCCCCAAAGAAACTGCCAGGCTGCCAAGGAAAGAGAATTCCTGTCATGGACTGTGTGATGAAGATGAGGGTCCACCCAGGAAAGCAGAAACCTTGAGTCCTTATGGTTTTTTAATTGTAAGAGTTCAGCTGATTTTGGCAAGCTCTGATGGGCTAGTGGCAAGAAGTTGCACTACAGTCCTAGAGGTGCATGGTTTGAATCCACTAGATGTTCTGCTGGAGAAGGAGGGGCCGTCTCCTCCAGTACCAGTCAGATCCGATTTGACAGCGTGTACGTGTACACACACACACACACACACACACACACACACATACACACGTCTCCTGTCTAAGAAGACTTCAGCTGATTTTGTTAAGCTAGATATTAAGATGTTTGGAAAATATTGCAAACAATACTATGCTTTCTATTATTTCCTTACTAAGAGTATTTTTCATAAAATATACCCTAACATGCAATGTATTTATACTTAATTTTTTTCCGTTTTCATTATTAACACAGCAAACAGAGATAACACATGTATAAAAGCAGCTCTTTGATATGCTTAGTAATTTTTCTTTTTTGGAAGAACTGTCAGAAAGGAATATATGATGAGGCATTAAATGTAAAACAGCAGTCTGGAAAGGGTGCACGGCAGAGTTGACTGGTCAGAAAGAAAATGTGCAACAATGGTGGTGGTGGGGGGGAAGCAAATATTTTAAAAATAAAAACCTCTACAGAGTCCTTTAAAATCGAGAGGATTCTGTGTAGGGGATTAGTAACACAGGCTAGAGGACAGGAGACAAGGAGACAGCCCTGAGCTTAGCAAAAGCAGGAGGCTGTTACCAGTCCAAACTGTAGCAACCAAGTGAGGCTGGAGTAGGGGAATATCAAAGTATGGCAGCTGTGACCTGGAAAAGGGGTCTTTCCCAATCTCCTGGCAGCCCTCTGGACAAACCCTGGCACATGGGGAACATGAGAAGGGCAGAAGCCGAATGGAGAGGAAGCAGGCCCAGACTTGTTACCCAAGCCTCAAGACCACCTCTGTGTTGCCCATTCATCCTTCAAATCGGTCATTCATATGCCCTTCTGGCTTTTAGCAGTTCCTCTCATTTATGCCTCATGCATCATCATCATCTTCTTGTTATGTGCCGTCGAGTCACCTACAACTCATAGCGACCCTATATACAACAGCCCTAAACTCTGCTCTATCCTGTGCCAATCTCACTGTCTCCAACACACCTACCCCCACTACCCCCATCACTGAATCAATCCACTTCATTGAGGGTCTTCCTCTCCTGCGCTGTTTCTCCACCCTCCCAAGCATGACATCCTTCTTCAAGGACTGGTTCCTCCTTGCAACATGTGCAAAGTATGTTAGACGAAGCTTCAGAATCTTTGCCTCCACGGAGCAGCCTGGTTTATTTCTCTCCAGGCATTTTACAATTTAAAAAATTTCCTATAAGGGGACTAAATGTCACATTGTGTTAATATATTGTTCAGTCAAGTGAGAAGGTAGCCGTTTGAAACCAGCTACTCAATAAAAGATGGGCCATCCTGTCCCATAAGGATTTTCAGCCTCAGAAACCCAGTGAAGGTTTGCCTCCTCATACATATAATGGCAGTATGTTGTGTGTTTTTTAAATTTCACTTTGTTATTGTATTGAATTATTTGTGGGTGTGCTTCTTCCTTTACTTGTCCATTCCTAGCAGGTACCAGAACTTTTCTCCCTTTGCTATGAGGGTTTTCCAAAGAAAAAGTTGAGTCAAGACTCTGTTCATGTGAAACATTTTGACTGTGTAGGAAAAGTAAACAGGATAAGCCATGGATGGCACAGAGGGAGGAGATAGACAGAGAGACAGAGGCAGAGAGGGAGTCAGTCTCTTGGAGAATGGAAGGTGGAGGGATATTGACAGATACTGAGCTTAATGGAGACCAGACAGCAGTGTAGCAAGGTTTAGAAGAATCATTTCCCCTGGGCATATTCCCCTCAAATTAGACCTTTTCAGCAATTTGAAGATCACATGTTGACATGGCAGCAATTAAGAATATAACAAACAGATGTCAGACGGAAGAGTATCAAATACATCAGAAGCTGGACAATGGTGCCCACTTCCCAGAGACTACTGCTTGCAACACAAAGCCTGACTGGGTCTCTGACAGAAGCCTGGCTGTTGGCAGTGCCAGGGAGCTGCAGGTAAGACCACAGAGTGCTGGATCAATGACACCTTTGGGCCTCCCAGGTCTGGCAACAACTCACATTCCCATAGATGACATACTCACATGTGACAGGCCTAGCACCTGGGGTCTCCTTGCCCATAAGACCTTTGACGAAATGGGGCCATCTGCAGCAGCTAAGATGAACCAGAGACTCTCTCATACTTTCTAGATTCCTCACAAAGGCTCTCATCCAAACCTAGGAGTTGGAATTTCCTGCTGTGTTTGCAGCATAGAGCGTAGGGTCAGCTTTGATTTACAGAAAATAAACAAAAGTGTGTGTTTCTGCACATGAATCCTGGACCGAGGTTCCTGTGCACTCGATGTGTTTAATGTCTGACCACCCCAAGCCCTGACAGCCAGGCTGTCAGGCCAGCTCACGGCCCAACACATAGTTAAGTGCTTGGTAAATATTTGCAGAATCGAGTACATGGGTAGTTTGGAAGTCAAATCTTGGAAGAGGATTCCTTTCCGTTCTCTGTGAGCCCTGCAAGCATCAGCTCTGGGAGGTGTCAGTCCTCACTGTCCTCCGCTGACAGACGAGCAGACGCTACAACATTGGGCCGTCAGTCTCTGCCCAGGCAGGCATCCCTGCGTTGGTGAGGAATACCTCTGAAGTTGCCTAGCATCACAGGGCTCCTTGCCCATCTTTTGAATTTTCAAGTGCTCCAAGCTATTGTGAGTGCAGTCTATGTTTATATTCCAAGCAGCCTGAATTGGTGTCTTGCAAAAATGCAAGTTGGAAAGTTAATTCATTCCTTTATGTCAAGGTAATTGCAATTTCACCCTAATCCGCTCTTGTCAAAGACATTTCTACAATGCAAGGAGTTATCTTTTACAAGAGACACTTCAAGGTGATTCAATAACAACACGAGCTATGAGTCACATTTTCCCTGTAGCCATCCACTCTTCAGCTTGGAAGAATAGAGTTTCAAGTACAGAGACGAGAAGGCATTTGGCAAGGCTCATAACCCACTTACCCACTCTCATCCAAATGTACACCTTCCAGAAAGAAGGGAACCTTAATGAGCACTTGTGGTAATTTAGGTGCTAAACGGATCTTTCCAAGCAATGCTATTTTTGTTTGTTTGCTTTAGGGCAAGCTATCTTCAGTACTTTGAAACATCTTAAAACACTTCTAAATTTGACAACTGTGCTGAGAGAGGAAATTAAGTATTCAGGTCAATGATTAATTTGCTAAGTATTTATTGAACCTCCCAGTGTTGTGTGGGGGTTCAGTGGTAATATTCTTGCCTTTACTATAAGGAGCCCTGTTTCAGTTCTGAACTGATACCTCTCCTTCCTGGCTACAGCCTGTCAGTGGAGACTTGCGTGCCGTTACGACCTTGTGCAGACTTCAGTGGAGATTCTGGAAGAAGAAGGCAGGCCAACATATCTAAATGTGTGTATCAGCCAATAAAAGCATTCTGAATCACACAACCGTCTCACCAGAGCTGGACGGTGAGGATGGTCCAAGTCTGGGTAGCTAGTCCCGCTCTTATGAGTTGACATCGAACTTCAACAGCTGCTAAGAGCAACAATGACAAATCAATAATAACGCCAAGATCTTGGATGCAATAGTCTACAAGGCTTATATCTAGCTGCCCTCATCAAGTTTTTAGTCTAATAAGGTTGACTGGTCCTAAATAAAAAAAACCAAGGATACCTATTTATGCAAGCTAGAATTTTTGTCTCTGTAAATTAGACACTTTTAAGAAAAAATCCTAGCCATATAATACAAGAAAAGGATGGCGTTGGATATATTCTGATCTAACTTAATCCCCCATCTCACTTCCCAGCAGGGAAAAAAAGGATTTCTGCCTGCTTCACGGTATCCAACTCTCGTCAAACATCACAGCCAACACTAAAGCTTTGGGAGACTTGGGGCAGATAAGCAGTTTGAAGACTGGTCAGCTCCATAGTGATGGGGCCTCCTCCCACTGCCCTCGAAGCAACACACACCATCAAACGTTAGTCTCAGCCTCAAAAGAAACAGCTTGATTGAAACAGTCTTTGTATGTCTCTGAGAAAAATCCATCAGCAAAACACATTTATTTGAAAACCAAGACTAAGCAATCAGGACAAGAGGACGTCTTTGCCAAGTGTCACTTATACCTGCCTCCAGTTGGAATTCTCTGAGCATGTCAGCACGGGCCTCCCTGGCTGGAGGCAGTCTCTGCCGGAGCGCATGTGTATCAAGCCTCACACTGGCTACTCCTAATGGGGTTCTCTTTCAACTGAACTTCTAAAACAATGAACAATGTCATTGGCAGGTAACAACAGGTTAACAGGATTGTCTTCACAAATGGTGTATTTTCAGTCGAGATTTTCACCAGCCAAGATGCTTGAGACAGAAGAAACCGACGTGTCTGAACCATGTTTGAGATGCCGAAACACTGGTGAGCTGAACCCCAGACTGAAAGAGGCTTGCATCTTGATTTAAAAAGGAAAAGAAAGTTGTTCTCATCCATGCATGAAGGTGTGGCTCGAATATGGTCACTTAAGATAGATAATAGCTTGGGAGTTTAGCTACTTTCTTGAGTCCTCTGTGAAACGAAATGGGGTAGAAATAAGCTAAACAGCTGAAGGCCTTACCTGTCTCACCTACACTGTTGTGTGTGTTTTTTTTTAAATTATGGTTTCAACAAATGTTTACAGAAAAGTTGGATTTTCGTTCATTCATGGTTGCACATTTTTCTATCCCCTGCCCAGCTCACTTAAAAAAAAAATAATCATTGTTGCATAACCTCCTCCCTTCTCCACCCTGCCCCGTCCCCATCCACTTTGCACCTCTTACTCTGGACTGTTGTCATACGAATAATGCCTAATCATCTATTCCTTTTAAACAGTTCTTTCTTTCATCTGTTCCAATGTAGTGGTCATTATTTATCCCCTCTTTTCTAGTTTCCTTCAAATTCCAATGTCAGTCCTATTAACAGTGGTGACACACAGGATTTGCCCGTCTGTGACTGAGATATTTCATTCTGTATAATGTCCCCCAGAGTCACTCATGTTGCATAAAATGTTACGAGTTTCTTATTTTTCAGTGCTGCATAGTATTTCAGTGAGTGAATATACTACAGGAGTTTTTAAATCCATTTATTTGTTGATGATGGGTCTTCTACCCCTTTGAACATTAGAAAAATAAACAACAGTGGCATCTACCCTCTGTGTTAACAATGATTTTCCTGCTGGCAATTTAATCTCCTGGGCTGGACTAAATTCATTGCTCTTTCAGAGAACTGAAGCTACCAGTGTAGAACCTATGGTCTAGATGGGTTTCTGTGAACAGAGCAGAAGACTTGCCAATCAGGGTCCTTAGCGTGATTCCTTGGGTCTGAGACTTTCTGGGTTGGTCCTCAAGAAGGAGCCAATCATTGTGCAGCAGTCCTGTGGGGAAGTAACGCTTTTCCTTTGCTAACAGGATAAATAGGAGCTCAGTGACACCTGTCTGCTAAGAACTGCAACAGAAAGGCGTAGATGCTTGTCATCCAGCTGCAAAACAAAGTCTAAACTGAGTCTACATTGAACTTGAAACATCTGGCTTTTACCTAAATTTATGATGATCCTATGAATGACTTCATTCAAAAACAAGATGGTAAGAAGCAACACTTAATTCCGAAGGCACGAGGTTCAAATTCACCAGCTGCTCTGAGGGAGAAGGATGGATACTCTCTTCCTATGTGATTTACAGCGTCTAACACTCCTCCCTGGAGGGTCAGCTATGAGTAGATTCCCACTCATGACACTCAACTCCCCAAGGATGAAGACAAACAGGGAGGGGAATCAGGAATGGAGACGAGAACTGCCAAGGGCCAGATGTGAATGTCCCAAAGCACATGTCAAGACCTACAGTTGATGAGAATCATGGCAGTTAAAGTACATACTGATTTGCTGTGAGACCAATCGCCAAAACTCATTGCCTTGAGTTCAAACTGATTCGTAACTTCCCCTGGCAGGTTTCTGAAGCGATAAATTACACAGGGGGTTGTCCATGATCTTTTTTTTCCTCCACGGAAGCCACTGGTGGATTTGAATTGCCAAAGAAGTGTGTCTTTGGGGTAAGTGGTCAACTCCCTGCAGACTAGGTCAAGGGCTGAAAGGAGGGTAGCAGTGGCTTGTGTGCCCGGCAGAAGCCAGTGTCTGCTGCACACCCCGTGAGGCTGCTTCAGGACAGACTCAGTGCTGGGTGTCCCCACCTCGGCTCCTTTGGTCATTGTGATCTTCTGTAGCTGTCAGTGGTTCTAGGTATGTGAACGCAATGAGACAAGGCAGTAGCCTTTAGTATTTAAAATGTGAGTGACTATTTACTGGACTTCGTATTTTAAAAACTGGATGCTCATGTATTCCCTGTTGTTGGGAGCAGAATCTAAACTACTTTGGGGTGGGGGGGGGGAATCCAGGATAGTGGCCATTCCAAAGTCAGGCAGGGTGCCATCTTGCAAAATCAAAGGTTTGGGTTTCCGTCTTTGTTCAGGCTTATCCCACCTGTGTGTGCCCTTTCTCAGGAAGAGGTTCTGACATGGAATGAAAATTCACTTTGTCAGGTTTTCATACGTGGCGGGGCTTGTTCCAACTTGGGAAGGATCTACCTCACTCTGGCTTACTGCCCCCGTTTGCCATTCAGGTCAAATATCTTTCTGGGAAAGATTCTCCAAGCGAAAACTAAGGCAGGTCTGGTAAGCCCCCTGTAAACAATTGGCTCCATCTCTAGATTGTGGCAACCTGTCTGTTTTGACCCAAGGACACAGTGGCCTAAACAGATGGTCAATGACATTTGGGAACCTTTCTCTAACAAATAGTAATCTAGTTCTCTCCTCTTTTCCCTGCATTACGTAGTCTTTACAACTTGCAACCTTGATAGTATTAGGTCAAAGTTACCGGGTCACATCGTTATCTTCATGTCCAAATTTAGCAGTCAACCCACCCCACACCGGCCCCCTGCAAATTCTCTAGTGTTTAACTCTGGCTGCATATTAAAATCACCCAAGAACTTTGAAAGGTGCTGATTCCTGACCCCATCACACAGAGACTCTACTGTAATTGTTCAGGGGTGTGGTATTATTTCTCTCTAGTCTTAAGAAGCTATGCTGCTTAATATTATTGTAAATTGCTGGTAATCGTTTGTAATGAGCGAGTGCCTATAACTGGCTTCCTGTTCTGATTAACTGCAGCCTCGAGATATCCTCCTTGACACCATTTAAAAATTAACCATTGACTATGGATGGCTGGCTCTCTCCAGTTCCCTAAATGGAAATCTGAATATTACAAAGCCTCTTTTGCCAATTGGAAACCTGACATTTTCAAAGACACTAAAATATTATCAGCTCTTCTTTGTGAGCGTATTCTGAGGGAATTCTAAGAACTTTCCACAACACTGAACGTTGGTGATGTAAGGTTTCACCTTTCACAAAAGGCGAAGGATGTGTTTTTTTTACGGTACAGCTATCTTTGCCATGTTCTAAATGTTACCTGTCTTGGTGGTGCAGTGGTTAAATGCTTGGCTGCTTGATCTAAAAGGTCAGAGATTCGAAAGCAGCAGCCCTTCTGGGGGAATAAAATGTGGCGGATTGTTTCCAGAAGGATCACAGCTTTGGGAGCCCTACAGGGCAGTTCTGCTAGGAGTCAGAATCAAGTGGGAGGCAATGGCTTTGGGGGAGTTTGTTTTGATCTTTGCAGTTAATACCTCAAAAGTAGATTCACATCATCATCCTACACTGTTGACCAAACTTGAATCTGAAAGTCTTGGTCATCAGGTACATTTTGTTCAATTTTAGAGAAAAATAAGTCAATCTCAAATCCTATGACATTCTCATTCTTTTCTTCTAAGAAGGAATGCATTATCTGTTGTCTGACATGCCTGGTTCTTTTACACTCAAACTATTTAAAAACAAAACATAAGACAAAAGCTTATTTGAGTCTGTAGAAAAATGACTGAGGACTGAATGAGTTTGTCTGTGAACTTGGCATATGCACCATGTGTGTTATTTCTATTTAGTCTGATTATGAAAATGAAAAGATGCCATTGAGGGATCCCCTAGACTCTTAGCTCTACATGCCATTCAGATGACACTGTACTTAAGCCCTCAGCTAACTGAAAGGTGGGTGCTTGGGACTTCCCAGCTCCTTCATGGGAGAAATGCATAGCACTCTTGCTTCCGCAAAAGCTACAGGGTTGGAAATTCTATGGGGCAGTTCTACACTGTGTCAGAACACAGTTCTACTATGTATTGAAATTGACTGGATAATTGGGGGAGGGGGGCTCACTGTGAGTAAAAAAAGCAGGTGTTAGTCCTGAGGTGGAAGAAGTGGTAGAATTCTCCCTCTTGTTTTTGAGACTTGGGTTTGATTCGTACCTCAAATGCAGCTACCACCCATTTTTCAGTGGAAGTGTGTTTGTTATTTTGATGCGGAAAAGCGTAAGCAGTTTTCTCTCCCAGTTTAATACAGACCAGAAAGAAAGTTCTCTTGGATAACTTCTTAAAAAAGTTAAAACATTTAATCAGTCAAGGTGCAGGTGAATGAGACTGTATCCAAGACTATATAGGTTTGACAGACAATATTCCTGCATATGTACCTGTATATATCATAAATAATCCATGTGTCTAGTAGAGGAGGAAAGGGGGAAATGATAAAAACTCCTTAACAATAACCAAACACCTTGAAAGAATGGGTCACCGAGCATAAGAGTACAGGTTCATAATCTCAGGAGATAGAAAGTGAATTGGCCTAACAGCCTACAAAGACAATGTTCTACATCCTACTTGGGTGAATAGTGCAAGTGGCTATGATATAAAGAGAGAGCTCTGATAGCCTACTAGTAAGGAGTTGGGTTGGCAATCCTAAGGCAGGCAGTTTGAATCTCGCAGTCACTGTGTGAGAAAGATAAGCAATCTCCTCCACGTGGTCCACAGCCTCTGAAAACCCACTGGAGGGTCAGCTAGGAGTTGATTCAGCTTTATAGCACATAACATCAACAAAGTGTAAAGGGTTACAAATACTGATGTCTTCCTGTTTGAAGCAAAGATGTGAGAGAAAGATAAAAGCTAAGACTACCAAAGGACTAACGAAGCACCATGACCCTGAGACCGGAAGAACTAGTTGGTGCCCGGCTAGCACTGTTGACCAATCTGGAAGGGATCATGATAGAAGGTGCATGGGGAGTGGGAGAAATATATAGGCCAAAACGAAAAATAAAATATAAAACAAAGGATGGGTGTACTCCTCAGAACAACCAATGATACAATATCTATATACATGCACACCCATGTTTATTGTGGCTTTGTTCACAATAGCAAAGAGGTGGAAACAACCCAGGTGCCCATCAACAAACGAATGGCTAGAGAAGCTGTGGTATATTCACACTATGGAATACTATGCAGCATTGAAAAACGAGGAACTCATGCAATATTACTCAAAATGGGTGACCCTGGAAGACATTATGCTGAGTGAAGTATCTCAGTTACAAAAGGACAAATACTGCATGGTGCCACTGTTGTAAAACAGGTCAGACATTGGGGTTGGGGGGAGACTGAGAAAGATGGGTTCAATAATGTATACTACATTGAAACAGATGAGGTAGAGTACTGTTTATAAGGGATATGTGATTAGGTATTATTGCCATGACACGAGTCCAGAATGACGGCTGCACAGTAGAGTAGACTTGGGGAGAGGGATTGTATAACAGTGAAAGACTTACTTTTCAAAGAGAAGAATGAACTGGAGGGGAGGGAGAAAAGTACAACAAAGAATGAATGGAAATACAAAATCTCTAAATTTTCATTAAAATCAACAATATCAATAATAAATTGTTTTAAAACCAACAGTATCTATAGAGATGCATTAACCCAGGGAAACAAGAGGCAGGAAGGATAGAAGGACAAATGGAAATACGAAGCACAGGGAGGAAGTGGGAAGCTGCTGTTACAACGTGGAGATTGTAATCAATGTCATAAAGTGGTTAACTGGTGAATGGAAAGTCAGTCTGCGAAGTTTTCACTCCTATTACAATAAAAGGTTGAGAAAATGCCTTTTGTAGTTCCACTCTAACACATGAGAAGTTCCCATGAATAGAACTCAGCTTGATGCTAAGTGGTTGGTTAATGATTTTTATCAATTGAGTTGGATATATTTGCTACTTCCCTTCCATGAAGTCCTATAGTGCTGAGGCTCAATCTTTTAAGGAAATAAACAAACAGTGAATGTACAAACATTTGGGATTCCCTCAAACTAGCTGCAATCCATGTAGTTGAAGGACAAGAGAGAAAAGTCCTGGGACATGAGTGCCTTACACAGAGACTGGGCTGCAGCAATTTCTCACTAAGACTTGGGCTTTAGCCTCCGTTTATCAATTGTTGTTTTTGCCAGTCAATATCTATAGTTGTTGAATAACATTCATTTATACATTATTTAGTAGGTGCAATCAGTCAAAGTCCTTATGATTATGGACCAGCTTTCTAAACTTGCCTCTTATCTGTAAACACATTTCCTGAGCTGCTTTATCTTTTCATCTTGTCTCAGTGATCTATTGCAATATCCCAGAACCTGCCTATTTTTCTTTTTAATCCCCTGATGGATTATAAATAGCCTCCTCTAAAACTTTCAAAGCTTTAAAGGCACATTCCCACTTCCTGAATTACTGTCAGCCCCTTGCCTCATGCTCAGCCCGCTTCAGGAGGTCGACCTCCTTCCCCAGGGCAGACACAAAAGCCGTCTCCACTTCTCCGCCCTCATGCTAAAGGAACACTATGGCAACGTCCAAGGCTTGGAACGATTGCTGCCGAATACATACATCGCTCACAGCTTCAAACGCTTAATCGAAGTGATGAAAGAAGAGAAATCTAGCATAAAAGAATGGCAGGGGAAGAAAGCAAAGGGAAGAACAATAAGTAAGAGACGAAAGGGAGGAGCAAGCAGGGACCGGAGGGAGAGCTAGCAGGTCCAGAGAAGAGGACAGAAAAAGGCAGGGGAACAATGGAGAGACAGGAGCACAGGCTGGCTTTAAGGCCTGGTGTGCTTCTTCAAACCCTCTAGGCTGTAGTAATGCTGTATAAATAAAGACGTGGCAACCCACCTCTCAGATGCCCAAGGATTATGGTTTCTCTATCATTGAGACAGGCAGAATCTCACCACTTCCTAGACTGCAGAGGAATTCCTCCGGGACACCCACAATCCCCCCCAGGACTCCCAGTTGCCACGGGCTCTCTTGAATGCCTCAAGGAAGATCACGGATGGCAGGATGTTGCCCCCAGGACTCACTGCACCCTCACTTTTTAAAGCCACTTGCCTTTGCAAATCAGAATCCTCTGCCTCCAGTTCCCTGTAGCTCAGGCCAGAAGCCAACAGCCCGACAGCCCTTCTCCAAACTCAGTTCTTTGACTTTTTCAGTTCTATCCTCCTCCATTCCAAAGCACTTATTCTCATAAATACTCTGGAGCGAGCTTTAATGTGCCATTTCCACAGCTCAGTGCTGACCCTGAATTGGGCAGAACAGCTCGGCAGCCGTCTTGACTGCTGCCCTTCCCACGTCTCCCCCCTCCAGTCTTGCATGACTTATGTATCCATGCCAGTCAGAACCAGCCTGGAACTTTCCAGAGACCCACAGGGCTTATCGGAGCACTGGTGGCCCACTCAGTAAAGGACCAGAATGCCAAGCAAAAGGGTACAGAGTGGTTTGGATCCACCAACTCTTGCACAGGAGAAAGATGAGCCATTTGCTTCAAGAGGTTTTATAGCCCGGAAGAGCCTGTGGAGGCAGACAGTTCAACTCTGCGCTGCAGAGTCTCTGCGAATCACAATCTACTCAAACAAAATGAGTCTGACTTTTTGGTGTTGTGTTTCGGTTGTTTGGTTTGTTTTAAAATAGGGTTTTTGAGAGGCCACAGGCAGTGCACATTTTTAAGCATTCAACTAAAGCCAACAGGCTGACGACAGTTAAAACTCACCTAGTGGTGCCTGGGCAACCAGGTCTGATGATCTGCCTCCAAGGTCACAGCACTGCAAACCTGATGCAGCTGTCTGCAATCCAGTCCACAGTCACTACCAACAACTGGGTGACAATTAGCAAAGCCAATAGCAAAAGTGCACACAGGCCAGCCCCAGCTGGAGCTCTCGGGGCAGGCGCAGAGAGGCTCCTAAGGAATCCTTCACAGTGGTCACCATTCCCTGAGCAACTCAACTCTGACCAGCTGGGGCTCTGTACCTTCCTGCACATGCCACTGCTATGGAGCGAACAGTCCTTAGCACAGCTCAGTACCTTAGGATCCAAGGCCATCCACCTAGAAGGCGCTGTTCTTAGCACATCTGTACCCAGCAACTTTGTGAACCTGGACTCAACACTCACTGTGTTTTCACTATGTTCCATGCATTGTACAGGGTCTCATTTAACTCACTCCCCACCTCCACACTGATCCACAGCACAACAGTCAGATTACAACATGCCCTCAACTAAACACTCCCCGCATGTTTTTCTGTCTCTGAGAAAAGCCCAGCCCTTGCTGTAGGTCACGGGGTCACTGCAGTTGCTCTGACCATCTTCCCTCCACAGCTGCCCTTGTTCACCCACTCATGCTCTACCGGCCTTTTTGGTCTTCCTCTCAATTGCGAAGCTCCCTCCCCATTCAGTACTTCTCCCCTGAGAATCACATGACTGGTTGTCTCTTCAAGCTCACTTACGGGTCCCCTTCTCAGTGGAACCTTCCACAACTGCCCAGTATAAACAGCACCCCACCCAACCTCATCTGCCATATTCTATGTAGACTTTCCACCTCTCCCACAACTTACCTACTTGCTGCGCCTCCCAGCTACAGTGCTGCTGCATGTCGAGGGCTTGTGGTCACTTAAAGTAAGCACCCTGAAAAGGGGCAGAGATGAGGAGCCCCACTTCATCCAGCCTCAACAGTTGCTGGGATCCACTGAGTAAAACCCAAGGGCCTTAGTCTAACAACAAGGATCTCCATCACGTTACCTCAGCCCACTTCTCTGTTTTTAGCTCCTGTTTCCTCCCCACCTGCGTTTGATCTTTTACGCAGTCCAAACTGCATGCAGCTGTCCCAAATGCTCAGTAATTTTGTCTTTGGCCTAGAAGAACCTTCTGCACAGGCTCAGTTACATGCCTCCATGGTGGTCAGCAGAGCTCTAGGGAAACTCTATCCCAGTCCTCCCAGTGACTCTCATGTCAAATACCCCACTGTCCTGTAATGTTTGGTTTCTTGTTAGCATCTCCTCCAGCTCCAGTCTCTTCCTTGAGCCTTCTTTAATTTGGCATCCTCGGGGCTGCTTGCAGTCTGACAAAAGAGCTGTTGAGTCAACACACTGAACATGGTGAGAGAATAATCACCATGGATGGGCCTGCCCTGGAGAATAAACAATTATTTACTGGTTCTATTCTAATTCCTACCATGCTAAGAGGAAATATTCTAAGTTGTTTACAATAAAACAAAACATATTCAACGTGAGCAGGACATAAAATCAAAAGCCACAGAGGATGAAACAGCAAACCCTTCAACCCACAAGCAGATTTGTCACAATTAAAGATTCCATTTCACTCTAAGTTTGTCATCAAGCAAGACGATTCTTGGAATTACATGTTTGCCTAACCCATCTATTTGGTCCATTTAGAGAATTTCTCCATTAAAAGAAGGGCCTTCGTGAAATTGGTCATACTTTATTCAGGTTTCCAGTCTACCCATCAGTTCTATTAACCAATAATCAAGTCAACTGAAAGAGAAAAGGGAGGGGTAAGAAAAAAAATCAATATCCATTTTTATGCTCTTTGAGAAAAACGTATTTCTCCCCATTTGCTGTAAAACTCATACCTGATCCAGAGTTAAATCAACTCCGCTCTCGGGAGGGAAACCAACACCTTTCTCATAAAGGAAGGCTCAGAAAGAAGGTCGCCATTAGGGCTTTGTCAGTGGATGCACCTTGCTGATGCAATGTAGCTTTCAGGTGGAGATTTCTGATGATCCTTTTAAAGTGATTGTCAATCAGACATCTGAGCATGGATGCCTTTTGCTTCAAATACTTGGTTTAGACGGCTTTTGAAAATATTGGTCCCATACAATATGGTCTGTTGCCATGAAGGATCTCAATGAGAGGTTAATGATGAGCCTTGATGTCTACAAAATTAGGGTGACCAATTTTTTTTAAACAAAACAACAAAACCCAACAACCTGCTCACTCGTGTCCTAAGTCATCTCTGGACTCAAGGCCATGGAGATTACTTACTGGGCACACGGCTGTTTTTATGAAACTGGTTCAATGTGGAAACAATGCATTGAAGATTCAGTTGTCAACACACCAGAAAACCATCAGCAAAGATGACCGTGATGACTCTGAATAAAAACTCCTATACATAAAATGTTAAACTGCGATTCTTATCTGTAATTAGCAAGGCTGCTATATATTAGCAAAAGAGAAAGTTGTATAATATCAATATTTTTAAAAATCATGACTTTTTAAAAAAACACCCATTTTTAAAAAAAACTCTTGGTCACTATTAATAAAGGTATGAGAAATAGTGCTGTCACTGAAAGGCAAAACTGAAATAAAGACCAAGAACTAACAGGTTTCTTATGCTGTAAGAATAAAGTTTTCTTCTCATACTACAATGGCTCATGAATTTGATTAGGAAAAAGACAACCACCCCAAATCCTCCTTTAAAATGTATTCTTAGTGCACATGTGTGGAATAGAAGAGACTAAGGTTTTAGGAGCCAACATGTCTCCATCTAAGAAAATTAGACTGGTGTCTGCTTAAGTACTTCTGGCTTATTTTTACCTAGATGGATTTGGGTTTGATTTGTCTCTTTCCAGACCACACTGTTCAGGGAAGCACCCTCCCTGCTTTTTATTGATAACCTATTAAGGCGCCTAGCAGGCAAATGTAGGTCACGTTCCACTACAGATCTGAGCCTTCCACACACTACTAGTCTGAGGGGAACCACTTGTCCATGCTGCTGGGGCAATGCTCTGTCCTTTGCACCCAGCCCAGCTACTCATACCTGATGCTAGGCAGGAAGCAGATTTGTGGACTTGACTGTTCAGTGGAAGTAGGAGCTGAGGGTTTTTTGCCTTGAGATCCTTCATAGCTACTCTATTAGATCTCTATAATTCCCTAGGAGTCACCTGGAACATGGTAAATATGCTGCTTTCCATGAGCACTGTCCCCAAGTCTGGCTCAGGAAGCCTTGCATGGACATCGATCCTACCCTCAGAACCTGTATTCTTAACAGGCACCCGGATTGTACACCAACAAAGGAGTTTTTCTTTTGCTTTTCAAAGAGAAGAGCAAACTGGGGGTGTGGGTGGGGTGGGCGGGGAGAATAGTGCAACAATGAATGAATGCAAATCCAAAATCTCTGTAGATGTTCATTGAAAAAATAAAAATACCCACCCCCAAACACACACACACACACACACACACAACCAGAAAACTGTCAGTGTCAGAAGATTCCTGCTAGGTCAGTGGCCCCTCCATCTAGCTGGGCATTAGCATCACTTTAACAGGATGAACCTGTGTCCCTGCCTCAGGTGCACTGAACACAATCTCAGGCCTAGAGTACCGAGTACATATTTTTATACTTCTGTCTTAGCTGTACATGAGACTCATTGGGAGGTATTTGAAAACAACAAAAGCAAAGTCCTACAGCTGAACCAGAACCTGCTGAGGAAGAGGCCTTTGAGAATTCCCTAGATGATTTTGAGGAAGCCAGATCACAGCCCAGCATATGGGAACCACCGAGGTCACTGGTCTATATTCACTAAATCAGAGCTTCCAGGTGGCAACTGTGTGTTGATTGTGTAGCTAGCAGTGTGGAAGTGGCCCCTTCAATCAGCCCATGCCCCACCCAGATAATTGAAAAAAAAAAAAATTTAAAACACCAAACAAAATAGAGTATGGTATGTATGTGTGCATACTCTAAAATGAACAATTAAGTCAACTTTTGCTGTAAAATGCCAGTAAATTTCAGATCAAATTAAGAGATTTCCATCAAAAATAAGAAGGAAACAGCTGGAGGCCCAGAAAAGCAATGATGGCTTTCTGCCATGTGAGATGTTCTATACGCCTTCAAAAAAGTTCTAACCACATGACACTTTGTTGCTCAGTAGCGACTCTACCCCTAGCAAAGGGGAAAGGAAACCTGGCAGACACAGACACAGCACCCTTTTTCACCTTTTCACAAGCTCCTTGGGGTCATGGCTGTTGCTCGGTAGGCATTCAGTAAACATCTGGTGAACGACAGCCTGAATTTGCATTGCCAGGGCTGAAACCTTGCATAACCCTTAAAGATGTTTCATTGTCTACTTTCTTCCAACTTTTAAAGAAATCACAACCATGGCCATTATCATGAAGTATAATACTCAGAAAAATGAGAAAGTAGAACAGTGGCTTTCATTTTCAATGCGGGGCAAATGGGGGGGGGGAGTATGTAGATTTTAATTAAACTTCCAGATCTGTATGGTATTCATCATTGGGGTCTCTTCATTTCTGGTAGGCTGAATAATGGTCCTCCAGATCCTAATCCCCAGAACCTGTGAGCAGAGGGGACTTTGCAGATGTTAAAGATCTTGAGTTGAGGAGATTATCCTGGATTATCCCGTTGATCCCAATGTAATTGCAAGGATTCTTCAAAGATGGAAGCGGGAGGCAAACAGAGTAAGAATGGTTGAAAGATGCAACTACTCTATTGGTTTGGAAGTTGGAGGAAGGGACCATGAGCCAAAGAAAGTAGGAAGCCTTTAGAACCTGGAAAATCAAAGAGATCCTACCCTCAAGCTCTTGTGGTTTAAGCGCTAAGGAGCTGCACTGGTAACCCAAAGGTATGCAGTTCAAATTCACCAGCTACTCTGCAGGACAAAGAAGGGTGATCTGCTCCCATGAAATTTATTGTCTTTAAAAACCCGCTGGAGGGTCAGCTATGGGTTGGTTCTAACAACAAATGGAGGATTGCGAGAAAATACTGTCTGTGGACATTTTTATTTTAGCCCAACTAAAATAATTTCAGGCTTCTGACTTCCAGAACCATACAACAATACATTTGTGTTGTTTTGAGTGACTAAGTTTGTGTAATTTGTTGAAGTAGAAATATGGATTGGCCATTTTAGGAGAAAAAAGAATTCAAAGAATAATTATGACTAGCATTTGTTTGCCTTTTTTTATACAGGCAAAGACTACTTATAGATTTATAAATATATATATATATAGGCAAAGACTACTTACAGATTTCTCAGACATCTTGGGCTTCTTAAGACACCTGAAAGACTTCTAAGAAATGTTATAGTCAACCACATCCCATCACAAGTGTGGTATGACTTTCAAGAATACAATGGAGAAATGCTCAGTATCATTCCAGATGAGATGGATTGATACAGTAACTAGAGCACTGGGGGGTGGTGTGTTGGAATCAGTGAGACTGGCTCAGAACAGGGCAGGCCTCAGAGCTGCTGTACACAGGGTCACTGCTATGTTCTGGGGAGTTGCGCACGACTCTTAACGAACCTATGAACAACAGATCTGAGCACTATACTATTCTGTGCCATCTTCACCACTTCTGACACACTTGAGCCCACAGCTGCAGTCACTGTGTCAATCCATCTGAGGACCTTCCCCTTTTTTTTGGCTGACATGATGTTCCTTTCCAAGGAATAACCTCTCCTTGCAGCAAGCCCCAAGTATGTGGGATGAAGCTTCACCATCCTTGCTCCCAAGGGGCATCTGGCCGTATTTTCCCCAAGACATATCTTTGTTCTTCTGGCAGTCCATGGAATTTTCAGCACTCTTCTCTAACTTCACAATTCAAAAACATCCATTCTTCTTCTGTCATTCTTATTATCTGTCTCTCAGCGGCATAGCAAGTAATTGAAAAGATAGCCTGAATCAGGCTCACTTTAGTCTTCAAACTAGCATTTCACAGTAATTTGGAGATGTCCCTGACAGCTGACAGTGGACTTCTCCAATGCAATCCATCTCCTGGTCTCCTGACTGCATGTACCTAGGGTGCTGACTGTCGATTCAAGGAAGATGAAATCATTGACAGTTTCAGTCTTTTCTCTATCATCATGTTGCTTATTGGTCTGGCCGTGAGAATTTGTGTCTTCTTGATGTTGAGATGCAATCCATATTGAAGACTATAGTCATTGATCTTATACAGCAAGTATTTAAAATCCTTCTCCCTTTCAGCAAGGTTGTGTCATATGCCTAGCGCAGGTTGTTGATGATTCAAATCAAAACAACAATGAATGAGAAGTCACCCCAGCAACAATAGCAAAGTTCATTAAGACAATAAATGACAAATGCTGGTGAAGGTGTGGGAAGATTGAAACTTTTACATGGCCAGTGAGAATGTAAAATGGTGCAACCACTAAGAAGAGCAGTTTCATGCTTCCCTAGAAAGTTGCTTCGATTCCACAATCTCACTACTGGACATAAATCCTCAAGAAATAAGAGCTTCAGTGTGAACAATGTTATATATATGCCTATGCTTATTGCAGCATTATTTTCATTCACAAAAAGGTGGAAACAACCTAATGTCTGACAATGGACATAGTAATAAAGAAATCATGATATAGTTACAAAATGTACTACTATGCCACATGAAAAAAGAAATAATTTGAGAAATATTGTTTAACATGGATGAATCTAGAGGACATTATGCTGAGTAAGTCAGTCAGTCCCATAAAGGACCATAGTTGTCTAAAACTGCTATTCTAAAAAGCTAAGGAAAGGCTTACAGACATTCTTGGGTGGTTGGGTACAAGAAAGGTGGGAAAGGGGAGTAAAAATTAGTAAACAGCTAACAGACACTAAGATGAGTGAGAGGAAAGGCAATATACAATAAAGGCATGATCAGCAAAAGTCAGCAAAGAAAGGGAAGATACAGAGAGGCACGAAAGGATTAAAGGAAATGGGCTCCATGTGATTACATTGTGAGAATTGGGATTAACATTACAGATTAAAATTTGGATGAATGGTTGAAAAATTAATTTGGTTTGTAAACTCCCACTCAAATAACAAAAAAATAAAAGAACACAAAACAACATTGAAATGAGTTAAACTACTGGGACACCCAGTATAAATTAAACCACAAGATTGCAATAGAACAATATTGAGCCTTTTCTATGCTTCAGACATACCTGCCTTAAAACCAAACATCATCATTCTAAGGTCTTGTGTGGTAAATTAACATAATGTTGGGGTTATTAATATTAGTGGTCAGACTTTATTCCGGGACAGAATGATCATCCTTACTACTGAGGCTCTGGCATCTCACCCAAACACCTCTCATCAAAATGATAAGCCAGGGTGGTATAAAGATTACAATCGTACCACAGTGTATAGCTTCTCCAACCCCAAGATTTTACGAAGTCATATTTAAAATGCTGTCCTTTCACCTGTCCTTCCTGTGACCTAGGACATTCATTTGTGACACCATTGTGGAGTACTGGAAAATGTTTGCCATGTAATGCAGCCAGCCAATGGGCACTCAGAGGGGATGGAACCAATGACCTCCGTTTTCTCTAGTATTAAGTCCATTGAGCATATTACATGGAAGTTGCTCAGTTCTGCTTTGTATAACTCTGAAGCCAGAAGAGCTTTGCCAGTGTCTGGGTCCTTTTCTTTCCAGCGACTTCAACATAGCAGCGGTCAGATAAGACGAGGATCACTGTCCTGCCTGGCAAGCATGGAAGGACCAGAACTATGGGCTACGTGTGCCACAGGCACATCAGCACCAGCTAGAAATCAGCCCCATGACAACTGAGACTGAATGGCAGATAGTTCCAAAGTTCTCCATCAAAACGTGAGATTCCAACAAGGTAATAAAAATCAAAGTGTTGGTATATGCCATTGAGTCAATTCTAACACAAAACAACCATAAAGGAGAGAATAGGAGTGCCCCTCAGGACTCTCTAGGATAGAATCGTTACTTTGTCCTGCAGAGAGACTGGGTGGGTTCGAACTGTCAACCTTTCGGTCAACACTGAGCACTGAATCACTCGTCATACCACCAGAGCCCCTTAAAAACAGAAATAATTCACACTCATTTTCTGACTCACAGCGACCCTCCATCAGGCTTCCAAGGCTCTAAACCTTCGAGTGAGGAGATTATGTTTCTCCCGTGGAGCTGGAGGAGGGTTGGAATGAGAGATGCTTGACCTTGTTTTCAGCAGCAGCATAACACGCTGAGAATTAGGCCATGAGAATGTGTCACCATTGATCAGGCCGAGTGCTAAATGCTCTGCATTTATGTCAACGTGACAACAATCTTAAATAAGAGGTAAAAGGTTGATCTCATTTACAGATGACGACACCAAAGCTCAGAAAAAGAACTGTCGAGGGTTTGCAGCTAGGAGTGGCAGGCCTAGAATTCAAACCCAAGCCTTTCAGACTCCAATGTTCATGAATTTTGCTCTCACATTTTCTTCAGTGGAGTAGCAGAATAAAGCACTTACAGGCAGTACACCCAATAAAGGAAGCAGATAATGGCATAAATGGAGCAACTCCCTTTAAGGACTAAGACGAGCCTTCTTTTCAGATACTCACATTTGTTCCTTTTTTTCTGGAGTACTTGTCCTTTGTTAGCAATTGATTCCAGGCAACTTGAGACCACCAAATAACCAAAGGATATAGGACGTGGAGATGGAGCAGAAAACAGCAGACTTCCAGAACCTTCTCTAACAACGAGACGGCCTGCCAGCTCCAGCAGTGTGTAGAGGATGTTGTTGTGTACTGTCGAGTCGGAACTGACCCATAGCTGACCCTCCAGCAGGTTTTCAAAGGCAGTTAATCACATGAGAGGAGACTGCCCATCCTTCTCCCATGGAGCTTCTGGAGGATTCAAACTGCATGCCTTCAGGATTGCAGTGCAGCTTCTTACCACTATGCCACCAAGAGGATGCAGACTTCTAAAACAGCAGCAGCAATAGCAGCAGCAGCAGCATTTAAGAGACGGCATCTCCAGCTAAGACAGCAGGTGTCCTGGGAGTAAAACTGTAACTATAAAGATTAACAAAGCTCTGGAAGTAGGAGCAGGGACCTGAACTAAGACTGGATCTTCCTTATGTAGACGGGTAGAATGGGTTGATCATAAATACTGGCCTGTTTGTCAGAATCCAATCAGAGACTGATGCCGGTGAAGGAAAGGAGGAAGTTACTTCCATGTTACTTCAGCAACATGGAAAATGCTCTTTAGACTCTATATCCTAAAGATTGTCCCTACAATGAGGGATGTTGGACTGCCACCAGAAAGACATGAACTCAACCAAACACATGTCCAGCTGAAAGAGAAATCTGAGGTTCTAATGCAGCATGTCCCAAAGGGTGTTCCTGAACCTAGAATGATTATATGTTCTCCTTTTCCCAAGGCATCTCTGGCTTACCTGTGTTGTTAGGTCCTATTATTATTACCCCATTTCATTCACAAATATATTTCTAGTCAGTATATTATATCATCCAACCTAGAAAAAACATTTCTTCTCAGAGATACTAATATTTTGTTGTTCTTTCCTAAGTACACTTCAAATGATGCTGGAAACACTGGACAGTGAGACAGAAAACAATCGGATTAAGACTTTTTTTTTTCTTAATAGTAAAACATCTTTCCATCAGGTATAACTAACCTGTATTCCCCACATATAACACACCTATGTGACTAATGCACTCACACAGCACTTAATAGAAAACAGTAAAACTTGAGAAAGCCAGAATCTGTGCAAGGCAGAAATCTGTCAGAGAAGGAAATGTTTTTCCACTAAAATAAGCAAGAGAAAAGTGGTAACACCATTGCCTGTTAAGGGCAGAAAACTGAGACTCCCAAGCCCAAGGCAGTCCCGCCAAGTTCTGGCTCTCACCACATTTCATGAAATATGATTTGGGCAATTGTGTGTTAAAATGTTAAACAAGTTGCTGCTGTTCCAACACATGGCCTCCCAGATGCCGTAATATACCAACGTGTCATGAGTTTATAAGAGGAACATATACTGGGCAGTCTCTCAAGCTTAAACACGAAACCTTATTTTCATGAAACATCAAAAGAGATCAATGTTACACAAAGTGTTACCACATTTCCATTTACTCAATACGAGAGCCAAGTATTTCCTAAAAATTGTTCTAGATCCTGGAGATTCAGGGGCGAACAAAACAAAGTCTTTGTCCTAAAGAAAGGAGCTTGTATTCTGGGTGAAAGGCATGGTTAACCTATATATAAGTAAGTAAAATGTCATAATTTGAAACACAATTCTCCTCCAAGTGATAGGAATCTGAATTAAAACCCATGATACCCACTAATTCTGAGGTATATTCATGAAGCAGTTTGTCCTGGACCGAGTTGGAACATTAGTGCCATTGCTGGGCACTGTTTCGAAGCCATCATGTAGAGGGGTCTCGGCTATATTCTTCCCTCAGACTTGAACGTACTTCACTTGGCACTGAGTACAAGTGTGCCACCGGAGTTCATATTCCTTTGACTTTTGTTGTAGACTATTTTCATACCACACACCTTTTCCATTTACTACCATTTCCTGTCTATCTAGGCCAAAGTCGTATTTAAAAACAGCATCACTTTCCAACGAGACCTTTCTAGTTGCACAGCACCCAGGGAATAAATTAGAATGCACACAGAGTTATTATATTCTGTGTCACACATGTCACTCCCTGCAGCTGAAACAAGGGGCTAGAAGATGCTTTAAAGAAAAGGCTGGGGGGTGGGGGAGAGCATCTACTCTTTGATTAATTCTGTACAGAACAGAAACGCATACTTAAATGAATAAGCCAAGTTAAAACTTTCTCTTCTGGAACAAAGAGGAGGAAAGCCTCTTTATGTTGCAGGGGCTGTGGATGCCACGGGCTGAGCCCACCTCAAGGTTTCCTTCCACTGCTCGAAAGCTAAGCCATCTTGCTGCATTTAGCACTTCTCAACAGACCACCCACCCAGACACGGATACACAAACCACATGTGTGAGGAATGCTCCGCTCGGAAATCAGTATCAGCATTTCAACCTTCTTACTCACACAGACGGCCCCTTTAGTGAGGCTCATTTGTTTTATCTTTTCAATAGCTTTGATTATTTTCTTTTAATGGCCTGGATTTATCCTTTTCTAGCCTTTTGAAACCTCAGAACTCCATGATGGAGGCTACATGTGGGGGAAGACATGATTACGGGGAGAAAATGAGCAAACAGCTTTTCCTTTATTCACCATCTATCTTCCTGCTCCTTGGGGCCACCTTTTCTCCACAGATTACTGGGTTCCCCTGATAATCAACTGAGTTATTATTGTAAAAGCAGATTTAAGGAGCCAGCTAGCTCACTGAGGTGACAGATAATCTTTGTTACTTAACAGCCATAGAGTCCAGTTATAACAATTTAAGTATTTGTTTTTCCTTTTCAAAAATTAGTACTATTTCTTTCTCTCACTAGTCCATCTTGGTTACCATCCTGTAACTGAGGGGAAATGAAGGCTCAGAGGCTCAGCTGTGTAGGACAATTCAACAGCCTCTGGAAAAGAGTAGAAATGCATCTCAAGAAAGGGGCCACATAAACAGGAAGGTGTGGATACTATTCCCTGGCACAGAAATCAACAGCATTGAAATCCGTAAAGTATTTTCTATTTGGGTGGGATCCTGGGTTAGGAAACAATAAAAGGCTCTAAATTCTCCACTTGTTAGGGAAAAAAGAGAGAGTGTGAGTGAGCGAGAGAGCACCTGAATTACAACAGCTGGGAAAGGACCATGGCTCAGGATTGATGGACATCATTCCTCCTCAAATCTCCTTGCATATTCCAAGTGGGGACACAGTTCTGAACACTAGCTGTACACACACTGAGGACACTGATGTGAAGTATGTATTGTTCTTGCGTGAGTGCATTTCTCCGAGACAACACCTCACCCTCTCTCCACCCAGCAGGAACTAGTACTTAGGCTGAAACAAGGGAAGAGATTAGCCCAATTCAAGTGTGGCCATTATAAAGCTTACCTGCCACACAAACAGATCTATGGCTGAGGTTTCCAAACGTAGTTATCGCTTCTAATTGACAAGGCAGTTAATTGTGGTTGTTAGGTGCTATCAAGTCAAGTATGACTCATTGCAACCTTCTGAACAATAGACATGAACTCTGATCTAGCTTGTGCCATCTTCACCATCTCTGATGCACCTGAGCCCATTACTGCCATCTCTTGTCAGTCCATCTCACTGGGGGTTTCCTTTCCTTCACTGCCCTACATCCTTCCAAGCAATCAATTCCCTTCCAAGGAAAAGCCTCACCTAGCTGCATGTCCAAAGCATAAGAGATGAAGCTCCATCACCTTTGCCTCCAAGAAGCACTCTGCACTTTCTCCAAGAAATATCTATTCTTTTGGCAATCCATAGGTTATTCCGTACTTTTCTCCAGCACAACTCAAAGGCATCAATTCTTCTGTCATCTTTATTAATTGCCCAGCTGACGTGTAGCCGGTGATTGAGACCATGGCCTGAATCAGGCAGACCTTAGTCTTTAAACTGACATTATTGCTCTTACTGTTTTGGAGAGCTCCCTGACAGAAGATTTCTCTGATAGAATGTCTCCTCATTTTTTGACTGTTGATACTAACGGAGTTGATTATTGATCGAAGCACAATGAACTAATTGACAACTTCAATCCTTTCTTCATCTATCATGATGTTATTGGTCCTGTTGTGAGGATCTTTGTTTTCTTAATGCTGAGATACAATCCACACCAAATGCTGTATTTTTCACCTTCTGCAGCAAGCACTTAATTTTATACTAATTTTTAAAAAGGTTGTGTCATCTGCATAATGCAAGCAACTGAATCGTCCTACAGTCTTGATACATTCCTTTACATAGAGTCAAGCTTCACAAGTTATTTGATAAGCATACAGATAGAACAGGTATGGAGAAAAGACACAGCTCTGACATGCATCCTTCCTGATTTTAAACCATGCAGTGTTCCCTCATCCGTTTGAACAACAGGTTCTTGATCTAGGTATAGATTTTGTATGAACACAATTAAGTGTTCTGGGATTCCCATTCTTTTCAACTTTAGGAATAATTTGTTTAGATTTACATAATCAAATGCTTCTGCACAGTCAGTAAAACACAAACTTTCTTCCGGTATTAGCTGCTTTCAGGCAAGATCCATCTGACATCCACTGTGAGATCCCAATGTCACAGCCTCTTCTAAATTCGCCTTGAACTTCTGGCAGTTCCCAGTCAATGTACTACTACTAGCCATTTTCCTTCTAGCTATTAATAATCTTTAGTAATATTTTACCTACACGTGATATTGATATTTTTCTATAATTTCCACATTCTTTTGGGTCATCTTTATTGGAAATGGGAGCAAATATGGAACTCTTCCAGCCAGCCATCCTCTAAATTTTCTGACACAGACTGATGGGCACAACCAGGGCTGCATCTGGTAGTTGAAACATGTCAATTGGTATTCCATAAATTCCCATTGTCTCATTTTTTGCTAGTGTCTTCAGTGCAGCTTGAACTTCATCCATCAGTACCTTTGGCTCTTAGTAAATATTACCCAGAATTTTTCAGTGTCAATGTTCTTTTTGGTACAGTGACTCTCATGTATTTCTTCCATCTTCTTTTGATGCTTCTTGGATTCTTCAAAATTTTGCCCATAGCATCTTTCAATGTTGCAACTCGAGGTTTGAATATGGGGGCGGGGTGGGGTGGCAGTGGTTGTTGACTATGCCTCCCTAAATGGTCAGTCTGAAGGTGAGCTTCTTAAATTTGATCTAACAGTCCATCATTAAGTAGGCCACTGTATTCAATTCCCTAGTTATTTGCCAAATTGAATGCATTTTATTTCAAATTGTGGTACTTTGTAATTGATTTTCCCCCTCTGAAAACTTGCTGAAGGGTCAGCTATCAAGTTATAGTTCTAATTTGATAGTAATGAACTAGTGAAAATAAACAGAGACCTTTGTAGGGCCAAGTCTATCTAAGCAAGCACTTTGTGGAGAAAAGTATTGAATGTACCCTGGACTGCCAAGAAAACAAACAGATTCATCCTAGAGAGGGTTAAACCAGGCTACTCCTTGGAGGCAAGGATTCTGGGGCCTAGTCTGACATACTCTGGACATGTTGTAAGAAGAGACAGGTCCTTGGAGAGGGACATCATGCTTGGTAGGGTGGAGGGACAGCGCAGGAGGGGAAGACCCTCTATGAGGTGGACTGATTCAGTGACTGGGATAATCGGGATGGGTGTGTCAGAGGCCATGCGACTGGCACAGGATAGAGCAGGGTTTAGGGCTGATGTACACAGGGTCACTATGAGTCGCAAACAATTCGATGGCACATAACAAAACAACAACAATCCAAGAAAATAGGAAGAAAAAATACTGCTTTTATACTAATTTTACTTTGTACAGAATAAAACTGTGTCCCACCATTTCTTGCCCAATCTCTGCAAAGCTTATAAAAGGTAACAGATTCAAGACTCGAAAGACAGACCTACACACTGAGGATCCAAGGATGAATAAGGGATGGACTCTCTTCTGGGCTGGTGCGGGGGCGGGGGCATCATCCTTTCTCTGAATGTCTCTAGATCTCTGTTTAGTCTTCTATCACTTCTTGGGAAAGATAAAGGTTCATTTTTCTTCCATACAACAAACCAAACTTTGCTCTAATTATCCTCTAAATCAGTAAGATTGTAAAGAAAATGGAACCACACTAGGTTATATATCAATTTAAGTAAAATACCTATTTCTGTCAATCTCTACTTACATTTCTGCACAGGTTTTAGAAAGAGGAAATATGTCTTATGTCTGCCTTAGAGTATATGTAAAAATGTACATATACACTTTCAGCACAAATGCTCATACATACTCCATTAAAAAGACATTGACAGATTTACAAAATAGATTGGCCTTGTACTATTCATCTCAATAATATATTTTTACTTGTTTTTGCACCACATGGTAGCCCAGTTCAATGTTAAGGATCTGTCAGCCTTTCCAACATGACTCTATTTTCAGAATACTGGAAGACAAGTGCCAAAATACATATTTCCAGTTCACAGACAGCAGTGGCTTTTTCTTCCTTTTAAGTGGACGTCTTCCAGAGACCTGTACAAGGAATTTTCAAGATGGCTACAAGCGCCTACATAACAAAAAACATCATGGAAAAGAAGAGGTCAAAAGATACAGACATCAGCCTGTTACCTAGGGAAATCATGAAAATAGGCTCCTTAATATATGTTGCAGATGAGAAGTTTCTACAGCATACGTCATTTTATAGCTACAGTCCAAAGCACGCTGGTTGTATGGGGGAGGGGAGGTGCACACACACTGACACAGTATGTCATGGTGTTGCACACAGATAAAGGTGGAATGTAATAAGCATATAGCAAAGTACCCTAGAGATAATCACTTTCACAGTAATGAACATAAGTAACCAAACACAACACTGGCCATTTTTAACACTGAACATCCAACTCCAATAAGTAGGCAGAGTTAAAACACTTAAGAGCAGTCTTTCCCTTAATTATATTAACTACATGAGAGGGATTCATAATGATGTGTGGGATGTTATATAGGCCTAAATAGTCTATTTTAAAGATCAGGCGAATCTATAAAAGTGGCAAAAGAAACTGCTTTTTGATAAGTGTCATACAACCAATTTTATTGGTTTCCACATATAGGTGAATAATTACTCATATTAGAGAGAGCTGTTTAGCAACTTAGAAATGTTTTTAAGACAAACTCTTATGAATTTTCTCTTCTCAAGTTTTGCCTCCTGATCTTAAGTTTTCATATTCTTGCCTATTTCACTACAATATGCAAAAACATAGAGATTTGTCTACCTGAAGATACACAGATTGTGACAAAGACCTGAAATACCTGCCAACATTTTGTTTCTGAAACCACTGCTACATCCTACGAAGAGAGGATTCCCTCTCATGCATATCCTGCTGTAAAAACCCAGACGTAAAAGCTAGTTTATGGGGGGAGGGGGTTTGTACATAATATTTTTTTTCTGCATTGAGTCACAATGACTCAAATTATTCTCTTTTATATACATTTCTCATACCAAGAAAAAAAAAGCCCTGTAATTTCCCCTTTGTGTTCCAAACACCAATGCTATAATCTGTACATGTTAAAAATATATTTTAGCGGGTTACAAAGGGGAATGTACCATCAACAAACGAATGGCTAGAGAAGCTGTGGTATATTCGCACAATGGAATACTATGTTGCATTAAAAAACAAGGAACTCATGCAATATTATTCAAAATGGTTGACTCTGGAGAACATTATGCTGAGTGAAATATCCCAGTCACAAAAGGACAAATATTATATGATGCCACTGCTGTAGAATGGGACTGTCCTTGGGGTTGGGGAGAGACTGAGTAAGATGGGTTCAATAATGTATACTGCACTGAAACAGAGGAGGGAGAAAACTGTTTAAAAGAGATATATAACTAGGTATTTCTGTCATCACAGGAGACTAGAGCGAGGGCTACATGGTGGAGGGGACCTGGGGGAGGGTTTGTAAAACAATGAAAGAATCTTTTCTTTTACTTTTCCATAATTTTTGACTCATGTACTTATAAATTGTTAGTCAAATTTGTGTCTTCTAGGTTGCAACACCCCCATGATACATCTTCAAGGATATGAACATGTATGGCCAAGCACAATCAATAAGAGTGCATCTAAATTCCAAAATCAATCTCCATAATAGTCTATGTGTTTCCTACTGCCAAAGGGGCCCTTTAGAGTAGTGAGAGAAGATCTTCACCCTGAAACCCACAGCGTCCCTTTTCAGCAGGAAGTAGCTAATATGCCATCCCCTTTTCCTTATGACTCAGGGTGAAGTCTCTCTCAGGGAGGAGTGATAGGGAATGGCAAAGGACACACTGACAAAGAAGATTAATCAGAACTGGCTTTGACAAGCACTGTGGCATTTGGACAAGAACAAACTGGGAGGAGGGTAGAGAGAATAGTGCAACAATGAATGAATGGAAACCCAAAATCTCTGTAAATGTTTATGAAAATAAAATATAATTATAGAAAAAAAACAAAAAAAACCCAAAAAAAACAAAGGGGAATGTAACAAATTACATATGTGTCTGAAATGAACGAGTTACTTTTTAGTGTAAACCACTTGAAATGAATAGGAAATTAATTTATTACCTTTTCATTTAAAAATCAAATGAGAGAAAGAGTAAAGCTTCCAAAAAGCAACAGTGTCACCTTCGTTCTACCAGAAGAATCTCATGGGAAACTCATTTTACTGTCTCAAAGATTGAATACTGGTCAGTTTCTTCAATTTGAGTATAAGCTTATTTATATTTTCAAGCTTATATTTTGATGAGACAATCTCAAGACAACTGTTTTATTATCTAAAAAACCATGACAATAATAGCTGCTTTTAGTATTACTTCTTGTTGTTTGGTCATTTCTTATGTTACACCTAATTTCTTAGTTACTAACTTTTTTAAAAAGAGCAAAGATCAAAACTCTTTATACTGACGATCTAAAACTGCAATAGATTTTGCTACACAATTTGGTTATAAAAATAAAAATGGCCTGAACTATATTTACACATTATTAGTTAAACTGTACAGAGATTTTCATTAAACCACATAACTTTTGTGGCTTAATGAGAATATGTGGATTAGCAGTTAGGAAAGTTTAATTTGCTTTTAAATGTTGCCAACACTTCCATATAAACACTGTCCTCCCTTTTCACCTATAAAATTTTAAGAGCATACATAACTAAAGCTACACAATTCAGCAGTATACTAATGTCCAAAATGACGCAAAGTCTCTCTGAAATTGCACATTGAGAAACGGACTACACACAAACACTTCAAGTGCAGTTCATACCAAGCATCATTAAGAGTCAGAATACTGGTGAAAAATATACTTGTCTCCTGGGAAGATGCTTCAGAAAAGAAATTTATAAGAAGTATGGCTGGAGTATCATTTTTAAAAGGGGGAAAAAAACCCACCCCAGTTTCTTTGGATAGAAAGAAACTGTGTAAAAATCCCCTTTTTAAAATGCAGAATTAACCCCATTATCATCTGCATTTACATTACTGCCCAAAAGACGGAGCTTGGAAAGACTATTTTCTGTACAGACACTAGTTAATCTCTGGATGAAAAGACAGCATCTGGCATGAAATAAACAAGAGAGATACTAGTCTACCAGCACACATAGAGACTTTCTTAAGGCTGATCCAGCAAGTGAACCTTTGGATCCAAAAGTAGGTCTTCATTTCTTTTGCTTTCAGCTGCATTCCTACTAAAAACTTACAAGATGAGCTAGTCACATTCTGCGTTTCTCCATTTATAGAGAGGATACAATAAAGACACCAAAAGTATTTTTTTTTTCTTTCTTTCTTTCTTTTAAAAATAATTTGCTTTCTTTTGCATGCCACAGGACAGTTTTCTAGTTTCAAAACAAGGGTACATCATGAACAAAATACCCTCCCCCCCCCAAACCATCTTTATTTTCATCAATACAAGAAATCCTTCTGGAAACATAAGCAAGGACTAAACAGGTATCGAACCACTGAATCTACACGTTAATACATAATCTGTTATGGTAGAATAACCAGAAATTTCCCCCCAAAGAAAGCTTTTAATTTTTCAAATATAAAAGAGGCTAAGGGAATCATATGGGAACAAATAAACATCTCTTATTTCATGTTTCATGATAAAGATGAACACCACGCTGGCAGCTGGGAGAAGGGCGGAACTCTAATAAATAGGTCCAAGTGAAGAATTTCTACATTTCTTTAGAAAACAGGACCAGTATTCCTTTTTTAAAATGATCCTGTGGAATGCCTTTACCTCCATGTTTACCTAATAACAGTAAAACAGACACAAGAATGATGGTAACAGATCAAGGATGCTGGATTCAGGACTCTTACGGTACACTTTTGTTTAAAAGTCCTACAGGTTTATTGACTAAGGCTAGACAGCAATTCATATGATCCTATTTGGTGCATTTTCTACCATGGTCCAAGATCATTACATGGATACAGCCAAAGACTGGCCCCAACTTTCAGGAAAGAGACCACAAGGAAGGAAATCAGGGTGGTTATTTGGTCCCTCCCCTTCCCCTCCAGTTCATAATTTGTGTCCTGGAACTAGAAAACAAAACAAAAACAACAAACATTGGAAAAATACAGACTGCAACGAGTTAGAGGACTTGAAAAAAGTTGGCGGAAAGTGGCACGGAAGGAATTAAGAGTAAGGTCACTGGGTTTGGGATGGCAAGGGCGTTGCATTGAAAGACCATCCACGGGACAGAGTACTTAGAATGTCTGGTGGTGTCATTCCCTCCACTTCAGAACATCCATATGTGATAATAAATAGATCAGTTATGTAATAAGGCAGTGTGTTGAATATGCATTCGTCTTGTGGAATGAACCACCAGAGAGAGACAGGATACCATACACATTCTTTGAGTGTTCTTGTTTTGTGTTTGACTGGGTGGTTTTCAAGGCTATCCAGGCTAACTCCTCCTGGGGATTTCCTTGGAGAGAAGAGTGGTCCTCTGAGGCTGGTTTGTTTAACCTCTCCTTTATCAAGAGATGATGACTGGCTTTAAAGAAAAAATAAAGCTGAAGGTTGTTTTTTACTTTTTTCCCTTTTGGTTGCATCATTCTGAGTGTTTTCATATAAACAAACAAACAAACAAAAAAATCACAACCAAAAAACAAAATAAAAAAAAAATCAACTCAATAGTTTTTGATGCATCCAGTCGTATCCTCAGGATGTTCCAGAAGTTTCCAGGTAACTCTGTAGTTTACGGACTGTGGTTTTGTCCAACGAGCAAAGGTCAAAATCAAATGTTGTGTTTGTGATATGAAAGTGTCCAGTTTCTTCTATAAGATTCACAATCTAGAGGAAACAATAAAAGAAAAAGTAAGAAATAAGCAACAGACACCAAAAGAGAAACAGGAAGAGAGGTAATGTGAATCATGGAATCAATCTCTTTTGGCAAGTCCAAGATCTATTAATCCTTTAAAATTCTCAATAAAGTGGATCGTATCTTTGCTATTTATGTCCTTTAAATGGTTTCTGAGTCAGCAACAGATTATTTTACTACGGATGTTGAAGGATGGGGGCATATGTGAAGATCCCTTTAAAAAAAAATCAGGTACTGATCCAGTAAATAGTGAACATACTTAATACATTGAAATCCTAGCTTAGAACATAACTTACGCTTCTATATTTAAACATACATACATATCATGGTTAGTTTACTGATGATAGAACCGCTGGAATTTTAGAAATCATAATATGCACAAAGGAAAAAAAACCCCTGAAACAATATAGAAGCCTAGCTAAAGATTATAAGCAGTGTTTAGAAGGGACTCAGGGGGCTCTCCAGGGTGCTGGGACTGTTGTGCTGCTTGATCTCTGTGTTGAGCATGTAAGAGGTGTTTGCTTTGTGAAAATTCACCTGGTTGTGAATTCAATTTTAAAAAATGGATAAAATATCCATTGAAGGCTTTAGAGTCATGTTCAATTGCTTTATTCTGGAGAGGTAAATATTACCTATAAGAAGTGTCTGTGTCACCACATTTCCAACAGTTAAATAGCAATTTCTGCTATTATATTGGCACCAACTATTAGAAAAAAAATCACTGTTCTCCCCGTAGATTTTATGATTCTTCTGACATTTTAAAGTTAAGAATGATGTGGTTATTGGCTTGAAATGTTCTTTTATCATGTTAAGGAGTCTTGGCAGCACTGTAGTTTTAAGGCATCTGGCTGCTAACGCAATGATTAGTGGTTCAAATCCACCAGCTGCTCCTTAGGAGGAGCCACATTGGTTCCAGTCTTAGAAATCTGTGGGCTTGGACTTTGTCATGCTAAGTGACTTTTCATTCCCACTGACAAAAACTGTATTCTCAGACTTGGATGATGTACAGAGTAGGTTTTAAGCATGTGCCCCGTGGGCAAATCGGAAGGAGGGGAACTGATTTCACTGAGCTGTGAGCTGAAGGGAAGGAGAAAAGAGGCAGGAGAGTGATAAAAGGTGTCTGTGCAGAGGAGCCACTTGGCAAACTCTTCCACCTGAGTTTAGCTGCCTCTCTTCTCTTTCATGTGCTCCGAGTCCCTTTAGTTAATAAATTGTAAAATGGAGAATAATTTTTAATATTTACTATTTCTTTGACCAAGTTTTAAATGTCCCAATTCAGTCTGAAAACAAGAGTAGAACTGAAATTTTATCTGCCACTTCTTACTGAAAGTCAGCTAGTTAGTCCCTTTTAAAAAAACACAGTACATTGGCGAACTATTCCCTAAGGGTCACTGCCTCTTAATAGAAAAAGTGATCCTCAGCCTGACACTTGACTTCTACAGAAGCTTAAAAGACAGGCTAAGCCTCCACCATATTAACTACACAACCCCAGATTGATTGGTTATTGCCTTATTCAAACTCTGTAACAATTTTAAACATATAGCTATGGGTTTAATAATGTAGCACGTTATCCTCATTGAGGAACCATAACAGACACTGTCAGTTATCTACCAAATGTCTATTTACCTCTTATTTATTAATAGAAGCCTATGTTTCTGGGGAAAGCAATATGCCTAGATACAATGTGTGCTTCTCCAGACCTAAGTGAATTGAACAGCAGCCACAGCTATTTAATTTGTCAGATGTTACTAGGCTTTCAGAAGTGTTTTAAATGAATATATTAACAATTGGAATGTGCCTTTTGCCTTCTACTTTTGTTCCTGTCTGAAATAAACATGCAATATTTTCTATCCATCTTTAGGGTGAATACATCATATGAAAGAGGACTGAGCCCAGTGAGAAGGATACTGTGACTTTTGTGGCATCTTTAAGTGACTACATTGGCCATGGATCGCTTACCTGTAGGTGACTGCTGTATGGCTAGGGAAAGGGAGGGAAGCGAAGGGGGCAGAGCCTTACTTGACGAAGCCTTTGGACCCAGGCTTGATTTTATTATTTGAATTAACATACTACTAGGAAGGTATGCCCAATTAAAGTATTACACACATGTACTAGTTCTCAATAAAACATTATTAATACTTATGACAGTCATTCATTTGTTTTATTAGTTAATAATTAAAGAGCTTTGGACAAGTTATGCATGCACTACTAAGTCCACACACAATCCTGCTAAGACAGTTATAATGTATTTATTTAATACTTTTCCCCCAGTTTATGTCATAATGCTAAGGACTTAGAGAACATGTGGGCATTTCAGTAGAGAAACCAGTACCTTCTTCAGAGAGATTTTGAGTTTAAATTCAGACAATGAAGGCAAACGACAAACAGGCCAGTCTGCCTCCTCCCTTCAAGATGTCCACCACTTAGTGACAAAGCATTCCGAACCAGTTCTGGATTTGGCAGAGTTCGGAGGCTGCCCTTTATTTGAATGGCACTGGCCAGGACATTAGAACCTCTGAGTGGCCTTGGCTTCCTCATTTGTAAAATGGAGATATTTCCACCCGAGTTTCCCACCTCACAGGGTTGAATAGGGGCATGAACAAGGCATGGCAAATGAAACAGGACTTCTTGATAAAGGATAAACTACTGGACTGATCAGAACAACATGATTACGCTTACCACACAAACATAAGCCTGTCCTTAATTGTGTGGGAGGCAATTATTCAACATATGAATGATCAGACTTTGTGGTTTGATTCTCCTTTCCCTTTGACTGCTGGTATTTCATTAACATTAAAACAAATGAAGCAGGGGGAAACACCAGCAACTAAAGATCAGGAAAGGTTTACTTGAAATTTTACTTAACCAACTTTACGTAATAAAAATTTGTAAGGGTAACGGAAAGTTACAAGGAGTAGACGAAGGAAAGTCACTGAGATGACGGCCAACAACCACAGCCCAAAGGGAAAGGAAGCAAACCAGCAGCTTCTAATCCAGGGAGGCTCTGCCTGGAGAAAGTAGAGCTGTGCTTCACAGGGCTTTTTTTGTTTGGAAAAAACCTCCAACTTTCTGTTGTGATTTTGGTGCACGCTTAGTGAGGAGAATGTCTTTCCATTCAAAAGTTCCCCTTATCTTTTGCCTGTGACATGGACCGCCACCCCCACAGCGGATGGTATTCCGCTCACGTTGTTCACTTTCCCACTCACACTTTTCCTTATCCCTCTTTCTCCTGCGCTTTATCCTGTCCAAATGCTGCTCTTTGACCTCATATGGTTTCCTGTTCTAGAGAGTGCAGACCCTCTGTGTTATTACTTACCATATAGGCCTGTCTAATGTTTGGTGAGCCCTGATGGCTTAACAGTAAAGAACTGCACTGCCAACGCAAAGGTACAAGGTTCCAACACTTTAGTTGCTCCATAGGAGAAAGATGGGCAGTCTCCTCCTCTGTGATTTACTGTCTTTGAAAACTTGCCAGAGGGTCAATTATGGGTCAGTCCTGACTTAATGATACTCAACAACAATAACAACAACAACAACTGTTTGCCTGAAAGTTGAGCCTTGAGTACTTTTCAAGGGTTAAAGAGTGTCTAAGGGTCATTGTGTGCATAACGCTGGTGGCCTAGCAGCAAAGAGCTGGGCTGTCAACCTAAAGGTCTGAGCCTAAATGGCTCAAATCTACCAGTGGCTCCATGAGAGAAGGATGTGCAACCTCCTCCCATGGGATTTACATATAATTTTTTCCAGGTTTCTTCCACACTTGTCAGCAGTCTCTCCCGAGTCACCTATGTTGGTTTGGTCCCTTACAGAGTGGACAGCCATAGTAGCCGGGCACCATCTAGTTCTGGTCTCAGGGTCATGGAGGCTGGGCTTCACACAGTCATTTAGTGCTGGGGACCAATTATTTCCACATAGCTATAACTGTATTCACCCTCTCTGCTCTACTAAGGAAGAGATTAATAGATGGAGCTTAGATGGCTGCATACAACTTTTTAGGACACCAGTTGTGACTCAACAAAATAGGACATAGAATACTAACTTTGTGGGATGTTGGGCCCAAGGACCTTGAGGTCCCTTGGAACTACAGTCCTGAACTCTCAGACTCCGAGACTCATTCTGTCAGGGTGATTTGGTTATGGTTAAGGAGTTTTTGGATGACTGCTTTTATTTGAAGTAGTTTCTAGACTTCTCTGAGGATCCTCTGGGTGGATTTGAACCTCCAACTATATGGTTAACAGCTGAGAATGTCAAGCATTTATAGCACCCAGGGACTTGAGGCCTACAATTTGCCCTTGAAAAAAACAGATGTGCATTGAAACAATCCTTTTTGTTTTCTGTCTCTCAATATGGCTGCCCACTAATAATTGAACAATGAATGAATAGAAAACTGGGCAATAAAAACTCTTTCCGGACAAAGCCACTTAATTTTTTCTCTCTTTTTTTTTTTTTTTTGGTTAATTTTAATAAAAGTTTACAGAGACTTCAGGTTTCCAGTCATTCATTGTTGCACTTTTCTTCCTGCCCACCCCCTCCCACCAATTCACTTTTCTCCTTGATGAGTAAAAGAAAAGTGCTTTCATTGCCATGCCACTTACTTTTAAAGCAAATAAGCATATTTGGCTACTAGGAAATATGCCCACTTCATATGCAGTGTTAGGATTTTCTATGTTTCCGCTGCTTCAGTCATTATCCTCCTCCTTCAACAACAACCACACCTTCTGCATGCAGACACACACACACACACACACACAGAGAGAGAGAGAGAGAGAGAGAGAGAGAGAACACATTCCAGAGATCTGGTAAATCTAAAGTCCATAAGCACACGTTCTTACAGAAGCCTCCACCATCCTAAACAGTAGTAGTGGCTGCAGTTCAGGGAGTTCAGGACGGTCTGCCAAAGGCTACAGCATTAATTAATTTGAATCATTAGAGTATGTACTCATGTCCTCAATTAAGTGAAAAAGACTTCATAAAGAAAAATAAGTGCCAGCTCCTTTCCAGGAATCTTGATAGTGAGAACAGCAGAAATCGAACATTAAAACGTTGTATTTCACTGAAGCAGACCGTGAAGCCTAGAAAAGATCCTGCTCCTTTCTCAATGATTGTGCTTTGCCTTTCTAGAGGAATACCCTGTCCTGTAGTCAGTAGGGCTTGGCCTTAGTATGACTACATTTCATAATACTGTAATAATTAATGTCTTCCCAAAATAAAAAAAAATTACTATGACCACATATTAAACAAGCAAGGGCAAAAGGTAAAACTAGGCAAATACAAATAGCATGCAAAAGACTTAACTCATTTTTTAGTTGATGGCTGTTATGAAAACACTTATGATATTTCCTGCAATGTCAGACTTTGAGGGAAGAGGTACCAAGCTGGCTTTAAAAAAAAATAAAACTGAGAAAGATTCACTTGTTGAATCTGTAGTTTCCTCTTCTAAACTTGAACTGAACTAAAAAAAAAAAATGAAGATGGGGCCGTTTTTGGTGGCTGCAACTATCAGCTGCCATTGCATAAGCTCCGACTCATTGTTACTATATTATGACAGAGCAAAACTATGTCCTTCCCTGGCCATCTCCATGGTCACTGCATATCTGAGTCCACTGTGGCCGCTAAGCGCCTTCCAACCTAGCTGGCTAATCTTCCACCATTAGATCACAGAATATTAGGTGGTGATCCACAGAGATTTTTCATTGTCAGAAGTGAATTTCAAGGTACACTGTCATGCATTTCTTCCTAATCGGTCTTGTCTGGAAGCTATGCTGAAATCAGCTCACTATGGTGGCCTTTCTCTTGTCCCACACATAGTACAACAGAGTGATAGGTCAATACTGGACATTGTTCTTAGTCTCACATATTAAACCATCAGATGCCCTAATGGTGCAGTGTTAAAGAGCTAAAATGGTAATTAAAAAGGTAACAGTTCGAACCCATCAGCTCCTCGGTGGGAGAGAGCAGAATGCTTTCTAATGCAGTCTTTGTAGCCTTGCAGGGCAGTTCTGCTCTGTCCTATAGGGGTGCTATGAGAACAATCCAGATTATTTTTTTTTTCATCTGAGACAATCTTTCCACTAGGAGAGAGTAAGAAAAAAGCTTTGCTCTAGTGTCGTAGTCTGTATGGAGCTGCACTCCTAAACCAGAGGCCAGGTCCCTCTGGTGGTTTGGATGCACCAGGGGGTCTGTAAGAGAAAGCTGGGAAATCTCCAATTTGATCTACAGCCTCCAAAACCCGATGAAGGATGAGCTATGAGCCAGGTCCAAACTTATGACAATGAGGCTTGGGAATTTGCTTTAACTACTTCTGTCCAGACTGGACTCAGGCAGGTCTGGGAGAACTCTGGTCTTCCTCAAGATGGGCTGGTTATGCACTGAGCTGATGACATGATAACTGTGCCCTCTACGTCTAATCTGTCCTGTACCTTCACTGTGAGTTGGCACTGACTCAGTACCACCCAACACCACTGTACAAGTAGCACCAAAATATGGCAGTTGATTCATTATCCAGAATGAAAACAATCATTTTCAGGAAAACACTCCTTTAAAAACGTGATGTAGTGTTAAAAAGAATACTCTGATATGTCGCTCAGAGAAAGGGTTAAAGCCCAGCTTCCTGGCCCTGAAGGAAATTTTAAAAGAACAAAAGACAGTGTCTACATTGCTAAGCTGTCTTC
Organism: Elephantulus edwardii; assembly: GCF_000299155.1. Taxonomy (NCBI): domain Eukaryota; kingdom Metazoa; phylum Chordata; class Mammalia; order Macroscelidea; family Macroscelididae; genus Elephantulus; species Elephantulus edwardii. Next base: position 11,889,894 of record NW_006399764.1, on the reverse strand, counting down.
TAAGAAAGTCCAATTTCTCACAGAGCTCTGGATGCAAATACAGGTTCAAAGCTGAATTAGTGGGAGGTTAGAAGTGCTCAGCCTCCCTTTCCAAGTAAATGAGGTCCACATGGCTTCAAGAGGATTCAAACGATTAGTCCTAATGACTCACACCTCAGCATGTCTCGGCTTCCTGTGCTGTATTTTCACCCTGTGAGAAAGTGACTCAGGGACACAGGTTCTAGAACCAGCACTTTCTGATGTGGAAACCAGATGCCAGTGTTGGTACCCCAGGCCTCCTGAGTAAACCAGAGCCTCCGACTACTCTGTGAGCCAAAAGAGAGCAGCCAGCCAAATCTTCCGAGAGGGTGCATTTAACAGCAAGAGTCAGAAGAGAAGTCCTGGGATATGATCCTGTGCTAACTGAAAATCATGCTTCGGGTGTTCAAGTCTTCAAAACAGAAGCTGTGTGACTGTGTGAAATGCAATCTACAAGGTGAGCCGCTCTCCAGGTGGAGAATCACATTAGTCCTCAACAGTGCTATGTTTTACAATAGGAATTAATTAAGCAGTAAACCATGACAGGACATGCATCATGATATCATAATCACCAGCCTCAGCTGTATTACAAGGCAAAAGGCCAAAGACTGAGAGCTTTCAACTGGCCTGGGAATGCAATTAGGGTGAAATGCTCTGTGCTCTGGAGTGCCTTTATGCCAGGTTAAAAATTCACAGATACCACTCTCTCCCTCTAGAATACTAAAATAGTCCACTTGGATGGAGTTCTCGCTCTAGTAAGCCACCATCCCTTGCAAGTTTTTCAAAGGTCAAAATAAAGGACAATGTTAAAATACGAATGTCAATGACACCCCAAGGTAAGACCCTGCCCAATGGCCTTGCAGCCACTACTCATTTCCTAGACTTTCTCTGTCAAGATGTCCCAAGCCTGTCCAAACATCTGTTTCACCTTCCTATGGGATAAAACTCATTTGCCCCAGCTTGAACATCAATAGCTTTATTGGACAAGTGCTCCACAGTGGCTCAGAGCTGGCATGTGGAAAAGGGATATAAGACTGAGAAACAGATTTCCATTAACCTTGTTGAGTGGGAAGTAATAATTCTCAGTTTTACAGAAGAAAAGCGAAGGAAAACACTGGCAAAATGCTGTACTGTCTTAGGGTAAACCACTCAAAACCTGCTTCCCTTTGCCACACTTCCTTAAAAGGACATGCAGGCTGTGCAGCTTATCCTAGTGAAGAACCACAGATGCACAGTCTTTAGTCCAAATCTGGAACCTACTGGGTTGTTAGGTAGTGCCAAGTTGATTCTGAATCATGGCAGCTTCAAGTAACAGGACAGAATTGGCTCACAGAATTCTCTAGTCTAATCTTTGCAAGCGACTGAAAAGGTATGGAGACAAGAAACATCCCTGACCCACTCCTGTCCTGATTTTGAACCATGCAGTATTTCCTTTCTCTGTTCTGAGGACTCCTTCCTGGTCCAAGGATACGTTTCACATGAGCATAATCAAGTGTTCTGGGATTCCCATTCTCCTCAGGGTTAACCACAATAGGTCGATCTTGGAGAGGGTGAAGCCAAGTTTCTCCTTGGAGGATAAGATTTTGAAGCTCTGTCTCACCTAATTTGGACACATTGCCAGGAGGGAATCCATGTTTGGAGAAGGACATCATGGTTGGAAGGGTAGAGGGACAGCATAGGGGGAAGAAGACCCCAGATGAGATGGACTGACTCCGTGACTGGGGTAATGGGGGTAGATGCGTCGGAGTCAGGGAGACTGGCTCAGGACAGGGTAGGCTTCAGAGCTGTTGTCCATAGGGTCGCTATGAGTCACAGGTGACTTGATGGCACATAACAACAACAACAACAACAACAATCTTTGCAAGAGCAAATTGTCAGGTCTTCCTCTCCACTTCCCCCACCTCAATGCTACAGAGTCAGAATGAACTCGTGGCTAACCCTCCACTGAGTTTTCAAGGCTGTAAATCATATGGGAAATCTGCAGGACAGGGGTTGATGTGAACTGGATGGGAGGAGCAGCTTTTGCATCAGAAGTGCCACTCCGGACAGATAAGGCCATGAGAGCCTTCTTCCCACAGAGCTGCTGAAAACTCTCAGAGTTAAAAATCTAAACCCTCAGCAGCAGATGAATGGGGTAAACACAGTGTAGGATATATACACAATGAATAAGTATCAGAAGAAACAAACTCCTTATACATGCTAGAACAGGGATGGAATTTGAAGTAAAAGAGGGTTACTCTTAATATTTCACTTACATGAAATAGGACAAAAAATATAGTAACCAAAGTTTATCAATGGCTAGCAGGAAAAATGGACAGTCCCTATGAATGTAGATAGAATACTTTGGAAATGAGTAGGAATAATAGTTGCATGACTGCGGATTATGAATTTACTCAGAATCACTGAATTGAACACGCAGAAATAGAATTGGAGTTTTACATACTTTTATATGCTAAAAGTATACAGACAAAATGCCACAAACCCAAGCTTCTAACCAGGCTAATGACAAAAATTGGCAAGATTGAAATGTACAAAATATTTAGATGTGACCATCAGCTCCTATATGTTTAAAGCAAAACAAAAGCATAATGCACAGGTCCCATAGGTTATAAAACAGCTGCAAGCACTTGAGAGTAATAAAAAAAAATTAGTGCGAGAACTGAGAACACTGGCTTTCTCTTTGAGAGTTCAGTAAAAATTGTTTTCAACAACAGTTAATATTGATGCAAGAGAGGTATGTCTGATCACTGTATTAGAACTAAAAACTATCTTTAGCTTCATAAAACAGCATAAGGAACTAATAGAAGTTCCCCCACTACAAGTGGCTCCACAGTTTAGTTCCTAACAACAGTGTATGTTGTACAAGATAAGGGAAAAACGGGGGAAATGTCTTTTTTTTTAAAACAGTACTGGCAAAAAGTTACTAAATTTGATCAGGAATGCTTATAACACCTGACTAAAGGTCTTAACACTGTTACCTAATGAAATGAGAAGCCTGCCCCCAAAGGGTTTGACTATCTGACTACACCCTCCTTCTCTCAGTCTGAATTATATACAGCATCTACAGCTGAGGTGTCACCAGATCGCGTCATCTCCCCCTCCAGTGCCCATTTCTCATCAGCAGGGAGGGTGGGCATTCAACTACCATACAGATCCAAAGCAGACTCCCAGATGGGCTCTACAATGTGTACCCTCCTCAAACATATCTGCAGGTGGTAATTAACTTAGTTCTGACAGGATGGAGCTTACCCAGGCCTTAAAGTACTACCACACAGCCCCAGGGGAGAGCAGACCTCCAGGCCTCGGGAAGTGCTTCTCACCTGTTGCAGGATGTGTCTTTCTCTCAGTGTCATTAACCTTCTGTGAAGCTCCACCAGTTCATCCAGGTATGCCTGAAAAAGAAGAGCATTGCCCAACAGAACAAGCACTTTTAGAAGCAATTTGAAAATGAGTAAATAGATGCAGTAGCTTGATATTCCCCATTCTAGTCCAGAAACCATAGGCTTGGTGCCCAAAGACCTATCTTGGCCTGGCCTTCACCTTTATGATGTCAGCTTTATAAAGCAAACAATTCTTGTACTTATTTGCCTTCAACCAAAGTCAAATGAGTCCACTTTCCCTCTCCCCACAAGACCTCTACAGACACCAAGGGACTCATGCTAAACTGTGAGTTTAAAAAGCCTGCCAAAGACGTTCATTTCTTATTCTTCAATCTGCTTTGAATGAAAAAAAAAGTCCCAAGATTGGACATGGATAAAAAAATTGCATGGTCCCATCTCCACGACTTTAAAAAAAGTCTTTGCTGCTCACAAGTAATATTTGCCAATCAACAATGCTATCAGGTGACAGAAGATTGTCTTATGAAAAGCAGAGTTCACTATCCAAATTAGCATTTGGTTTGTCAAGTGTTCCTCTGAAGGACCAGAGGTGCCTCCCTCTTCCCAAAGGATTGGCCTTGCTGGTCCTTGTGGGCATGACTGGACCAGCCTCATAGAGGAGAAGGAATGGTTTGTGAAGACTGACCCTGCAAAGCATTCTAAGTCTTGCTTACATAACGTGATTTAATCCCAAACAGGCCCTGTAGTCAGATCTCAGGTGTGTGATGCACTTTGAAAGCATCATGCACTGGGCTCTTACTAACCTGAGAGTCCTCACCACCCTACACCTCCTTTACAACACTCTCAATTCCTAGTTCAACGTCTCTGATTAAATCATTGGCAATGCAGGCATCAGGGCCAATGTTAGTGAAAGGTGAAGAAGCCAAAGACGAAAGATTGAAATGAGACTCGAAAAACAAACCACAAAGCACTGGTATGAAGGGCTCATCACTTGGGCCATCTACCCATCGACAGTGGGCTGGGTTTCATTTTTGGTTGATCAGTCAACGGACCAAGGGAAACAAAATAATGACCCAGGGACATAGCAAAGCAGAAGACAATGTGTCAGAGCTACAGCACTAAACTCAACAGACTGGGAACGTACCTTGTCACACTCGCCATTCTTTATCTGCTTATCTGATTTGCTCTGCTTTATTGGACTTTTCACTTCAAGAATCTAGGAGATCAAAGGGAACACTGTGTTAAATTTGACTTTGAGCACTTCTTGGCTAGCCTGCCACATAAATAAAGGCACTTAGTGAAGGAAATGTTGTACAAACAAGCACTACTCCTCTACATATTTCCTTTCTTCTTCTCTCACCTTTTCTTGGAAAGGAAATTATTTAGATCACAAATGCTGAGTCAAAGCAATCAAACTTTATAAAAAAATGTGCATGATGAAGGAAATGGATCTAAGTGTCACAGAAAAAATTTTCTTTGTGACAATGCTTTCACACATATGTACAACAGCCGAGTTATACTAAAATTATAGGCACCTCCGGCAAGATTTTCCCCCCTTTCTCCATTCTGCTGTTTCAGCATGACTAGCTGTGCTTGGAATGGTGGGTATGATAAAACAAACATTCAAACGTCCTTTTTTAGTGCTGGCTTTCAGATTTGAAGTTATTTATCTCCTCTACATTAATGCAGCTTTGGAAACGGCCATCCGTTAACACGGGTGTGCTGGCCTCAGACTCTCCAGCTCAAACAAGGCTAAAGAGCTAAGACTATTCTCGGCCTTTTAAGAAATGATCCGTTTATCCATGACCAAACATCTAATGCCTCTGTTTTCATCTGCATGGGTCACAAATTATGAACAGTGAACTTTTAGGCAGTTCAGAATGTTGATGGAGAATGGTTTCTAATTGATAAAAAAAACCACCAAAACTAATTATTATTTAATAAATACAGGTGACTTAGTGGACAGATTCTTTTAAATTGAAGACTATGGGCAACTTCCATTCTCCATTTTGAGAGCAAGAAACTTCACCTGGGAGCTCCCTTAAGAGCTGCTTTAAGCTTTTTCTCTTTCCCTCTGGTCCCTTCTTTGAGTCCTTGGCCTTATGTCCAGTGTGGTGATCTAACATCTGGTGCTGAAAGACCTGGGAGAGGACTCAAGGAATGTTGTGCCCCCACACTTTTTCAGGGTTGAGTGTGGCACCCCTCACTCTCTCTCTTGAATCTATTAGCTTGTCTGGTATCAAGACATCAAATGGTAATGTAATGTCCTATTTATCTCCTCTTCTCCCATTCTATGTGTATGTCTGCTGACTGACTGAATGCTCTGAGGGCTTGTGAAGAGGCTCCATGGCTGATGCTACTCTGAAGCCATGAAGTTTGATTGAGTCCCAACCTGTGGTTTTGTGGTGTTGTCATATGGCTTAGTGGTGATTTGAAGGATCCTCTAGGGAACCCAATTGGGCCTGGGATTCATATGGACATGCCTATTGCCAAGACACACTTTTACCCCATCAGGGGCATGGCCAGAGGGATGCCTGCATGCACTGAGGGGACAGACCCTCTGTTATCTATTTCCATCCATTTTGTGTTTATGTCTGATGATCAGTAGTATTCACTTTCCCTGCACTCCTTATTCTTTTTGTCCACTGCTCTCTCTATTCTGGAAGAGTCCTTGATGGAAGTTATCCGACACCTCCCCTCATTGAGAACTCTCGCCCCTTTTCTTCTGATTTCTCCTCTCCCCTTCCCTGGAGGCTCCTAAAGCTAGACCCAAATGTTCACAAAACTTTCCAGGCATTTTAGCTTTCCAGGCATTTTGGCCTTCCAGGTATTTTGGACTCCCTTGGGATTCAGGTCTGTCTGTACTGGACTCTTGCCTGTGCATATCGAAAAATTGCAGGCATGCATCAAGAGCCTACCCAAGCACTGGGTGCTTCCTTCAGGCTATTGATCATGATAGGGGTCACCCACATCATCTTTAGCCTTTCCCAGAATCTGAGGCTTCTGGTTTTCAGAGAATGCTCTGAAATCTCAGCTGCCCTCACTCACGGACCTGAATACCATGGGTAATCAAATGTCTAAACCTCCAAGGGACAGTCCCTTGGGATGCCTCCTTTCAAATCTTTCAAATCTGAGCCTGGCTGAGGACCTCTGCCCCAAGAAACTGATTTTTTACTGTAACTGAGCAAGGCCACAATACCAGCTACATAATAACTTTCTATGGCCTAAGAATATAACTTTTTATTTCAATACCCTTCAAGATCTTGACAATTTCTGCCAACAGACTCAGAGATGGACAGAAACCCTATCCAAGCTTTCTTTTACTTTTGCTTCCATCTTTCTGCAATGCCTGCCAACCCGTGCAGGTTCTCTTAGCCCAAAACTCTTCACTGATTAAGTCTCCTGATACCAAATCATCCCCTTTCCTTATTTCCTCCTAGGACTCATCCTCAACCCCTCTGGGTGACTCTGCTTTTTCAGACCCTGTAGACTACCTCTCTCAGCCTTTCCCTCTCCACTACCCAGCCACCTTCCTTTACTGTCTCACTGAAGCCCTGACTCAGTATACCCACTGAGACCCTACCTCTGCAGCAGGGACCACTGTTATTTTATCACTCTATCAGCCCCTAATATAAAAAAGAAACTAAAAAAGGCTGAGGACAGCCCCCAAACACCCATTTGAAATCTAATAAACATGGCTTTAAAGTTTTCAATGCCATATTGGGAAGAGGCAGAGGCTGATAGGGAGACTCATGTCCGAAAGAAGGCAAATCTGCAGCCCCAAGCCCTGGTATCTGGCTCTCAGCCAGCAGCAATGAGGGGTCAGAAAACACCTCCTTGTTCAACAAGCCAGTTACCTCCTGGAGCATGCTCCATGTGTGGCAAAGAAGGCCATTAGACTAACCACTGCCTGAACCTTGCCATCCAACACAGCCTTGCTCTATCTGTGGGCCACTGGGCCACTGAAAGGTCAACTGCCCTTTGGCTCCTAGCCACGGTAGGGCAGCCCTTCTGCCAAACCCGGCCCCCATCCCAGCGGCGGACCTCTTAGACCTGGCCACTGAAGACTGAAGATGCTGAGCCTTGATGACCCCCATCACCCTTGTTGAGCCCAAGGTAACCCTTCATATAGCAGGTAAGCCAGTTTCCTTTCTGGTTGACACAAGGGCTACCTTCTCAGTGCTCCCTCCTTCTTGGGTCCTGTTTTCCCTTCCCAGATCTCAGTACTAGGGATTGGTGCTCTCCCTTCTAAGTCTTTTATCACTCAACCCATTCTCTTTACCCTCAACAAACAATTACTCACTCATTCTTTCTAATTATCCCTACAAGCTCAACTCTGTTGCTAGGAAGGGACTCCCTGTCTAAACTTGGAGCTGTTTTTCACTGGGAGCCAAGCAAACCTAGTTTGCCTGCCCAGCCTTTAGTTCTATCCCTTATAGTACTCCTTCCCTCTGAGCTCCTTTCTACACTACCTCTATCACCAGATGTTGTCAACCCCATTTTATGGGATCTTTCCACTCCATCTGTAGCCTTTCACCACCAATCTGTTCTTATTACTCTTCAAGACTTCTCCTCTTTTCTGCTAAACCCCAATTCCCTATCTCTACACAACACTGCAGAGGTTTAAAACCCATTTTTACTCGCCTCCTTTCCAATAAGCTTCTTATCCCCACAAACGCAGATCCTACCAGTTGAAAGAACTGAACTCCATCTACTCTTCCTTAAAAATCCTTGTATTTCTCTCTCTCAATCACTGCTCCTTAATCCAGCCATCCTAAGTGTTCTTTACTTCTCTTCCTATCTGACCAACCCATTCCTAATCCAGACCATATTCTGTTGATGGCAACTCTTGCATGACCTCTGAAGGTTACTGCCAGGCAGCCTATGATGTAGTTTCCTTAAACAGAGTGTGGAAAGCAACGACTTACTTCCTATTTCCTTAGCCTGTAACTGAGCAACACCTTATCATCCTTTCTAAGCCCCTTTGAGCTGATATATGGCTGACCATTCCTGCTCAACCATAAACCACCCAGGGAACCCCCTCTTTTAGCATCATACCTTCCTTATCCTTCCCTCCTTAGACAATTATTCCAGGAACAAGCAGACCATTGCATACCCAGACCCTTGCCTGAAAGTCTAGACCAGACAGCTGGAGTTACTTCAGGAGAGCCATCTTCATCAAATAGCATGCACCCAAACCCCTTCAACCATGTTAATACAGACCTCTCAGTCATACTGATTATCCTCACAGTGGTTAAGGTGATAGGTAATACCCATTGAACACCACCTTTCCCAGGTCAAACATGCTCCTCTCACTGAGCAGACCTCTGACACCTCTCAAATGGTGGGCCCCACTACTCTTTGTCTCACTCAGATACCAGTAGCTCTTCATATTGTTACTAATCACTCCCTACCTTTTTAAATTCTTACTTCACAGAACAAAAGAAATGACCAACTTAACCGTGAACCAGCTGCTACTACAACATCCATTCTCTCCCCTGGTGACTGATCCTTGGCCAACCCAATGCAGGCTCTGAGCCCCAGATCTTTGCCCCTGTTCAGCAAGAATAAAAATACATCACCCTCTTCTCACTAAAGAGGCTGGGATGTTAGGGCCAGAACAAGGTCAAAGGGGAGAATAAAGGATTCAAAGAATATGACATGTCAACAAAGGGAGTGAACAGCATCACCCACCTGGTTAAACTACAATGGAATGACCCTCCTTTCCCTCCCTGAAGACCCTAATATAAAAACCTTCCCAAAGACTTTCAAAGGGCAACTTCTTTGCTCTCCATTTTGAGACCAAGGAAGGTTGCAGGAGCTCCCTTAATAAAGCTTGTTTTGTTTTTATTTAAAAACAAACAAAAAACCCAAAAAACCGAAGACTTTGAGAAAAACTTTTTTTTAAAAAAAAAATAGCCCTTGGCTGAATAGGTAGTTTTTCTTTAATGAGGAGTGTTTGCAAATGTGTGTAATCATAAGAAGCAAAGTAATTTCTTTTCCCCCATTATAACCTCATTACCTAGAGAGTTCTTATAATCTAAGGCTAATATATAGGGCTTTCTTATTAAGAACCCTCACATTCCTACTGCTCTTCCCTTTACCCATACTCTGTCCCAGTCCATCTTAGTTCTGTCTCAAGGGCTACTCTATTCTACAACCTACGGAGGATTTGAAAAGTCGATCTACTTTTAATTTATAGTAAAAAGTGCAATGATTGCCTCAGAAATTCAAACTCAGACACAGACCTGTGATTAGCACTGCATGGCCTCAGAAAAATAAAATGAGATGGAAAAGATGGTATTCAGGTTCCCACTCAGCTGTAAAATTCTGTGCTACTGCTGTTGTATACTAGAGTTGGAACCAACTCACAGCTGACCCTCCAGTGGATTTTCAGCTGAGCAGCTGAACAGAGCACCTGATGGATCTGAACCATGCATGTGCCTTTGACTTGGCAGCACAAATCCTAAGCCACCAGAGCTCCCTAAAATGCTGCTGTTGTCATTTGGTGCCATCAAGTAAAGTTCAACTCAGAGATCCTAAGAACAACAAATCTGAACCCTGTCTTGTCCTGTGCCATCCTTATCATCTCAGAAAAACTTAAGCCCATTGCAGCAGCAATGGTATCAATCCATCTCATTGAGGGTCTTCCTCTCTTTCACTGACCCTCTACCTTTCCAAGTATGACAGGTACATACCCTGAATATGTGAAACCAAGTTTCACCATCCTAAACTCCAAGGAGCACTCTGGCTGCACTTTTTCCAAGATGCTTACTAACAAGTCTACATTCTGCTGAATTTACACTGATAAACAGGCAAAACTCATTAATCTAAAAGTGCTTTTATGCCTTGTTTTTTAACTTTTTGATAAGCACATGACCAATCTGATCAAGTTCATTTAGAATACTTTGGGGAAAATCAAGGAAATTACTCTGCATCAATTTTACTGTAGATTTTAATGTGCTCCACTGCAAAGGGAACCAAGCATTTGCCTGAACTCAGAGCTTCTTCCAGTCTTTTGCTGGCAATCAGACACCAGGGACAAGCTGGGCAGTGCTCACAGGCCTGGGCAGGAATAAGTAGGTCAGTAGGTGGCACTCCTCCCCAACTCAGACTCCTGGCTGGGCAGTACAGAACCAACCTCTGAGATTGCAGGCCAGTGAAAGAAAGCCCAGTGCCGCCTCCCTCCTACAGCCTTTGATTTTGTTCCCACCATATCCCACCTACCCCTGGGTCCCATTCCCCGATCTCACGCCACTGTACTGTCAAAGTGACCAAGGAGTCTATATTAGTGGAACCCTGCTAACTAGCTTTCTACCACCTTCCCTTTAGTGCTGAGAACAGAGTTTGGAGTCTGGGGGAGGCTTACGTCCCACCCTGGCGATGACCCCATGCATTCTGTAAACACTACAGCACAGAAGGCCAAAATACATTGAAATCCTAGTTTCTTTCTTCTGAGCTGCAGTGGCAGGAACAAAAGCGCCCGGTGTCAGTGATCCGCCTCGAGTTACAGAGTGGCTGCCCAGAGAGGGCTCAGTTAATCTTCCTTCTTTGATCTCTTCTAGCTCCAAAATAAACAGCTTTGTCAAAATCTCATTCTGAGAGAGCTAAGCCATGCTGAAGACAATTGTTTTATTTATGATCAGTTCTTATCTTTAAGCAAACGACACCAGAATAGAAAAGTACAGCACCTTGTCTTCCACAGGCTTATTTCAAACCAGTCTAACTGGATACTTTCATTTCATTCAACACCCCTTAGAGGCTGAGAGGTGATTTATGATATGCTGAATATTAACACAGGACTAGTGGATCACTTTCTTCCTTCAAGGATTTCCCCCAACCCCCACACTTTTGGCTCTAAAGGATCTGGCACTTTTCTTTTGCTTTGAAATTCCCCTATGGGAGTTCTGGAGTGGAAGGACCAACTTGGTTTAATGGGTCAAAATTAGTAATCCTTATTAAACTGTATTATGGGAGACAGAAATTCCAACTGCATAAATGCACCGTTTAGAATATGCCAAATCTCTTCCAAGCCATTGTGGCCAGTAGTACTGGACAGAAATATCCCTTAGGGTTTTCAAGGCTGTTGGTCGGTACCAAGGCAGACTGTTACATTCAAAGAGTAGCTGGTGGATTCAAGCCACCCACCTTTCCACGAAACATTTAACCCCAATGCCACCAAGCACGTCTTTTATAATATGCCAGTCTCTAAAAACAGAAGAAATTATTAGTGGCACATCTGTGCTGAGAATCTGAGAATCAAAGTTTCAAGATGATATTTTTCTGCATCCCTTTGTGAGAAGTGACAACTCAATTACTCAACAGATGGAATCTCTACTGATAGACCTTTCATGTCAATGATCATGAGTAGATCTGAACAATTCTCAGGTTAATTACTTGCTTTGTTCACTCTCTGTTCACTTTTTCTTCAGTAGTTAGGAAATGTTTGATTCAATTAGCACTTTCCTTCTTTCTTAGTCTTTGAAAGGTTTGAGAAAAGACAACAAACAACTCAGTGTTGTCTGGTACTTTCCAGAAACTTTCAGAGCATTCTTGCTGTGCAGACAAAATAGCCATGGGGTACATGGAAGAAGGAAATGGAATCTTCTCATTTTGGAGTGAAGCCTTCCCAGTATTATGTTTTCAATTATTATATTTGAAGCAAAATCTTAGATTATCACTCAGACATTCAAACATAAGACTAAAGATACAATCTAAGGTAACATTTAATATGTTATTAGACCCTTTTATTATCTTCTTCCATGTGATAATAGAGCATGAAGAAATAATAGTAATAGCAACCATACTTTTTTAAGTTGCAAAATGTCAATTTATAGGGATAGCAGCACATCTGACTCAACATATATTAATTCGGGCAGGTTAAGAAATGAGTCCTAAACCAAGTTTTAAACCTTTTCTTGCTGCCCCCGCTCCACGGATTTATGGATACTGCTATGCAAGATCCATCTCCAACCCTCCACTAATTTACTGTGAGAGCATATGGGTTCTCTTATGCTATAGGTGCATGGAGAAAGTGGCATATAACTGAGTATTACTGACAGATTGATGATTCACATGTGTGAAGCTACATTTGACAAATAAACATATGCCACGGAACTATAGGGATGCAATTTAATCAGATCAAGTAATTTTTACCTTCTCCATGTGGATACTAGGTTTGTTTGGGGTTTTTTTGTTTGTTTGTTTTTGGTTTGGTTGTTTGGTTTTTTTTTCTTTTCTCCAGTTAAAGAGGTTAAAAAATATCTAACAAACAAATCTTTCTCCAAAGCAGGGTCAGTTTGATATTGCCCATCTAGAAAGTGTTCAGGGGTGGCTACTAGGTTTGAACAACAGGATAAAGGCTTGTCGGAGAGACATTTACTCATCAAGTGCAGTGTTAACACTGAAAGAGCTGAATGAGGGGCACTAAAGCATACACTAGCCCATTGGTTTGAAAACAGTTAATGCACTTGCTGGCTAACTGAAAGGGTGGAGGTTCAAGTTCAACAAGAAGTAACATGGAAGAAAGCCCTAGAAACTTACTTCTGAAAAATCTGTCACTAAAAATCATACAGCAAGCCAAGTTCTACCCTAACACACATGGGGCTGCACTGAGTTGGAATGATCTTGTTGGAAACGGGCTAAGCATATCCTGTTACCCTTACTCCTGTCCCTGTCAGTGCTAGACACAGGAGTTACTTAGTTCGAATACACCAACCACTGACAGCAGAAATTGAGCCTAAGCAAATTCAAATTGAATAAAAAGACATTCAAAAGGCCCATATTCTATCTTTTCAGCTCATATGCTTAACCACAAATTCAGAAACAAAACTCAGTTATCTTACTAGCCAGTTCACTGGACTTCTCATCTCACTGGCCATGATTCTTACAATCTTCTTCTTTGTATTGTTTGCTGAAATGCATGACTTGTGGTGGGCAACTATGCCCGAGGGGAAAGATGGCTGGGCAAAAGGCATGGCTGGCACTGAACATGGTGAGAGATTCGCACTCTCATAGGCACCTGGGGCAAAAAATCAGGAATCAACTGAGTGAACACCCAACCTGCAATAGATGATGGGTCCACCTTGGTTATTATTTATAGACAGAACACAGAGAAACTGCAGCTGAGCAGTAAGTGGCAAAGACCATGCAGAGCACCCTTGGTAAACAATGAAGGGTAAAAAGCCAAAGTTAAACTGGATAAATGAGGAATTTTAAGTTTGCGAGATCTTTGCTTCTGCTTTACCCTAAATACAAAAGGAAAGTCTTCAGTTATAAAATAACATTTTCCCAAGTCAAAGAATGATATCAAATACAATACCAAGATCATTTAAACCTGAAGGATGTTTGTGAAACAGATTTTTTTTTTTTAGAAAAACATAGCTCTCTAATTTTCAAGTTAATGTACAGTAACTTGAGTTAAGCAGCTATTGTAGTGGTCACAGGGAATGAGCCTAAACAAAAAGAAAAGAACTCAATTGTAATGAGATTATAAAGGCAATGCACAGTATTGTTTCTACAATATTCATGAGACTTGAAAAGAATTAATTTTGTTAAGTATTTTAGTAATTGGTCTAACAAAAGCTCTTAATCACAGCTTCCAAAGGACTCCTATGTTTTACCCAAATAATTTCATTCTCAATTAACTTTCAAATTAGAAAGCTTCCTGTTTACTCAATATATGACCTACACTGTTGTTATTATTGTTATGTGGCATCAAGTGGGAATGGACTCATGGCTGACCCTCCAGAAGGCTTCCAGAGGCTGTAAATCCCAAAGGCGGACTGCCCATCTTTCTCCCTCAAAGCAGCTGGTGGATTCAAACCACTTTCCTTTGGGTTGACAGCACAACTTCTTACCAACTAGGCCACAGAGTTCCCTGTAACTCCATAAGTAGAACCATAATTTTCTTTACACTTTAAAAGCTGTTCATTACAATTCTCCTTTTCCTGAAGCAAAACATCTATTATAGTAAACATGCAGCATCAACTTTTTGAGCACCAACTTGGTACCAGCACTGTCTTATGACCTTTATATATATATGTGTGTGTGTATATATATAATTTCTCATCTTCTGGAACCTGCACGTTAAGGATTAATAGCTCCACTAAGGGGTGAAGAAATGAGGAAGTTAACATATTTCCCATCAGTACACCATGAGCCGTAAAGAAAAGGATCAGGCTTTGCTAGTTCTAAAGCCACATTCCTTTTATTTTGTCAACTACTTACCACTGCAGAGGAAAAACACAGAGAATCACTGAGCAACACTTTGTCATCATTCTTTCCTGCATTTACTTAATTAATGCATCCAACAGGACATACTCATGGTCTCATGATAACAGAAGCTCTTCTACCTTAGCTCTGTGTTTATGCCAACATTACGGCTTCCTGACTCTTTGGCAACAACAGGGACTTTGTTTACAATGAATATGTAGAATTTCACGCACTCGTGTGGGATATCTCATTTTTCCAGGGTTCTTACCTGGTTGCTGTTGGTTTTTAATAAGGGCGGCGGAGGTTCGTGATGGAGAGGTGAAGAGGCAGAGCTGCTCTCACTGTCGCTGCCATCACTTAAGCTAACTCTGGGAAGAGAAACCAGTGAGAGAGAGAGAATCAGATGCATCAATCAAACAGATGCTCTTTGGAAATCCATGTGTTCGGAGCAGAGAACTAGAAATCTAAACCCTAACCTCCAAAAGGCTCATTTCAAACAACAGTCAACATGTACTGAGTGGCTGCAACTGTGTTAAGAACTTTGTCTAGTAGATCTCACTTAATAAAGCCATTTAACAGACTAGAAACTAAGATTTAGAATAATAGAGTGACAGAGGTAAAAAGTAGGAGATCTAGAATCCAAAGCCAAGCAATCTGAACCTAAAAGGTGCTCAACTATTAGGCTGGTTTCATGTATTCATTTCTCGTCCTGTTGAGGCTTTACCCACCTCCTCTCAGCAAATATGCCACCCCTGCCTGCAGAAGACTAATATAATCAGAGCACTGGTGGGTTCCAACCTTGCACTCCTCTTTCCCTCTGTCATTCTGCTAGAGATTAAAAATAAATAAATAAAAATTTACCAATATAACTGAACTGCACACTATACGGAAGTGGAAGTAACTGCAAAGAAGAATGTGGACGGCCACTCTGCATCGCTGACAGAGCAGGTGACAATGGAGGAATCAGATGTGTGAAACCCAGCATGCCAAAGTCACTACCAATTATTCCCACTGTCCTCATGTCAGAGAACTTACACAACTCCTAACATAGCGCACAATGGAATCAGGCGGCGGCAACTCAAAAAAATGGAGTTTGTGAAAACAGCTTTGAACAATCAAAATGAAATCCTCGACATGTAAAGACAATAAAAATACTGCCTCTTCCTCTACTTTTACCCTCAGACTCAAATGGTGTTTCCTTTTAGCGAGAGTAGGAAGTATTTCTTTATTCTTCTTGGCCAACGTCTGCCCTCCTCCTGAAATTCCTGTCAGTGTTTGTCTCTATCTCACTGGTGATAGATATAGTAATCTAATAAAATATTCTTCTCAGTAACAGAAAATGCTTTCGAAATCAGGACAGTTTTTCTTCCTCTCTGAATAGGCAATCACATTCCAGTTCCATAATATATTCAGATACACCCGATACAAGATACAAAATGCAAAGGGTACACTGGGACATCTTTTCAGCAAAAACTGAGGGAACTTGTTTTTCTTAACGAAATTACACTAATGAAGAGTTCAGCGGAAGCGCTGCTTTAAAATGCTTCTTGACTGAAGTGGAAGGCTGAGTATTTAAACTGATTAAACAGTTGAGACTTCACAAGTGCATTGGAGATCAAACGTTATGCTGGCGCTGCTGTGCTAACAGCACACGTCAGGCTGGGGAAGTGAAGGTTGACTCCGGCAATCCATCAGACAGCTCACAACAGGCCTCATCTGAACCCCACTGACTGAAGGGAAGGGGCTGGGAGGAGGTGGGCTACTGCTAATCACAGAACACCCAGATCTACATTACTGCAATGTGGGGATTGGTCTAAACAGGTCATGCATTTTTCATCAGCTAAATCTGAAAACAGCCAGTGGACAGAATTTTGGCTGCTAACATAAGCCCCCAAATGCTCAAGGTTCAGCCTACTTTTAGGCCTTTCTGCCCCACCAGCTTCCTTCCTGTCAGATTAAAGGCTTCCAGAGGACACGTTATAATATAAGGCCAAAGCCATAAATCTTCTTTTCTCCTCTCTAAAAGAAATACATGGGCATGAATTTGGAAGAAAGGTGCTATCTGTGGTCAGAAAGAACAGAGAGACATCTGATAAAGACACAGAATTTCTCTGTAGGAATTTCTAAAAGGAGCCTGTGCAGAGTTAAGAGGAAAACTTTCAACGAGACGGACTACCCAGTGACTGCAGTACTGAGGCGGAGCGTGGCAGAAATCCTGAGGCTGGTGTGGGACTGGACATGGTTCTGACCTATCATTCATAAGGTCTATGGACTGTAACCAGCTCACGGCACCTAACAAACAGATAACTCAGACATGGATAATGGTGAGACATTTTAGGCCCTGGATTAAAAAATGTGTTTGGGTTTAAGTTCAAGTACAATGGTATCATTTTTCCTGTTCAAAACACATGAAAATGAGCAGGCCTATTTGTTTTCCTTGTGATAAAGAAATAAAGTCCTCAAGGCAATTTCAAGTTGATTATTAATTATAAGTGACATGAATTACCATTTTATAATGTGGAATAATGCCTTACAGCATTAAAGCTACTTAAGGAATCCAATTGTCAGCACAGTTAAAAGGGATTTCTTTGCTAGAAAACACGCCTAGGTGATCCTCATTTTAATTAGGTCACACATAATTCACTGGAGCCAATTATGTATTTCAAACTACAAACAGCAAACACGTTTCTTCAGCTTCTAAGAGTACCTCCAGCAACGGACCCACACAAACTACAAATAAAAACAGACCTTCATTTCAGCAGTCAGGCCACCTGGCATGTTCTCTTAAGAACAAGGGCTTCTAATATGGCTTCTTCCTGTAAAATTCCCTTATAAATTCTGCCCTTCCTGAGAAAATGAATGATGGAGACATAGTGATGGATATAAACATGCTTCAGTTGAATTTGGCCATATTAAGTGACACTGTTTTCAGTATTTTAGGTCTTCATTGTGACTTTGAGTAATCACTGCCAGTCAAATCAAATCTGACTCCTTGCAGCCCTAAAGTACAGAGCACAACTATCCCACACGACCTCCACGGCTTGACGTCTTTAGCAGCGCGCGCCACCCAGTCTCCTTCAGGATCCACACCCTCAAAAGCTGACGGAGGGAGGGTCACTGGGAGCTGGAACTGACCTGGCAGCAGAGAGACATCTTTAAGAGGACAGATCGCTCCAGCTTCCTTCCTTGGAGCAGCTGGTGGTTTTGAACCACCCACTTAGAGGGTAGCAGTCCAGCACTGTAACAAAAGCTTCTTCTTATGCTAGGACGAAAATCAAATCCAAACAAAACGTCCGCCGCTGCTGCCTCGGTTCTGGCTCATACTGACCCACCATAGGGTCCGCAATGCCTTTACTGATGCTGTCTATGCATCTTTCTCCATGAAAGTAGATTTGAACCACCGGCTTTTAAGTTAGCAACAGAATAATAGCACACCATGTTACCAGTGTTCCTTGATTACACTAATAAGATCTAGTTGTTGTTGCTATGTGTTGTTTGCGACTCATAGCGACCCTATGCACAACAGCCCTAAACCCTGCTCTATCCTGTGCCAATCGCACTGCAATAAGATCTAGGGGAACAGAAAACTCAATTCTGTGACCGGGAACCTCTTCCAAGGGCACTCACCTGCGACTTCGACTTCCTCCTCTATTAACAGGTCTGTCCATTTCAGAGTCATTGTCATTATCCTCCGCCTCGTCAGATTCCTCCTCATTGTCATCAGAATGTAGATCTTTCATTATAGACCTCAAAGGACCTGAGCAAGGACAGTGAACCACAGGCAGATACATACCAGTTCCGGCGAAATGCCTACCAGCAACCTTGCCCCTGAACATAGGCTAATAATAATCACGATCACATATGTTGTTGTTGTTATGTATGTACTACTGAGCTGGAACTAACTGAAAGCTGCCCCTCTGGTGAGTTTTCAGGGGTGGTATAATCACACAGGAGAAAACTGCTCATCTTCTTCCCACAGAGCAACTGGCAGATTTGAAGAGTGTGCCTTTGGGTTGGCAGGGCAGTTTTTTGCCACTAAGTCCCAGTTTATACATTTTCTAAACAAATGTGGTCATGTTTCTGGAATGTAATTTCTCTCAAAATGCTGTTTTACTGAGAGATGCTTCAAAATGTTTATTAAAGAATCTCTACTTGCTAGGATTTTTTTCCCTTTGTATTTTTCTTACATAGCCAAAATGATACTAATAAACAGAAAAACCTATTAGTAAATTGAATGTTTTGATAAACATGTTTAATCCACATATTGAGAAGTTGAGACTAATAAATCATTGTGGTTGCAACTTGCCCTTGGCAATACAGTCTTTGTGTGGTAGTTTTTGATCTATTAAGGTTTAGCGGTTCCTTTTATTTCAAGGTCAATTTCAGGTCAAGCAAGCATTTCAGTCAAGTTCAGATTATAAAGCATTTCAATTCCACGGTGTAATGTCCTATCTCTGATCTTCATATTGATCTTGGGCCCAAGGTCTCCTTGCGACAGTTTTATACAGCCAATTTCCATTTTTACTTTTAAGAAATTCCTGACAAAATGCCAGCATGAATTTACATAGATAAGACCCATGTAATAAATCAGGTGCCCAGAAAATTCAAGAGAGAATCCAATATTGGAGGGGAGCAGAAAATCAAAGCCATTACTAATTTGTGCATGTGCATGTGAGCATGTGTGTGCATGCACGCACGTGTGTACAGAATTGAAAAGAGAAAAATCTCAGGAACCTTATTTTCATTTACCTGATATAAATGTAAGGGAAACAAAATGAACATTTTGCAATTTAGCCGAAGAGACTAAAGACAATCAAGAAAGAGGCCTCTTCAGTGTAGATGAGGCAGTCTTCACGCTCTTGTAGAGGATAAGAGTATGAGTTTATCCCCAGCTAATTTTAAAAAAACTTTACCCCCCCCCCAAAAAAAAAACCCTCAAATTCTGCAAGACTTAAATTTCTCTGTCTCTGTAGTGGGATTGTATCTTTGGATTGCATCAGAGGAGTAAGACCTTGGAATAGCCATGTGAACACTTCCTTTATTTCACACTGTCTTTCCTGGAAGATTAACTCTAACCCAACACAAAGACAACAGTCCTTTCAAAAGATCCAAGACCATCAGAAATTCAATATGGTTCATGACCATTACTATGATGAGATGGTTAGTATGATGCTTAAAAACAAGCTATTCTTGCTAGGAATTCATCTTTTGCGTTAAAAACAAACAAATAAAGCCACATAGCACTGCCATTTGAAGACTTTCCCACCAAAAAAAGTGGAAACAATAATACTTGCTGTAGGTTCAATTTCTCCATTCTAAGTTCACATGGCACTTGCTTATGAATATAAGAAAAAGCTTTTTAAAACCCACTAAATTCATACTTGTTAAAGGAAAAGGTCTATTAATTTGTAGGGGGGGAAATGAAATGCAGGTTTCCGGATGGGAGAGTGAAAATCTTCCCAAGTCTGAGCCAAGTGCAGTTCTTGCTACTGTGTTTCCTTTGGGAACTTTCTGCAACTGCCTGTGCCTAGAATCCTTTTGTAAAACGGCATCTGATGGCAGAGACTGGCCTCATACATGAGAACAATTCTCAAGTACATTCCTGGGGAAATAAACACAACTGCATAAAGGCCAAGTTATCACTCAAATAATAAAGCCATAGAAGATGGGTTATTAATGAACTCATTAAGACGTCTTATGAGAACAGTGTCCCCATAGTTTGCCTAGGAGCCCTTGGTACCTTGCTGCCTGGTCTGAGACGGTGTGAAGCTGGAGCTGGAGCTGGAACTGGAACTGGCAGGACTGGGCTGTTCAGACTTTAAAGAAGAACAGAAAGGTATTGTTAACAAATTTATAGGACGTTACACATTTAAAAGTGGAAACAAGAAAATGCTGCACGTTTCATTACATCAAAAGTTACTAACAGGAGGAAGTCATGATGGCTTTTATTTTCTGCCCACTTTATTTTTATGAGATTCAGAAACAGGTATATAGATTCAAGGATTAAGAGATAAATTATAAACCCAAGGATTGGAGATAAACACCTTCATATTACATGCAGGAATGAACTGGCTTTGATTTCCCGCCTGTGTTTACAGCTATGCAGTCCTCCTTCTGAATGATACCTTGATTACCCTTTTCTGCAATGTCTGATTGACTCAACTGGTTAAAACACAGTAGTAATGAGGCCGAGGTCATTAGTTCAGTCGCATTATGAGCCAGTTAATTTTACTCTGGTCCAAAGCCATGACCCAACTCTAACCCTTTTCACCCACGGTGCACAAACGCAGGCTAATGTTCATAGGAGTGCTGGCCAAGCTCCACAAAGGAGTTAGGGGAAAACGTTGGGACTGTGAAAAACAACAACGATGAACCTATCAATTCTACAGCCTATTAATGATGGTAAGGAAAGGGGTTTACACTCACCTACACTAACCATGAATACTCCTTAGCACTTAAAATAGGTTCTATATCCTCCTTGACCCACTCAACTCACAACTCTCTTCCCCTTCTCCAAGCCCACTGACAATGCACTGTGTGGATCACCTATTTGCTTATCAGAAGATTCTGAAGCCTTAAGCTGTTCTCAAGTGTGCATTTTCTTTTTCTCTCCAGATAAGACAACAACCTGGCAGCTCTTGAGAAGCCAGGAACCTGTCCTGTACTTCTCTTTATCTCCTGGTACTTAGCATAATACAGTGCATGCAGCAGGTACTCATTATCTGGGACTGAAGGCAGCAAACCAGACTGTTCTACTGTTTGCTACAGCTTTTATGAGGTATTTAATTTCAGGGAAACATGGGCAGCGCAGACACACAGCCAGAAGTTTGCAAAGAAATTGGTCACACCACCAACTCACTCAACGTTGTATTCTGAAGGCCAAATGTTACTCTAAAATAACAAATGCTTAGAGAGTCTCCACTCTCCATCTCATTTCCTGTGTTCTTATCTCAGCTACATGCTCCTGCTGCTGGCTTCTGCCCTGAGCATGGTGTTCCTTCAAGGTTTATCTGCATAGGATCAGGTGGATAAAGAGCTACTCAAAGGGTTAGACAGGGAGCTTAAGGGACGGTAAGGGGCGATGCCAATGAGGGAGGAATGATTTGGAAAAGAAAGGTGAAATGACTGCACAACTCCAAGAAGGCAAATCTACGTTGCTGCATTGTTTGTGAAAGTTACTTAACTGGTGTGTGTTCTGCCGTGCAGCTGTTCAACAATACAAATCAAATTAAAATAAAATCACTGCAGTCCTCTATTGTATAAAACGCACCATCTTTCTACTCTGCTGAATGGGGGAGACCAAGTTTTTCAGTACCACAAGTAGGGCACGATCATTAGTCCTAAATGAGGAAGCCGTTTGCAGTTCTTACTAAAGCACCCTCCCTTCCTTCCCCCACCCCAGCAGCGCCAAGCTCCACAGAGGAGGACACAGGGAAGCATTTGGAGGCATTCCTAAGGCACACTCCACCTCCCCGGGCTGGAGGGGAAAACAGGTGTCAACAATCTATGGCTTGTGCTGCAGGAAAAGAGCCAGACCAGGGGGGAGGAATCCCTTATGAGCAGCAGGCAGCCCACAAACCTGGGCCACTGCGTGGTTTGCTTGAGATTTGCAGTACAATGTCCTACACATCCCCGCCTGGCTCTCACAAAGAAGAGCTGGTTGACAAGCAGCAGCGCCCGCGTGGGGGGCTCTTCATTTGGGTGGGGCGGCTCCTGCACCGTGAGTCCCGGCGCGGAGCTGCACCGACCGCTGAATGTACACTCAGTGAGCAGGCACGCGTGGTGTCCAGCTGCAAAACATTTCTCCCTGGGGCCGCAGAGGACTCCTTTTCCTCTCCAAGTTGCTCTTTTCAGCCATGAAAAGTGCCTGCAAATGGTATTATTTTGATAGCTCTGGAAACCATTTGGGAACCAAAAGAGATGTCTCTGCAACCACAAAGTGCTAATTTCCCGTCCTGCTTGACTAGAGCTGGACTTAAAATGGGCTGTTCTGCCCACGCACTCTCAGAGAGTGACATTACCCAGGATAAGAAGAGAGTATGGTGGCCATCTATTTCATGGTCAACGTGACCATCTGTCACAAGCATCATGTGACCGCCAAACCCAACCTAGGGACAGGCGTCCAGCTTCTTAACCATACATAAATAATGATGCCAGGGTTGCTCTCCATCGGGAAAAGGACAAGTAGCAAGCAACATTCCTACTTTCCATGCAACAGTTAAGACTAACCCCCATGCTGAGAACAATATAATAAAATTTATGTTTAAAAAAAAAAAAAAAGACTAACCCCCAATGCTTCCACAAAGCCTCTGAGGAGGCTTAAAGTAGGAGTCACATTTATTCAACGAGAATATTGAAACAGAAAGTTTCAACCAATTGAGCTGGCCAGAGAAGGGTAAAATGCTACATAGTGAGAGGGTGGCAATGTTCCAGAAGCTTCTGGCAGTCAGGGCAAGTGTGTGTGGGATGCAGCCACAAGACCTGAGGGATGATCTCCAGGCAGTGATTCTCACTCTTTAGTGGGCAGGGACATCACCTTGAGGGCTTGTTAAAACATGGACTGCTGCCGCCCTGCCTACAGTATTCAGTTCTGTCCATCTGCGGTGGGGCTAGATTTTTTAGTACAAGTTCCCAACTGGTGGTGATGGTAGACGAGGGACCAAACAGATTTATGAGACCCACTGATGGAGGTCCACAGATTCATAACCATAGTTGGGTCATTTGGGTCCTGTATGTATGAGGGGGCTGGAGTGAGACTCGAGGTATGTTTATAATTTAAAATGTCAACTGACTGTATTAATTCCAAGTTCAACATCATTGATTTTAGGTTAATCACATCTCTTTTCTAAACACAAAGTGGAAAAGTTCCACATTTTTTTAAACAATCTAAAATATTTAAGAAAACACTAGTGTACAGATCATAAGAAAAATCAGAATCCTAGTGGTATACTGAGAGGAAGTTTACTTGTCAAAGTTTTGTGACAAGGTCCCTTGAGAGAACACGATTATTACACAATAAAAATATTTATGAAATACGTATAACCAAGTCATGGAGGATGAACTTTAATGTACAGTAAATTGACCCACACAGAACTCAAATATTAAGCCCTCAAAACACCATTCTGGAGTCTAGATTAAAATGTTGTAGTGTAGAGTCTGATCCGACTCATTGCTGGCCCTCTGGCAGGATTTCAATGGGAAGCAATCACACGGGAGGAGACTGTCCGTCTTTTTTCCATGAAGCAGCTGGTGGCCTCAAACTGCGTGCCTTCAGGATTGCAGTGCACCTTCTTGCCACCAATCTAATTAAATGCACGAGGCTGTCCCTCCACAACAAAGACTTGAAAACACAAATAAAACTGCTACAGGTTATAATCCTGAAATGTGAGCATGATAGGAAGGGTGAGTAATTAGATCCAGCATTGACTGGAAGAAGAAACTGAAGGAAAACAGAGAACAAGGGGAGATACAGAACGGATGTGCACACATTAGCAGAGCGTGGCCATCCTGACGCACATCCTGCTCCTGATGAGAAGCACATGAAGACAACTTCACACTACCCTCAATGGGGCAGAGACACAGTGCAGATACACGCCTGGGTGAAGCCAAGTGAGAAGAACGTGAGTCAGACGTAAAGAAGGACTGTAACGATGCTGGGAGAGAAGTCAAGGCTGTGAGGGTGCTCAGCTCTGAATAATCCCACCTCCCTCAAATTAGGCCAAGCCAGGAAGCTGATCGCCAGCTAGACGTGCCAAGGAGAGCACTGCTGCCCATTACCGAGTTCAGTAGAAAGCTCTGATGGCCTACTGGTTAAGGAGCTGTGCTGCAAACACAAAGGTAGGAGATTCAAATCTACCAGCTGCCCTGTAGTGGAAAGATGAACAATCTCCTTCCTTGGGATTTACAGCCTCTGAAAACCTGCTGAAGAGTCAGCTGTGGGTCTGTTTTGACTCAACAACAATGAAATAAAACCAGACATCAATGACCAGTAGAGCATGCTGTCAGCCCGCACTCCTCACCCACATCTGACCTGCTTGTACCCCTCCACCTGCACCCCCACATACCAAGTGGTCTTTGGTGCACGTCCTTGTGCCACAGTGGGTACATGTGGGTAACACCTTCGCTACACCACTTTGTTCCCTAGGGCTTAGCAATGCAACCTTCCACAGACTGCACACCACGTACTCATTACCTCTGTGCTTTGCAGACCAGACTCATGCCCACCACTTCCTGGCAACTGGTGGTGGATGCTCCTGTGGATTTCAAGTCATCTGCCCACTGCTGCAGGAGATTAGCAGAGTGTACTGGTGCCTGCCTCTGTCTGCCTGCCTTGCACCCAGAGCCACATGGTGTCACAGACACAAGACACAAGCTTACAATCTCTGGTGACACAGAAAATAAATAAACCTACTCACCAAAATGAAAAGAAAAAACAACCAACCCAAAACCAAAACCAACCAAAACAAACAAACAAAAAACCCCTAAAGATTCAGCACAAAAATCAACCACAAAATGAACCAAAACATTTTAATATCGATGAACAAAAAGACTACAGGGAAAGGAGATGGAACAAAGAAAACATCAGCATCTCCCCCGCACAACAAAACGACAGCAGTCAACTCACGTAACTGCTGTGCTTATCAAGCACACTGAATGATAACAGAGGAAATGCATTAGTCAAAAGACAGAGGAACAAAACTGATTAAAAACCCCAACTCCTCAATACGTTGTTTATAGGAGACATAATTCAGAAACAAAGTTCTAAACAAGCTATATATTAAGAAAGGGAGAAAAGATATTTATCAAGTCCTTATGAAGGAACTTTTGTTGTTTTTTCCCCATGGAGTTGGAACCAACTCCCAACTCACAGCTGACTCTCTGGTGAGTTTTTCAGAGTTAAAAAGCACACGGGAGGAGACTGCCCATTTTTTGTCCCCAAAACAGCTGGTGAATTCAAACTGTGTGCTTTGGGGTTGGCCTAACAACTCCTTACCAGGATGCCACCAGTGCTGGTCCTTCTGCACAACACACCCAAAGTATGTGAGATGAGGTCTCCCCATCCCAGCTTCGAAGGAATATTCTAGCTGTGCTTTTTCCAAGACATAGGTATTTATAACCATATAAACAACTTCTGGTAGCCCATGGTATATGCAATGTTCTCTGCCAGTAACATAATTGAAAGGCATAAATTCTTCCTCAAACTTCCTTACTCATTATCCAGCTTTTGCATGCATATGAAGCAACTGAAAATACCGTATCTTGAGTCAGGTGCACTTTATTCCCTGAAGTGACATCTTTGCATTTTAACATATTTATAAGATCTTCTTGCAGCAGATTTGCTCAATGCAATATGTTGTTTGATATCCTGACAGCTGCTTCCGTGGGCATTGATTGTGGATCCAAACAAAATGAAATCCTTGACAACGTCAATATTTTCACCACTAACCATGATGTTGTTTATTGGTCTAGTGAGGAGCTGTGCTTTCTTTATGTTAAGGTGTAATCTATACTGAAGGCTGCAGTCTTTGGTTTTTTATCAGTAAGAGCTTTCCTTCCTCGTCACTTTTGGCAAGGGAGGGTGTGTCATCTGCATATCACAGGTTGTTACTGAGTCTTTTTCTAACTCCCATGCCATGTTTTACTTCATGTAGTTCAACTTATTGGATTATTTGCTCAGCATACATATTGAATAAGTATGATGAAAGGATACAACCTGACACAAACCTTTCTTGTTTTTAAACCGCACGCTCTCTACTTTGGTTTAAACATCTGCCTCTTTGTCCATTAACAGTTTTTCATGAGCACAACTAAGTACTCTGGAAATGCTATTCTTCACAGTGTTACATATAATTTGTTAGAGCCCATACAGTCAAATGTTTCTGAATAGTAAATAAAATACAGCTTTTATTTCGAGTCTCTTTCTGGTATTCTCTGCCTTCAATTAATATACACCTGACATTAATGACATCCCTCATTCATATTCTCTCATGAAATGAGCTTGACTTTCTGAAATTCCCCATCAAAATACTGCTGCAGTCATTTTTAAAAAAAACTATCTGGTCAAAAGGAAAATGTGGTGCTTTCCCAAAGGCCAAGTCTTGCTAAATCCACCAGTGGCTCTCCAGAAGAAAGAAGGACAATCTCTTGCAGTGCAACTTACAGTCTCAGAAACCTGCTGGAGGGTCAGCGATGGTCAGTTACAACTCAGTGGCCTTGAGTAGAGAGTGAGACCGCTAGATTTGAACTTGCATGCGATATTAATGATACAACTGGACAATTTCTGTATTCTTTTGGATCAATTATTTTGTAATAGGAACAAATCTGACTCTCTTCCAGTTGGTTGGCCAAGCAGGCATTTTTCAAGTTTCCTGATATACACTAGTGAGAATTTTCAGTGCTTATGCATTCCTTGAAATACTTTAATTTAGTATTCTCTTTCTGGAGTCTTGTTTTCCCCAACACCTTCCCAGCAACTTGTACTCGTTCTTTTAATACTATTGATTCCTGATCATACCAACCATTTAAAATGGCTGAACATTAATCAATTCTTTCTGGTACAACTATTAATTCTTTCCATTTTCTTTTGATATTTCTTGTCTCAGTATTTGCCTCAATATTTGCCCATAGATTCCTTCAAGAAACTCAAGGCTTGCCATTTTCATAGTCATTTTAGCTGGTAAAATGCTAACATTTTCACTCTCATTTTGGTTTTCTAACTTTAGGTCTGTGGACTTTGCCTCTCAATAGGGCTTTTCTAGCAAGGATGACTATGAGGAAGGGCAGAACTATGTGAGGAATGTTGACTTACCCAGAAAGGGACTGGCTATCTACCATTACACAAGGAGACTGGCCAATCGCAAAAATCTGCAAGAGGACTGGCTACTTTGCCAATAAATTGAACAAGCTGCAGAGAAAATCTTCTCTGCTCAGAAGTGGCAGGAATTCTTCCCCCAGCCAGAGATGAGAGACTGCTCCAACCTGATGAAATGTAGTGCATTTTGGGACAGTAGAAGTAGCCATGGCTAAACTGAAGAATTGATGTGAGATGAGATGAAACCTTGGGGGAGGGGTGAGCCAATACTGGCAGGACTGAGAACTTGGGAACATTTAGAGCTACAAGGCTTGAGGCTGAGGTGCTTGTGTGTACATTTTAGGAAATGTCTCAACTGAATTCTGTTATTAATCTGAATTAGAATGGTTTTACTTCCCTAATATGGCTCTGTGTAGTCAAGAGAGCTAGCACATTGAATTTTGGGCAAAACAGTAAAATTGGTGTGGAGATGAGTAGAAAGAGGCATGGGAGGATGGGGGACATGTCTGACCTCATGGAAATTTGTTTTGTGCTACTGAGTCTGCGGATGAAGACAGTTTCCCTCTGAGAAGTTCATAAAGGTCAGGTATGCTGTTCCCCACATGGCCTTTGCTTTTTTTAACAAGGTCTTTCCACCTTTAACTATATCGTCTTCTTGAGCTGCTCTTTTGAAATCTTCTCTTCAGTTTTTTAAATCCATCATTTATTCCATTTGCTTTAAATTCCATTAACTTTCAAGAGAAAATTTCAAACTCTTTTTGAAAGTGTATTTTTAGTATTTTCCTTCTTTCCTTTCTTTGTAGTAATATTTTGTTTTTTAATGTATGACTTATATTCTTGATATCATCCCCAAACTCTTCTGGTCTTTAAGCAGTAATGTCCCATGTGTTAAATCTAGTCTTAGGCTGGTGTCTTAAGTATAGATGCAGTATTATTCAAGGTTGTACCTTGGCTGTTGTGGGCATAAATTTGAATATAAGCAATGATCTGTTCTTCAATCTTGTGTTGTTCTGACTGGTGACACTGAGCTTTTCAACTGTCTTCTTGCATGTAGGTAGTCAATTTGCTTCATCTGTGTATTCTAGCCAGTTAGATATACATGCATAATAGCTATGTATGTAGTTTAAAAATATTTTCAATGAATAAGCCATTGGTTTTGAAAAATTTTATGCAGTTTACGGTATATTTTCTACACCAAAGCCGTATTTTATATCTGCTGATCGTCTTTGCTTAAAATCTTGGCATTCTAATTACCATTTATTATTCATTCATCTTGATTGCAGGTTTGATCCAGTTTAGACTGCAGAAGTTGTTAAGAGTATTCCATTTCTTCATCTTTGGTATTAGTTGTTGGTGT
Organism: Elephantulus edwardii; assembly: GCF_000299155.1. Classification (NCBI taxonomy): domain Eukaryota; kingdom Metazoa; phylum Chordata; class Mammalia; order Macroscelidea; family Macroscelididae; genus Elephantulus; species Elephantulus edwardii. Next base: position 11,861,156 of record NW_006399764.1, on the reverse strand, counting down.
ATAATTAAGAACACAATATTAATAGGTTTTCCTTGTAGGTAAATTACTGTTTTCCTATCACTGACAGACCTTCAGGAAAAGTCTTGAAATAGTCTTTTTTTTACACTCATATGAATCCATTCCTTTTAAATCTGTCATTCCTAGAATAGTAGAACATATGACTGTCTGGATTTGAATGGCTGATACCAGTTCATTCAGCTCATCAATGACTAAAATATGGATCTTAGCATTCTAGTTCACTTTCACCAACTTTCCATTTCCCTGGTTTCATACATTGTACATTTCATCTTCTTATTAATTAGTGTTTACAGTGATTTTTTTTCTCATTTTGAGTCTTGTTACACTGGCAAACAAAGATTCTAAAAGACTTATGCTGTCCATACCATTATGGTCAACTCGATTTTGAGAAGGCAGCTCTTTCCTGTTCACATTTTGAGTGCTGCCTAATTGAGGGGTTCCTCTTCCTTCCGGTACTGTATCAGACAGTGTTCAGCTGCCATTAGTAAGGTTTACACTGGCTATCTTTCTGTTTAAGAAGTAGATTGTCAGGTGTTTCATCTACGTCTGGAAGCTTCATTGAAACTTGTCTATCATGCTGACCATGCTTATATTTGAAAGACCAGTGCTATAGTTTCCAGCATCATAGTTAACATGTAAGTCACCGCACTATGACAAATGGACAGAGATATAAAACCCAAACCCCAGTGCTGTGATGTTGAATCTTGTGCCACTGAGGTTTCAAATGCCATAACAGTCACCCATGATGGACAGTATTTAGTGGAGCTCCCAGTTTAAGACAGGTTTGGAAGCAGGAGTGGCATCCACTTCCTAAACAACATGCCTCTGAAAACTCTATGAACTTTGAGAAATGTCAACAGTTCTAGAAAGGCTTCAGGCCTTTTGTTCGTAGGTTTGCTATGAGTTTACTCAGCTTGATGGCAATCAACAATACCCAGTGTAATCAAGTTTACTTGGACTTGGTGGTCTTCTATTGGGTTTCTAAAGTTGTACATCTTAACAGACGGAGATTGCCTAGCTTTTTCCCATGAAACAGCTGCCTACCTTTTGGTTAATAGCCTAACACATTATATACAGTGATAGACATTCTGACATATAAATTTGCAAATGCTAGGAGGGGAAGGCCCTTTATGAGGTGGATTGATTCAGTGACTGGGGTAATCAGGATGGGTGCATCAGAGACAGTGCAATTGGCACAGGGCAGAACAGAGTTTAGGGCTGTTGTACATAGGGTCACTATGAGTCGCAAGCAATTCGACAGGACATAACAACAACATATGCAAGTATATTTAAGCATTTATACATATATAAGAGAACATATAGAAGGCACAGTTCTTTAAATACTTTACATACGGGGAATGAATCAGGGGCCATAAAGGTGAAGGACTACTACCTCAGTGGATATCTAGGATCAACTGGCAAAATCCAGTTCAGTAATAATTAGTTTTAACATTCTATTCTGGTGAGTAGAAAAACTTAAAAGTTTTTGAAGGGAGCTCTGGTGGCCTAGTGGCAAGAAGCTGCACTGCAATCCCAGAGGTACATGGTTCAACTCCACCAGAAGCTGTGCTGGAGAAGGAGGGGCACTCTCCTCCTGTAACGGTCAGGTTGGATTTGACGGTACACACAAAATAATAAATGTTTTAAAAGGTTTTGAGTAGTCATCTAAGAAGCCACCTTTTGTCTTTTCCTGCCTAGAGCATAGTAGAATGGAAAACTTCTGGAAGTAGTTAGTCTAAAGAACTAATGGCCCAAATGAACCAGATTTCTCTACCTTGAGACCAAAACAACTAGATGGTGCCCCTCCTCCATCAGCCACTCTGATCCACACCACAGCACAATGTCCTGCTTAGCATAAATTAAAACAAACAAACAAACCAAGAATAACCGTAGAATAAAGTTCAAAGTCCCACAAAACCAATCCCATTTACTGGCAGGAAAAAAAACCCAAGGAATTTTCAGAGCTACTGTGCTGAGAAAACCTTCTAAGTTGAAACAGAAGCTATGTCCAGAGGTCATCTTCCAGCTAAATAATAGATGAGAGGAGGGTAAAAATAAAACACAACTAACAGAGTGAAGAGTGTCCTCCTCAGAACAATCAATTACAGGAGATGAGCAGGACGTTTGTCCAAAACCAAAAACGAGAAAACAGAGAGGGACAGGGAACTCAGACTCATGGAGACTCAAGAAGGAAAACGGGAGAAAACTGGTTTACTGTGGGGATTGCAATCAATATAATGGAACAATGTTTGGCATTAGCTATGAATTGGGGAAAAGCAGCTCTGGGGACACAGTCCATAGTAAAGTGCACTGTTAACCCAAATGCTGTGCTGTACCTCTTCAGGGGTTCTAATCCACCAGTGCTTCCAGGGAAGAAAGACAGGTCAGTCTGCTCCAATGCAATTTACCTGTAAGACTCTATAGTAGTGAGTGAGTGAGTGTGTAAAAAAGTGTGTTAATGTCAATCAAGGGGGTAAAAAAAGAGGTGTAAAAAAGTCCAGTGCAGTTCAGATTTTCCCCTTGCTTACTAATATGAAACTTGTTTTTGAAATAGCAAAACTCTCATCAGTAAAAAATTCTGTGTCTCTTCTTGCTGAAGCTCTAAGAACACATGAAGTTAACTTAGGGGCTTACTTCATGCTTACAATGAGGTTTCTTTGAATGGTGTGTTTGATAATGGTGAAAGCACCCTGTTCGTTGCTGTTGAGGCAAAGCAAAGACTTCACTCACTGTCATCAGGTCAGAAATGACTCATAATTGACCCTCTAACAGGTTTTGAGAGAGCTCATCTTACTGCTGTAGTCACTGGTTGATTCAAAATACCCAAGAGGTACCACCTTTGGGATACCAGTGCAACTCTCGTCAAACTACGCCATCAGAGCTCTTTAAGCCTTTGTTCAACTCTGTTGTTTGCAAATGTATGCTTTGAGAAAGATTCCTTAAGCATCAGTTCCTTTCATAGCAGAGAGAGAACCTGGAATCTCAAGTAGACATGATAATGTGAAATTGACATAATAAAGTAAAATCAGTCCACATACCGCTGCTTATTGTGGTCACTAATTGACAGCTGGTTGCTACTAGTATTTACAACACATTTACTATAATTTACATTAAAAGTACTCTATTGCTTATGACAAGAGAACTCTTTACTACTAAATAATGAGCCTACCAAGACTTGCAAAGCAACCTCTAACATGAAATGGCTAGACAAAGTCATATCATAATGGATTTTCCAAAGAGGATTATTTTTGCCCAAGACAAGCAAGAAAACCCACATGCTTATAACTCTGGGAGGTTAAGTGCTTCAAAAAAGAACACCTGTCAAGTTGGGTCATGTGAGAGATCTTACAAAATCTTGGCACTGTTGCTTACTCCGGGCACATATTTCCTTCTTAAGTAACGAGAAGACAGAAGCAGTTCTGTTTTTCCCTAATGGGCAACTATACTCAGGAACAAAATATCAGTGACTCAATCTTTGTAGCTGACAAAATAAAGATAAGGAGGCGGAAGTAACACACACTTGTTTGGTGAACAAAGAATACAGTAACGAAAAGATATTACTTCAGATGAACTCTAAGTCAATTCAAATAAAATATCTACCTTGTTTAGAAAAAAGAAAGCTTATAACCTATAATAAGAGTTCATCCTTTCTTTGTACAAACATGCAGAAAGACTGTGCCTAAGATGAGTACTAATTTGAAAGAAAAAGCAGATTTGTGCGTGTCCTTTATTCACTCTTCAGTTTTCATTATTGACCACAGTCCTAGGTTCTTGTCAGTGCCCTCTCATTCATTAAATAATCATCCTATATAGTATAGGGCACTCGAGTAGCGTAGCCCTAAGACAGTTGATTTTTTAACCCAAATTCCATGCTTCTCTGTTCAAATTTAGCAGTAGTTCTAGCAGAGAAAGACAGGTAACCTCCCCTGTGTGATGTACAGCCTGGGAAAGCCAATTCAGAGTCAGCCGTCAGGTAATTCTGATTCAATGGCAATGGGATGAGTGACACATTACACAGCTTTTTTGCTTAACATTCTCAAAAGCCCACAGGTAGACAAACTCATTTCCTCTGTCCTCTACAAGAAACCAGATGTAATCTTCTTGCCTCCAAAACAAATGTAAAAAGTGCTATCACCTAAGTCAATAAAGCACAAATAAGTTGTGCCTGATTCAGGCCAGGATCTTTTGCAGTCACTACCTACACATCTAGGAGCTGGACAATAAATGACAGGACAACAACTGATGCCTTTGAACGAGGTGGTGCTGCAGAGGAGTGCTGAATATCCCATGAACTGCCAAAAGAACAAACAGATTATGTCTTAGAGAAGGTGCAGCCAGAGTGATCCTTGGAGACAAAGATATGAAGCTAACAAAAGTATGTCTCTCATACTTTGAATATGTTGTGAGGAGAGGTAATTCCTTGGAGAGGGACAACATGCTTGGAGAGGTGGAGGGATGGCAAACGAGAGGAAAACACTCAACCAGGTGGACTGACACAGTGACTGCAGCAATGGGCTTGAGTATGCCACAGACAGTGAGGATGGTACAGGACAGGACAGGGTTCAGATCTATTGTTCACAGGGTCATTATGAATCATACCCAAACTGGTGACTTCAACAACATCATGTAAGTGAACTGCTTTTAAGCAACCTAATGAATAAGTAATATACTGAGATATGCTATGCCAACATCAACAAAAGGTTAAGGCTAAAGTTAAGAGGGGGAAAAAAAGCACTGAAGAGTGACTAAACAACTCACAAGACAAATGAAAGAGCAAATTGCTCAAAACCTAATAATCAGAATTTATGTTTGAATTTGGTTTTGTTAGTAACTCCTTTCAAACACACATACTTCTCTCCTGTGCGATTAATTGCCTTGGAAAACTCACTGGAAGGTCATCTATGTTGGTTCTGACTTGACAGTAAACAACAAGAACAAAACTTTATTACATAGACAAGAATATTAATATAAGATTGGATAATTGGAAAATAAAACAATGACTAACCTTTTGACCTATGTTTGTGTAGTGTTATGCCACGCTATGGTCTTTGCAATTACTTGGGATGCATTAGAGAGCTTGAGAATGACTAAGGATGACAGAAGAAGAATTGACGCCTTTGAGTTGTGGTGCTGGAGAAGAGTATTGAACCATGGACCACCAAGAGAACAAACAGGACTGTCTTGGAAAGGGTGAAATCAAGTTGCTCTCTGGATGCAAGGATTTTGAAGCTCTGTCTGCTATATTTTGAGCATGTGGCCAGGAGGGACGAGTCCTTGGAGAAGGACATCATGCTTGTAAGGATGGAGGGACAACAAAGGAGAGGAAACCCTGGATGAGATGGATTGACATAGTGATTGGGGTAATAAGACCATGTGTGTCAGAGACAGACAGGCTCAGGATAGGACAGGGCTCAGACCATTATGCATGGGGTTGCTGTGAGTCACAGGCGACTTGAAGACACATAACAAGAACATCCTATTTTATTTCCTTTGCTCTACCACAAGAAAATTCAAAATTCATTGCCATCAAGGTAGCCCTAAACTCATAACTGGCCTTCCATTGCGTGTCTGGGACTGCAAATCCCATGGAAGGAGCCACTGTAGATTTAGAATCTTTGAGTTAGCAGAACAATATCCTATGGATTACACCACATTTTTTTTAAAACTCTCCATTTCACAGGTGAAGAATATGACATTAGATGGCTGAAACCAAAAGAAGCTCATTGCTGTTGAGGCAACCATGACTTAAAATGACCCAAGAGGACAGAACAGAGCTACCCTACAGGTTTCCAAGACTGTCATCTTTCACAAGCAGATTGCCACTTCTCTCTCCCACAGAGCATCTCGTGAGTCTGAGCCACTGACACAACTGAGCACAAACACTGTCCCATCAGGGCTCCCATTACTGGGTAATATTTAAGTGGATTAGAACTAGGTTTTCTGACTTCTAACCTGGTTGTTGTTGTTATGTGCCGTCGAGTCGTTTGCGACTCATAGCGACCCTATGTACAACAGCCCTAAACCGTGCTCTATCCTGTGCCAATATCATTGCCTCTGACAAACCCATCCTGAGTACCCCAGTCACTGAATCAATCCACCTCACAGAGGGTCTTCCCCTCCTGCGCTGTCCCTCCATTCTACCCAGCATGATGTCCCTCTCTAAAGACTGTCTCTCCTTACAACATGTCCAAAGTATGTCAGACGAAGCCCCAGAATCCTTGCCTCCAAGGAGCAGCCTGGTTTGATCCTCTCTACGATGAATCTGTTTGTTTTCTTGGCAGTCCATGGTACATTCAATACTCTTCTCCAGCACCACAGCTCAAAGGCATCAATTCTCCTTCTATCCTCCCTAGTCATTATCCAACTCTCTGATGCATAAAAAGTGATTGCAAAAACCATGGCCTGTATCAGGCGGACCTTAGTCTCCAGAGAGACACTGTTGCTCTTGAGTATTTTGGAGAGGTCCCTAACCACAGACTTTCCCATTGCAATACATTTTTTTATTTCCTGGCTACAGGTGCCAAGAGTGTTGACCGTGGAGCCGAGCAAACTGAAGCTGTGAACAATCTCAATCTCTTCGCCATCCAACCTGATGCTACCGATTGGTCCAGTGGTGAGAATTTTTGTCTTCTTGACATTGAGCCTCAGTCCATATTGAAGGCTGCAGTCCTTGACCCTCTGCAGTAAGTGCATGAGGTCCTCCTCAGTTTCAGCAAGCAAGGTTGTGTCATCTGCATAACGCAGATTGTTGATAGATCGTCCACCAATCCTAATGCCACGCCTCTCCTCATAGAGCCCCGCCTCTCGGATAATCTGCTCTGCATACAGGTTGAAAAGGTATGGAGACAGGACACATCCCTTTCTAACCTGGAGCTCACCATTATACATATTAACCCTGGGAAAAGTCTGATTAATTGTAGATAGTATTTTGAATACACAAACACCATTTTTAGTGTATTTTTATGTCTTTATGAAAGATGTACAGAATATCTTTCAATCTGTAAGAAGCATCATTTGATCTGCACTCAAGCCAACCACCATTCCCATAAGATTCTTTATGCCAGGGTCTTAATGAGTTTGTGTTTATTGCTCCTGACATTTATCCAATCAGTACTACAATGGATCCCAACTACTCATCTCATCAGCTCAGTCATTTTGTAAAGAAAAGCAGGGAAGTTTCTCCTCTGAAGCATCTTCGTTCTTTTGATACCGGTCCTACTCAAGAGGACCAGCGAGCATGTCTAGTCACACAGTACAATCACTTCTTTTCCTTCAAAGGTCATCTACTCTCTAAGCTTCAGCACAAAAATCCTCGCCCTCCAAGAAGAAAAATGGATCCAATGCTTTAAATAATCTGTCAACAGCTCTTTCTTGGACAACCAGTGAGTTTAGATGAGAGCGACTGGGTTAGAAAGCTGGAGTTGCTAGTAGTTTTTCACATTTGTGACTATGGGGAAGGCACAACGTCCCTTTTCATAGCCTCACCCCATTTATTATGACAGTATGAATGAACTTGATGCTGATACATAATTTTATGCAGTCCGTTAGACCTTTATATTATTAAAGGCTATTGTTATGCTAATAGTTGTTTTGTTTGTTTATAATAGAGCAAGATCTTAAAAATGATCCTCTGAACTGTCAGTAAAACAGTGTCATCACTTCAGGTCTACTTTCCACTTACAGACATAAAATCATCCTGGATGCCACGAGAATTGGCTTTATTTTGAGATGCCTCAGTTTTCACAATTGCATTAGCTTTCTTAATTATTGACGTCACCTTCACAGTTATTATTAAATGTTGTCACCCGTACTCATCACTCCCTGTCTAAGGGCACAAAATCCCATTAGGAAACGAAATGGCTTAGGGAACAAGGGTCTATAAATCTCTCCATAAGATCCTCTTCTACACTTAGAGATGGCTGTAATTTTCTCTTAGCTTCTTCCCTTTCAAGTAAAAGCGCCTCAACTCTTTTATCTCTCATCACCAGTTGTACTTTGAAGGCTGCTGTTGTGGCCAGAACATGTGCTCTTTAGGGGGGAAAAAATCCAGTTGTTGTAAGATAGTGTATGTGCCAGATGTGTTCAGAGAGATCACTGGCTGAAGACTTCTTACTTGTCAAGCACCTTACGGATGGTAAACAATTCCTTGAACAAAGAGTTTGCTTAGAGAAGAGGAGTTTCTTTCACAATCGGCCATTAACTACACCACTTACTGGTGATATCAGAGACTTCACTTTTTTAATTTGGCTTTTCTCTTCTGTGGGTAAAAGGTAGTCGGTAGAGAAAGAAAAAAAAAACCAAACAAACCTGTGATAAGGTTTAGTATTGTAATGGCTTAGAATTTTCTCAAGAAAGAAAAGTAGGAAGAATGGCACATTTCCTGATGCATTGCCCCATAATTAACTATCACCGAAACTGACCAGCTGACATAAAAACATCCATTTATAAGAAGATCTTGAAATTGTTGTCAGAATGATTAATTACCTGTGGCAAAACCCCATCTATGCACAGCACAGAAGCTTAAAATAACTGAAAATTCTTTTTGTGTAAGCTCTGTCTTACAAGAGTAGCATACAATTGAAATAAAGTTCTAAAAAGCATCTTACACATGCTTATACATCTCAGAGACTTGCTGTGTACTGTCAAGTTGGAACCAGCTCAAAGCTGACCCTCTGGTGAGTTTTCAGAGGCAGTTAATCACATTAGAGGAGACTTCATCCATCTCCTGTGGAGCAGCTGGTGGCCTCAAACTCTGTGCCTTCAGGATTCCAGCACCGGTTTTTGCCACTAGTTCATCAGAGCTCTGAGATTAGAAGTTAAAAATATTAAGATGAACAGAATTAATTCAGTAAGTCCTTAAGCTCGAAATTACTGGAAATGAACTATCTAAAACTGATCACTGTGAGCAGACATTTAAAGGCAGTGTTTCCTTGTTAACTTTAGAGCTGCCTTTAGAATGAATTACTCTGAAACATTCATAGAGCACTTGATTGACATCAGTAGAATTTTTACAGACCTACCAAATGTCAAGTAGTTTTATTAATTTTAATCTTTGGATTGTCTTAAAGAACTTATATCCTGTTAAATGTGAAGCTTAAATTTTTCTATCCTAACAAAAGTATTAAGAGTTCATTTTCTTTGCTAAGACCCTATTTCTGAAATTTGCCTTCCAAAATAGCCACATTCCACTGGGAAAAAATTCTGGTTTAAAACTGTCTAATCATTAACAGGTTTTGTAGTGTTTTGGGGGGTTCTTTTTACAAGCAATCATTTTTCTTATTACTGCTTCTGACAACAAAAGCTGGTCGAGAAGATTATTTCTTAATAAATTTTGTCTCCTCCAAATTATAAAAGAGTTTATTTCTGAGAAAACACACTAGAACCATTCTCTTATCTTTGAAAACCAAACACACACACACACACACACACACACACACACACCCAATGCGCAATGCTGTTAACGGAGAGTTGATTTTGACCTGGGTACTCCACGAGTCATCAAGTATATAAAGTGGGCTCCAGACTCTTTGCTGAGCTGTAATCTTTATGGAAGATCAGGAGACCTTTCTTCCACAGTGCTGTCCCCATCATGCAATGACTTCTCCTATAAAGGCACTGCAAAATTCCTTGACTGTGCAAAGAATAGAATCTCTATTTATACTTATTTCTCTATCTCTTTATGTGTTTTCTTATGATATTAAAAAAATTTGCTATTGAATGTGACCCTAGAGGTCAGCATACACCTAAATAAGGCCCATCTCTCTGGAAATAGGTGTCTCGTCTTTCCCAGTGAAGCATGAGTGGGTTTGAACCACTGACATTTTGATTAAGAATTACCAGTTTTACCATCGCACCACCAGAGCTCCTCCACAATGTTAGTACAGTCTATTACCACAATTTAGAAATGCAAATGTATTAGGGATATATGTGTATTTCTTGAGAAGGATAAGGGTTAAACTCCACTCCATACATAATATTCTATTTCCATTTACCTGAGCATATCTCAATTATATCACATCAGTTCATACTCCAGATTAACATGTGTTAACATGCAAGGCAGTGTCAGTACAGTTAAATCTAGATTTTTACATTTCACAGGGATTTCCCTCCCCTTCAAAACTTAATTACTGTTTACATTCTTCCTTATTTCCTCTTAAATGAAAATACTGAAAGATAATTCTCTATTAAATATAACAAATTTAGTTAAAATATTCTAAGGGTATTTGTTTGTTAACATACTGTCGATTCAGAACCGACTCATAAGTGACTCTCCAGTGGGTTTTCAAAGGCAGTAAACTGCATGAGAGGAAATTTTCCAGCTTTCTTTAAGGGTGTATATATTCTTATAATCACAAAGATAGTACAAATAGATTGTCTTGAACAACAAAAAAAAAAGCAATACGACATGATTTTATGCAATTTCCTAATACTTGCCATTATTTTTGCTGTGGCTCTGAGACTAATGGGTTTATTAAAATCTATACAGTATTCTGTTAAAAGCAATCATTTTATAAGTAACACAACACCTAAATGTGCTATACTTACATTCCTTTCTAGTTAAAATGTCAAGTGTTAAGGAAAATATATGTAGAACCAACACTTTATTTATGAAATCTCTTCTCTCTCAAACGAACTAAAATGACAAAACCCCAGCCCTTTTAAGAGACTTCTTACATGAAAATCTTAAACAGTAGATTTTTGTTTTGTTCTCAATGTAGCTCCTTAAAATGTGGAATTCAAAACCACATATTTCCTATCAGTAATCTTAGATTCCTGTCCAGAACAGAAGGGACACTACCGCCTGGATGGAACCAGCATTTCCATGCACACGTCTTATGTAAGCCCTAACAGTTGCTTTTCTCCATAAATCAATCTATTGTTGCCCTTCATAATGAGAAGGCAGATTTACTGCCTTTTACCGCCTTTTCTCACCATCAGAAAGATGCCTATTTGGGTAATAGAATGTTTCTCTTCTTCAAGGGTGTTTGGGATTAGGGAGGCAGGGGCAGGAACCTTTAACATCTGTTCCCTTCAAGTGAATGACACCTCTAGTTCTCACAGCCAGGGTGCTGAAAAGCAAATACCCATAAGTTGATACCATTTTTTAAGCTGAAGCAGCACAGTACTTTAAATACACTGAAATCACACCCTTAAAAGACATATGGGATCTGAAGGTTATACTATAAAATTATAAAACGTATGGTTTTGATTGTTAAAACACGGCAACTCAACCACCATCCCATCATCATTAAAGAACAAAAGGAGTTTAGAATAAAGACCTTTTTGATTCTGTCATCTTGTAATTTTCCTCTAATTTGAAAATAAACTGAAAGTACTGACTGGTAAGACCTGACTCTTAGTTATCTCCATATTTTACAGTAATGACAAACTCATTTTTAATAAAGACTCATATTCTTATGTTTTTATTTACTTAATTATTGCCCCCAGAGGGGAAGTATTTCAGAATTGTGAACTTCAGATTTTAATTAAAAAAATAAGAAAAAGACAATTGTCAACATCTAATTCCTAACCAACTGCCTCTTACTCTCTCTCTCACACACACACTCTCTCTCACTCACTCACTCACTCTGCTAGGCTAAACATTCCTGGCAAGTAAGGAGATTCTGATGGCTCTCAACACTAAGTTTCAATAAGCATAGTTCTTCTTTGTTATCTTTAAAAGGGCATGACACTTATAGCAAATGCAGTCAACCATAATATAAAAAGACAACAAAATTCAAGTATATACCATGAAAACCACATAAATACTCAAAAAGGGGCAGGTACTGGATTCAAGAATCTCTATTTCTGAAGAACATGAACTTGCATCTTCTGTCATGAATATGGAAGTATTGCCTGGTGAGCTCACATTGCTTATTACTTGAGGCTGTCTTCTGTCACTTACGTAATGCTTTATGACAGGTTTACAGGCTGTTATCCAAAGGATTTGAGTATTTATGGTCTTTATTCACTTGGGCTTTTGCTGCTCTTACCTACTAGTTAGTAATCATTAAATATTTTGTTTTTAAATAAGACTGAAATTAGCTCAGACATCGGCAATGGCAGCATAGACCAGCACTGGCTAAAGGTCTTTGCATCGGCCTCTTTACTGCTTTCCTCAATTTTCTCTTCCTCATAGACAAGTTCATGAGAGCTTAGATCCACATGGTTCAATGAGGGCACCAGTATGAACAGTACTGCTTGCTTAGAGATGGTCTGGAATGATTTTGGAATTGAGGCTAAGAGATCTATCTAATGTAATATCTCAAGAATGATTTAAAGACCTAACCTTGTTTCTAATGTTCATAAAGTGAAGAGCACATAGAATCATTATTTAGGACCAAATCAACTCTACAAAACTTTAGCATGCACACAGACATATGTGAGTGTGTATGCTTTTCAAATGCATGTTGGTTTAAAACTTTAGCAGTTATCCCACTACTATTAGAAGACCAAGGATTTAAAATGTAAGCAGAGAATACAGATTCTTCCTTCAATGTAATTGGCTTTGACTTAAAAATTTCCCACAACACTGGCTGGTTTTTATCTTTTGAACCAAGCGGTGTCATAGATTATGTTCACGTCTTTTCCTACTGGCTATTAGAAACCAGAAAGTTTAGTTAGTCAGTGAAGCAGTTTCCTTATAAACTAAAAAAGCAAAAAAAAATGGGAAATATTGACCTTGTTATTCTCATGTCTTTTCCTAATGTACTGTCTTTCCTTAGTGTAGGTTGAGCATTAGGACAAGGGGGGGTGGAATGAGAGGGTGCAAACAGGCTTTGAAGAACCACTAAGACACCAATAATTGCTTTAGAATGTAATCTGCTACATACAACTGTTCCCACAAGGAAAAGAATTTATTGTGACCAGCCAGGTTGGGGGTGGGGTGGGGGGGAGTTTTTTACTCTTAAAAAAAAATTTAAAGTTCTAGGTATGTCCACCTCTGTTAGAAAACAATTTCTTTTTCCATGAGAAAAACAATCTTAACATATCCATATTAGCATCTTTGCACATTTATACATGATAACTATTTGAACATCATGTGAATGGATTTATTCTACAGAGGCACACGTGCTCAATTAATTCTCTTTGAATTGAATATAGTCCCAGGAAAATAGATTTTTGTTGATGAATCTGTGGGCTTTCTGTTATTTCAACTATAAAACTAGTTAACTGTCATGGTTCTCAAAAAAAACCTGACAGACCTTATTGCCAATGTTTAAAAATGGCCTAACTTGGAATGAATTCTATGTTCTTTAAATTGTGTAACTACTTATTTTACATTATATTTGTCACTCATCTTAATCTGTAAACCAAGTTAAATTCCATCCAAATAAGCATAATATAACTATTCATTAAAAGTAAATATATGTATGTATATGATAGTTTATACAGCAATACATTTTTCAAAGGCAAGAGTCTCTAGCAGTATAATATATTAAATAGCATTCTTACTATGAAATTAACTGATCCTCAATTTTTATCAAATAGTACTTAGATGGCCAATGTGCTCTAAGATATTTTAGCAAACTGCACTTTACAATCTTTGCCTTTACATCTGAATATATATGGATAGGGACAACACTGATTGGACAGCTTTTAAAAAATGCTAATATATAGAATTATAAAAACTGGAATAGCAGGATTGTTTCCTAAAGGAAAATATTTCTTTCAGATCAATAAGATACTTAGTAGTCCAAAACTTAGCTTCCATAATAAAATAGAATGATATAGTATTACAGTCACACAAACGGAAACAATTTAAATTTCTTTGTTATTATAATGACTCACTGGGAGAGAAAATATTTGTAAATACTTTCAAGTCACAGGAGAAGGGTATCTTTTCTCCTAACTTCTGTTACTACAGAAAAAAGAAAAAGCCTATCAAGGCTCCATTATCCAATAAGGTGTTACACAACCTGACCTCTTCTTCATCAATTATCTTCTGATTATGTTAATGCATGCTGTGCATAAAAAGTTTCCTACAATTAACAACGTTTTTCTGAGATCTTTCATATATCTAAACCCTCATCTCTTTCACTCATTTCTCTGCCCATCTCCCTTTCATTACCTTTGGTAACAATCTAGAAATTATCTTTTCTAAGAAGTTACAGCTCACACTAATTAAACTCCGCATATAGCTCACCTTTAAAAATCAGAAATACAGCAAAGAAATCACGCTCACCTCTTTTAAGAGAAAATAAGAGTAGCCCTCAAGAAAACAGATGTGCCCCAAAGTTCATGGGTGTCGGCAAGAGTTTGAGAGCTGTTAGGAATGGTCCTCTTGAGAAGAAAGAAGTCTCCTTAGGCACCCACATGTATAGTGCGATTAGACTGGCAGTTTAAATGACAGCAAACACATGGTCATGACTTCCCAATTGCTCATTCATCTAACACACACATGCAGGCTAATCAGAAGCAAACATCCACCCGAAACTGTTTTAGAAGGGAGCTTCTTCCATCTGATACCGCCGTGTGTGTGGCGAGCATACATTCTGCTGGAAGAGATCAGATGTCAAACACTTGACTATCTCTCCTAACATATTTGAATCTTGAATCATTTTGCTTTTAGTATCCCAGACTATTTCTCTAAAGTAAACCTGACTTACCTACTTGCATAAACTCCCTGTTGTAGCCTACAGGGCTATACCAAACACATAATAAAGAAAGGTTCATGTCAAAGTCCTAGGATTTATTTGTCTCATGGGTATTTCCACCGTAAGGCCTGCCCATGCTATCAGTAAAAGCACACATTGTTGCACGAGAAACAGGGCAAAGTCATTACAGAGGATCACATTTTCTTATGCAAACCAATAGTGAGAAGGTTAAGAAAGACACTGAACATGAACTTTAAGCTCCTACTCATAACTAAAGGTCCAGCAATATTTTCCAGTAAACAATAAGAAAATACAGAAGACACTACATGGACACTGCTAGACACTACACCTACATCACTGAATATGTACATGTATTTAGGAAGTGAGAAGCAGAAAAACATATGTGCTATTGGCTGTATGACAGAAATTGTGTGTGTGTGTGTGTATACACACACATTATATCACATATATAATTTGAAAACTTTCATTTTATTTTGGATATGAATTTTTTATTTAATCCTAAATGTCAAATATTTTGAAAAGTCAAGATTAAGGTAGTCCTAAAGGTGGAAGGAATGGTAGAATATAATGATTCAGAGCTCAGGTTCTGTAAATATCAGATCCCAATTCTACCACTTCTTACCTGTGACCTTGTCCAACTAACAATTTATCCAGGTATTGGTTCCTTCATCTACAAAGGTGTTGTAAGGTGCTGCTGAGCTGAGTATGACTCATTGTGATCCTATGATCAAGTGGGGAAGTGGAATGAATAATGCTTTAAATTCATATGGTCCAAGGGAGAACATAGATAATGGAAATGAAGTTAGGACAGCACATAAAATGCAGGCTAATGACATGCTGGCTAGGAGATTCTTAAGTGGTGCCAATGGTAAACATCCTCAGCTGCTAATCAAGTGGTTGGAGGTTCGAGTCTACGTAAGATTGTCTTGGAAAAAACATCCATGGTGGTCTGTTTCTGAAACACGGGCCATGGGGAATTCTAGGAAGCACAGTTCTTCTCCGATAAGCATGCAGGTGCCAAGAGTCGGTCAATTTGATGGAACCAAGTGTTTGCAATATTAGCTTAAATCCCTGTGTGATACAAATGATTCCAATTGGTAGGATATAGACAAATACATACACACACTACATACACATACTAGCGATGACTGTGAAATAATTATATGGGACTGGCAGTGAGAACCGAGTTAATTCAGCTCATGGTTTAGTGGTAGGTAGGGGTTGCCCTGCCAACACAAAAGCAAGTGGTTCGAATTCACCAGCTGCTCTGTGGGAGAAAGACAGGCAAGCTCTTCCAATGTGATTTACTGACTCTGAAACCTGCTGGAGGTCAACTATGAGGAGGTTCTGACTTAAAGGAAAACAACAATCATAACCACCGTCTCCTCACAACGTGCAGGGAGTTGTGTTGCCAACCTAGAGGTGCGTCTCCCTGGTGGTTCAAATCCACCAGCAACTCTGAAGGAGAAAGATCTACAATGTCCTCCCACGAAATGTGCAGTTCCTGGGAACCCTTCAAAAGGTCAGCCGCTAGTTAGTTATAACTTAATGGCAAAGAGCTTGAGGTGTTTTTTAGACTCTCTCTCATCATTATCTTCCCTGAAATATGGCAACCCTTTTAGGCTGATCCAAAATTTATTTTCTTGTAAACTTCTCCCAGAAAAGGGGCGAGCAAAATGCCTATAGCATTTTATGATATAAAGCACGTTTTAGAAAGGGCTTCTTCTATACAAATAGAATAAAAAGAGGAGAATTTTTAAAAGTTTTGAAATTAAGTCTAAATAACTGATTGACAATAAAAGTAGAGAATTTATATCATCGAGAGTATTCCATTACTATTCATTGAGATACAGAAATTCTCCTTCTTTAGAAAAATGTGGTCCTAAAAAGTCTCAAGAAAATCCAATATAAAAATACCCAAACCACTATCATGAGACTGTTATCTTGGAATCCTTCGTCTCTTTTTATAAGATAAAGACATTTCTGTCATATGTTAACTTGCTGTGATAGTAGAAAGACAAAATCAGATGGACAGTGCAGGTTATGGGCAGAAATATTTGTGCTGGATTCCTGCTACTTTATAAAAAGCACTATCAAAAAATTCAGAGGTACGATGAAACCTCTGACTTCACTGAAACGCCTTTATGTTGTCTACATTATATGACTGTTAATAGCCTTTACTGCATAACATCTGCATATGTGGTCCCATCAATGTCAAGTTATTTCCTTCTTTCTTGAAAAACCACAATCACTACATGCAATCCAAAGAGAAGGTTTTGTCATACAAAAGTAAGCAAAATTGCTGTACTTACGCAGTAAGATTCTTTTCATTATTAATGTCATCCAAAAGCTTGTTTTTAATGTTCATTCTGTACTTACCATTAAAATTTAATATAACCTAACACAATTACCATCAATGGGATGCAGGTGTGGGCTAATTATATTAGTATCAACACCACAGGCAAATTAAGATTTCTTCCCATGAGATGGAGTCCTGATAAATATCAACTCCTTGGTTTGCTGAATCTTGAAGATCAAAAGACCCTGCATATGGCACTAATAAATCAAACAGAGTCATCAAATCTACAGTCTGTTCTCTTTGGCTAAAACTGCAAAGTTTTACTTACAGAGCATTATCTACTCTTAAAAGTTCTCTGCCAAGCCAAATTTAACTTACCAAGAGTACACACAATATAGCACTCCGCAGCTACACTCTCCTGGGGCCCTTAAACTTCAGGGATATTATTGTGTTGGTCTAGAGTGCTGGACTCTCTCCTCCCACTCAGCTTGGTAGACCTTACAACCAACATAAAAGTTATCCCTAAACGTAAAAAGTTGCCTCTATGTTCAAATTTTTTTCCAGAAATTATTTTTTAATTTTAATTAAAGTTTACAGAGACTTCAGATTTCCATTCATTCATTGTTGCACACCTATTTTTAAAATGACAATATAGCTTGGTTACTAGCAAAACCTACTACGAATAAAGGCATGTCATGAAAAACTCTAGGCTCTTAACACATATACACTTAACTTAATAAAATTAATTCTACAAAACATTTTCCTCAATAGAGTTTGTAATACTGCAAATTTTACTTGGGAAGTTAGAGTCTAATTAGTAATTTTACCATAAGCTGACCCTAAATTTTACATAGTAACCATATTTGGTATTTTGTTTTCACTAACGCAACTTAATATAGGGGCTAGGGAAGCAGTATCTGAAGCAAAAGGAACACCTGGCCAAAAAGTCACTGTTTTTCACTTGATTTCCATAAAGAGGCTATGCTGGTGGATGAACTAGACCATTCCACATTTCTAATCTCAAAAAATAAGTTACAAATGGGTGGTGAGAGCACGTTGGGTTGGGTTTTTTATCTTTATAAAAATTATTCCATACTTTTTCAAAAGTTTTCACAATGTTTACGTTTGAAACATATAAACCAAAATAACAAGCAATTTTTCCTGATTCAACTGAAAACCTCTTGATAATAAATAAGAAACTCAGGAAAGTGTAATAACTACTAATAAACTGATGTGACATCACTTAATTATTTTCTTCTCCTCTCTTAATAGCCTAGAAGAAATTTCTAATGCAAGATTTTTTAAACTTGGCATTATTTCGTCTTGGACTGGATCATCCTTAGACTTGAGTGGCTGTCCCGGTCACTGCAGAATCTTCAGCAGTGTCTCTAGATAGTCACCAGCACCATGCCAACAAAAGTGTCAAATGTCCCCTGGGGAGAGGGACAAGTTCCCCCAGGCTGAGAATCACTACCACAGACTGAATAGCATCTCATCAGGCACCAGGCACCACTAATGAGCACACTATTCTAATTATCACACAATCTGGCAATTTTTTTTCTCTCCAAGGATTAAGAAGTCCTGACTAAGGAGCTGTGGTGATGTGTCTCCGGTAGGTGTCGTGCAGGTTTCCAAAAAGGTGCACATCCCCAGAGTTCAAATTTGCCTTGGAAGACACTGCATGGAGAAACATGGCTGCCTCCTTCCACCAGAGTTTACAGCCTCAGAAACCTAACAGAGGGTCTTTAGAACTTTTTGTGTTATGTGCTACTGAGTCACTTCATAGTTGTTTAGTTAGAAAAAAATTACAATTCCAAGGGAACCATGAAAAGGTACTTTTGGTCCAATAAGATCCAATGCAATGACCTATGTTATGTTAATGCATGGGGAGAAAATCAGAATCGCTGCCTTCTGTGATATCTATATCCCTTCCTTTAGAGATCTACTTTATTAGGTTATTATGCCACATTAGTCTTGGTAGGATAACACTATTCCTTTTCAGAAAGCAAACTCCCATTTCCAGATGGCACTGCCATTTCTGCATTCGATATGCAGAACAAGTGGAGATGTGTGCCATGTGAGTAAGGAGATCCAAAAAGTTCCACAAAAAAAGATACATGCTTCACACAACGTTATCTGCAACAGTAGTTTGTCAGTAGAATGGGTGAACCCAAGAGTGGTGGGATGGTGTGACCAGTCAGTTAATAGGAAGTGTCTTCTGGGTCCAGAGTGATACAAAATAATGTTTGACAGAGTTTCCAAGGGACAGTGTAACAGAGAGAGAGAGAGAGAAGGGCCATTCCCATATTTGTAATCAGCAGTCCTGTTTTATTTCCGAAGAATCCAACAAACAAAAAATTTGACAAGTTAGCTTCTGAAATTTGGATGGAGTCATTCTTCTTGGCTAGACCTTTGCTCAAGAAAGACCAAGAATGGGTCAGTCTGCTTCCTGTAACCCTCATTTGTTTGGAGGTCCAATCTCTGAAGTAATGAACCTTGTGGAGTGGACAAAGGCTATATTTAGAGATGCTTTCAGCTGCCACACACATCACTGGAGGTGACAAATCCCAGCCCACAGATGTCCCAAGCTTCGATTTTAAAGTTGTGCTTGAGTAATGCGGCCAAGTGAATATCTGACCACATTGAATATTCCAGGCCTGACACAATTCCCAGGAAGAAATGCCAACTGTCTTTTATGGCTATTAGTATTGGACAATCTACTCCTATGGTGACAACTGGGCTATTTTCTGGGTATATTTAACATTCTGAATTGTCCTGAACTGAACCTAGATAATGAATTACAGGCTTTCTGGTACTATTTTTTTGCTGATATCCATTACTCACCAACATACAAGCTCTGCTTGTTACGGTTTTAACACATTAAATGGCCTTTGCAGTCCTTTTTCATCACTGATAGTGCTACTATTCCACTTATTGCTTTGTATAAACACTATCCAAACATTTGTGTTAGCCACTTTCCTCACAATCTGACTAGATAAGACACGAGAGGCTGACAGATCTTACGTACCCAAGGAGTCTCTGCGGCAAGGACTGGTGAGCTTTTTTCTAGATGAGATTGGTGAACCAAGGATTAGTGAACCTTCTTCTACAAGTAGGAAAGATTTGTGGGTGTTGTTATCGTTATGTACCATCAAGTCGCTTAAGAATCATAGCGAGCCTATGTACAAGAGCCCTAAATCCTGCTATATCCTGTACCAACCTCACTGTCTCCGGCACACTTACTCCCACCACCCCAATCACAGAATCGGTCCATCTCATCAAGGGTCTTCCTCTCCTGCGCCACCCCTCCACTCTGCCAAACATGACATCTCTCTCCAGGGACATGTCCCTCCTTGTGACACACCTAAAGTATGTCAGACAAAGCTTCAGAATCCTTGACTCCAAGGAGCATTCTGGCTTCACCCTCTCCAGGACAAATCTGTTTGTTCTCCTAGCAGTCCAAGGTGTATTCAATACTCTTCTTCAGCACCACAGCTCAAAGGCATCAATTCTCTTTCTATCATCCCTAGTCACTGTCCAGCTCTCCAATGCATAACACACAATTGTGAAGACTATAGCCTGGATCAGGCACACCTTAGTCTCCAGCCTGACATTGTTGCTCTTCAGTACATTCGAGAGGTCCCTGAGAACTGACTTTCCCAATGCAATTCGACTCTTGATTTCCTGGCTGCTGGTACCAAGAGTGTTGACTGTAGAGCCACGTGAACTAAAACTGTAAACAATCTCAGTCAAAATTTATATGCCTGGTTGAATGGAAAACCGTCTCTGTAAAACTTTCACTCAAATCATAATTAAAAGGAGGAAAATGGGATGGGCAGCATTTACTCAGATATACATTCAGGAAGCATGAAAAGACAGAAAAGAAGGATAGATGGAAACGGGGAGATAGAAGGATAGAAGGAAGTGGGGAGAGTGCTACTATACTAAAGAGATTGTAATCAATGTCACAAAAGAGAATGTGATGCATTATTTAATGGAAAACCAATTTACTGTGTAAACTTTCACTCAAACCACAATAAAATGCGAAAGAAAAGAACCATTCCAAATTTTGTCCACGAGCCAATTTTGCCAATTCCTTTTCCTATGGGTACTTAGCATTGCAACCATTCTCATAATGGGTATAAACATGATGAACTTTGTAAAACCATTTTCTGATATATTATTGTCCTCAATATTTTTGTTTACAAACAACATAGCTTTATGCACAAAAGGACCTCATTTACTATTTTGTGATTTTTTTTTTAAGCTCCTTGAAGGCACCCTGTCCCACTGCAATCTTGGACTACTAACGAAATTTCTTTTCTTGAAAGAGCAATGCTCAAGTGTTATCTAACTTTCTCAGTTACAGGGGAAGTAACTGTGACATGTTACTCTTAAGAGTGAGATTTTATGCCAATTATAACACTGAATATGTATAAGTACATTTCCACAAGAAAATAAATGACTCTTTACTAGATAAACAGCTGCTTCAACTGGCATAGCAATAACAACTTGGAAAAAGGCAGTTGGTTTTCTCTTTTCTCAAATAATAAACACCAAGTCTACTTCCCTGACTCTCTGCCATCTTTCTCCACAGCTGGGATCATGTGGCCACCATGTCTGGATTCTAAGTAGCACAAAGCATTCCATCTTAAATTTATCATTTAAAATCACACCAATAAATGTGGAGCCTTTTTCAAACATTGAGTGTAAATCTTACTAAATCCAGTTTCGAAGAACCTTGACTGAATGAGACTCCAGGAGTCAGCCCAACAAGAGTTGTTTTCTTTGTTAAGTTTACTGGAAAGAATATTATTATCTTGATACTACCTCTCCAGGGTATTGTTACAAAATGCCACTTATGGATTTGCAGATAAGATACAAAGAGCTTTGTATGACAGAAGCTTGAAACTCTGGTGTCCATCTGCCCAACAGTGGGGACTTTCATTCCCTATAATTTAATAATTTGTAGATATATTATTTGTGTGTAATTTTACAAGTTCTCATATGTTTCTCATTTTGTACTGTGTAAAGTATACAAAATTCAAAGTATAAAATATTGCTTATATGGCTTGTAAATATTTTCTAATCATGTACTTTGACAGGGGTGGGCAACAAATGGGTTATTGAGGTGGTTTTGGTTTGTTTTTGTTCTTAAGTGACCCTTCTATATTGCAGTTTCAGTAGATAATTGCCCATCCGATTTAAAACCACTTTGATACATTTTTATTTAACAGAACCAATAAAAGTAATCTATGTTTAACACTTTGCCGCACACTTTTAAGTTGATCACCATTTTTTCAGTGTATTACTGAATAATTAACAAATAAATGCATTGGTACACCTTGTACAAATGAGGTCCCTTTTTTATTAATTAAAATGTGTAGGACGGCTATAGACGTCATTTGTGGCAACATGTTGAATTAATTTACTTTCTCCATTAGGGAAAGATATCTCATCTGTTTCTTTAAGGTAAATGACCAAAAAGTCTGTTTGAACCCTACATTTGTGACTCTGGTAGATATCTTCCATCTCCAGGTCATAGTCTAGTCAGTATTTGCACTTAAAGAGTCTCACTAACATTTTTCTGATTCTCTTAGCATAAGGAGTCCATACGTTTTCTCCTTCTCGAGTTCCCATGGCTCCCTCTTGCTTCTGACGTCCAGTCAATGGGTTGATAGTGAGGAAGCAAATACTCATTGTACAGAAAATGTCAGGCCTCTTGGGACGTGGCAAACAAAGCTTGCATTGAGTGACGGTGAAGGTGGCAGTATTAACTGCACCCAAAATCAACCTCTCTAATTTCCTGGATAATGTGTCAAACTGACTCCCCTTATTACAAGCTGAAAATTAAGATACCTGTGTGTTTGCTTTTGTGTGTAACAGTCTTTTCTAAACAGCGATTGTTGTTACCCAGAAATATAGCTCTGTTGACTATTACCATGTTCTGTGAAGCAGTGCTCTGTGGACAGAATGCATCTACATGTTGTCTATCTCCTGGTGGCAGTGGTGCCGTTGTCGCCTTCCAGAAGGCTGACATTTTTCTTTGTTTTGAAGTACAAGTAGCTTTTGACTTCCAAAAATCTCCCCAGATGTACAAGATGAATACAGTATGTGGTCGTCAGGCTCAGTTGGTGGGGACTGGCCAGTAGTAAAATGTGAAGTCTTTTAAACAAGAATTATTTTTTTAAAAAAAAACTAAGAAGTGACCCATCCCCACAAGTGCGTTGGAGAATTGGGGGAGACTGTTGCAGTCTGTCTCTAAGGAGACAGGGTTGGGTGCAGGAGGCTCTGTCAGTGGAGCAGTTCGCGGAATCTGGGGCTGTTACTGTTCCTTGCTGCCAGTACTGGGGCCCCTCCCCAGCCGTGTGCTTGTCTCCCTGGGCGCCCTGCTGCCAGTGGATTCACCAGCTCTGAGGCAGGTGGCTCACAGAAATGTGCACATTTCCCTTTTCTCTTTAAGGCTGTCTCTGACTCGATGGCACATAACAACAACAACAACTGTCTCTGTCTAAAGTCATATGAATGTGTGTGTGTGTGTGTGTGTGTGTGAGAGAGAGAGAGAGAGAGAGAGGAGAGAAAGAGAGAGATTGAGAGAGATTAAAGATGCTTTTTCTCAGTTTGAAAAAATAAGAAACAGTCAGTTGGGTAAAGTTACACTTAGAAGGCTGAAACCCCAGAAAGCCTCCACAGGCCCTGTGCCCAAAAGTCACTGCTTCACAAGGGCTGTTTATTCATTGTTCAAGCATTTTCAAAAGCTAAGCTTGATCTATAAGGTGGTTCGGGTTCTGTAACTGGCAATACAGGACTGGTAATACTGTAGGAAGGGGTGGGGTGGTGGTTTGTAATGTCATAATCACCCTCCCAAAGGTACATACAATCAAGTTTTGTATATAATGTATTAATTTCAAATTGGCCTTCATAAAGGTCAACGTTTTAATCCTCATACTTAGAAAATAAATCCCATACAAGAATCTTCAGCCAAATTAAATCTTGTACAAACTTCAGAAGAAAAACGTAGAGCAAGTATTAAAATGAGAAAACCTGTACTTGATCACTTCTTTGGAATATTTGCTCTGACAACAGCAGCAGAACAGCACTATCTCTATAAATAAAACTCAAAAGCGGAGGAAGATCATGCCACTTGAGTTTGTTTTTTAAAGGGGTGGGTAAGGCTATTCCATCCCAAAAGAATGTCCCAGTCAAGGGCCTCAATGATATGAATGGTCAAGAAATGAAGTTAAAACAAACCTGCACTTCTCTAGATTTTTTTAAAAGATGAGAACAAAGCAAATACATTCTTGCAGATAAGACAAATATAAATGATAAAAAAGACAGACTTTCCTTAGAGGAACTGTGTTGGTTCTCCCATATTTAATTTGGAGAGTGAATGAGGGGAAAAAAATCATCACTGTCAAGGTATCAAAAGACATCAAGTTAGACCTACTGAGTGGCACTGTTGCTATTGTCTACTGTCGAGATGAAACCAACCCATAGCTGATCCTCCAGCGAGTTTTCAGAGGCAATTAATCCTAGAAGAAGAGACTGCCTAGCCGTCTCTCACAGGGCAAGTGGTGGATTTGAACCCCGTGCCTTCAGGGTTACAGTTCAGCTTTTTGCCACCAGAGCTCCATAACAAGTTTGTTGTTGTTTACTGGCCCTCTGGTGGCTTTTCAGGGGTAGAAAATCACACGGGAAGAGACTGCCCATCTGTCTTCCATGGAACAGTTGGTAGATTTGAACCATGTGCCTTTGGGATTGCAGCAGTTTCTTACCACCAGGCCACTAAAAGGGTCAGAGAGCAACTTAAAACATCTGGGTTGACTGGGTCAATCCCTTACACTTTTAAAAAATATTTTCATTTCCATTGGGAGGGAGAATGAGCTGAACTATGAAAATATTCCTCTATCTGTATTCCCCTTTTTTATTTCTCTTAAATTGAGTCTTATTTCCCCTTTTTTATTTCTCTTAAATTGAGTCTTATTTCTGTTTCACATCAGGATTATTCCCATAAAGTATACAATTTTTCCTTAAACAAAATTGGGGAGGAGGATTCTTTGTCACTATTAAATGTGGGAATTTTCCAATTTTGCAGTTAGGAGAAGACAGAGAAGTATAGGAGAGAAAGATGTTCAACAAACCAAAAGAAATTATGTAAGTATGTGAGTTAAGATGTTTAATTCTTATGCATTTCTCATTCAGCTTCTTAGACACACAATATAAAACCAAGTGCTCCTTGGAGAGGGATGTCATGCTTGGGAGGGTGGAGGGAAAGTGCAGGAGGGAAAGACCCTCAATGAGGTGGACTGATTCAGTCACTGGGGTAATGGGGTTAGGTGTGTCGGAGACAGATTGGCAAGCAATAGAGCAGGGTTTAGGGCTGTTGTACATAGGGTCCCTATGAGTTGCAGAGAACTTGATGGCACTTAACAACAACAACAATGTAAGTTTAAAGTCCACAAACAGCAACCACAAAATGTCAAAGTATATATATATAAACACACAGGCAGACTAAGAAGGGCATACCAATCAACAACACTTTGCCACAAACCCCAGAAACATTATAAGAAGAAACCTCTTAAGATAGTTAATATCCATTCCGCTCACCTCAGGACTTCCTCTAGCTGCCTTAACCTGCCTGAATTTCCTGAACTTCCAAGAAGCAGACTTTGCTGGTCAGAACATGCTGAGACATCACCAGGTACCCTACTTCAAAAATAAAGATCATCATGTCTCTTCCCAATATTATTTCCTTAAATCACACCTGAAGCCTCTCAGGCCCTGCAGAGTCTAGATCTTTCTCACTGGGCTTCATTTCTATTTTGACATCATCTCCAAAATACAGCACACAAACCAGATACACCACAGCTGAAGACAGCAGGACTGAATTTTCCTTATTTGTAGTGCATTTATGTTAATACAGGCTGGGAATTCATGGTTCACACCGAGCTGGTGATCCACTACCCAAGATCATCCCTCGGTACACAGATGGTGGTTAGGCTGATCTCCCTTACCTTTTACCATCCCAAATCATTACCTGATTTTACATGAGTGACCTTATGGTTACCTCTGCCAATTTGTGTGTTCTTGATTTTGCGTCGGGCTTCAACTTGACAAGAATTTTTAATCATGATTACATGAAACATTACACCCCTCCCAGGTCTGGGCCACGGGGAAGGATGTCATCTACATCTTTGTGAAACTCATTATAAAAACAAAAAATAACACAGGACCAAGTGCAAAGCTCTGTAACCTTCCTGCAGGCAGACATGGAATCTTTGTCCTTTTCTGGGCAGCAATAACTGACCTAACCCAAGAACCAACTAGTCTGCACGGCATCACCATGCTGTCCTAAAAAGACATTCAAATAACAGCACATCACTGCATTCGCTAGTCAACCTTCTAATAAAAGAGGAAATCTGAGTCGCTAGGTCTAACAATGTGTTAGCAACCATGCAAATTCTAACCACCACTGGGTTTCGAAGGCTGTAAATTATTCTCTTGCAAAGCAGGTGGTGGATATGAACTACAGATATTTCATTTTGCAGCCCTATAGATTATGTACCTATGTTTCTATTAGGGCGCTCTAACAATTCATTAGAACTGCCAATATCCATCTATCTTTTAAATTCTTCTTAACTGCATACTTCAAAGTTAAATTCCTGAGTTTAATGGGAAAGACTTACCAATCTGCAGTTCCTAGAACTAAGGATTTCTGAGAACTGCTCAAGGGTTTTGTGCTCATGTCATCATTTTATGTTACTGTTGCACTTTCAAGGCTAAAGACTCAGGACTCACTTTGTAACACTGTCTTAAACTCTAACACATTATCTTTGGTGGACCTTGCTAAAAAGACGCCCCCCCTCCCCGCCCCCACACACACAAAATTAAATACCCTTCATTTATAAACGTATCCAATTAGACACCTTAACAGAGGTATTATTCTTAGGAAAAGGCAAGTAACTGAATATTTAAAATATCCACAATGCCTCCTTTCTTTGCTCTTAACACTAGACTTGACAAAACTCACTGCCTTCAGGTCTTTCCCAACTCAGCGACCCTACATCAGGTTTCCAAGGCTGAGATTTTTACAGGAGGAGACTGCACATCCTTCTCCCACATACGGGCTGAGGGATTCAAACCAACAGAGATGCAGAGTTTTGTTTAGCCACACATCCTACAGACAAGACCCCTAGAACTCCTGCCACAGCTCTTTCTAATTGCACAGAAGTAATGCTAGTTGAGTGAACAACAGTCTTCCCTAGGTAATAATTAGTCATGAATTTTTTTAAAGCACCAAACACTTGGCAGGCAAATATACTCTAAGATCACAGAAAACCAGAGTAACAAGAAGTGATAACCCGAACTTGAGTTACATCTGTAACTGACACGATACATTTTTAAACATGTAATAAATTGTTTCTGATTATCTGATGCTTTTCCTGAAGGCATCTCAGCTTTGATTAATAGGAGTAATCTTTCCTGTAGATCTTCATAGCTAAGAAAGATTTAGTCATTTTAATTCTTTTTTACGACAACTCTTATCAAATCCTGCAGGGCTCTTTCCCAACGAGGCAATGACTCATATGAAGATCGTAGAGTTTGCAACAGAGCACATGGCTAGGTGATGACTGGATTCCCGCATTAGCTTCTAGCTGCAGGAACAGAAATCAGACACAAGAGGCAGCAGAAAAAAATAACCAATAAAGAAACAAACCAAGAGGAGAGATTGGTGATATAGGAAAAGTGCCACCTTCACAGTGAGGGATTCAGGAATCTGTCACTTGTGAGAGTAAGGAGGCAAGGCATCACCTCACCTTGACCTGAATGCAGAACAAGGTGGCAGCTGTATGAAGTGAGAGGCTCGGGAGCAGGTTGAAAAGCTTCCAGCGATAGCTCAATCCACTGGGAACCAAGGCACAGAGGAGTGGTCATCAGATCCATGCGTTGCTGAGAAGCGCTTGTCACTATTTGCCATTAGCTCAGAACTGACTCATGGCTGACCTTTCAGTGGGTTTTGAGAGGCCCTAAAACACACGGGAGGAGACTGTGCCTGTTTCTCCCTTGGAGTAGAGAGTGGCTTCTAATCACATGCCTTTCGGTTGGCAATGCAGTATTTCACCAGCAAGCCACCAGAGAGCCTTTGTGACACACAGATTAACAGAGTGGGGCTACCATGATGCCTCAAGGAAGCTGTGGTGGCACCATCTCCAGGGAGCTGAACTGCATCTGGAGATTTGCACCTCTCTAGAAATGCAAATCCAGGAGAAGATGCACAAGAGAAAGACAGCAATCTCCTCCAACAAGATTAGACCTTGGGGAGTGGGGGGGGGGGTAGGAAGCCTCTTTGGATGGTGAGCGATACAGTGATCATTTACCTTAATACTCCAGTTGGCTGCCCTAAGTCCTTGTGTACAACTCCACAACGTGGAGGCAATTACGGCTTTACTCAGAACACCAAACTTATCCTAACTTCCCTCTCCCGCCAAAGGCATACCTGCTAACTGGGCCTCAACTTTAGCTGTCAAACATTAAGATACCGGCTGCACAGTATAATGGTGATCATTGTAGAAAGTTTAATCTCTTCAGAAAAGGCAACTAAAGAAATAAGAGCGAAATGAGTTTTCCATAGAAAAATGACAGAGGAAATACAAAGTCTTGGCTTACTTCAATATTCTAGTGAGTCCCTCAAAGAACCCATGCACTGATTTTGGAGAAAACAAAGATTTCGGCCTTTTGAGAGAAAGGAAGGTGAAGCAACTGTCCCCCGAGAGCCAGGAGAAAACTTCCCCAAGGTCACTGGTCACCACCTGTGAAGCTAATATTTGGAAAAACCAACCCAGAGTGTCTTGCAAAGCAACAGATGGAACAAATGAATTAGTCACTACCATTCCCACGATGCTGGGCTTGAAATCTCTGGAGGGAAAGTGGTGAAGCAGTGAATCCTGCTGCAACAACCCTGACATCCGCTGAGTCTTACCCCTCCGCCTCCAATCCAAGCTCGGCATTTCAAATTGATAACAACGTGAAAGCTCCATGTGGACTTTTTTTTTTTTCATTATTATTATTTCAAATGCTAAATGTTATCTGATTAAGCGTCTTACCTTGGCTCCAAGCCCTGGCAGAAGGCAAGATTGTTCAGCTAATAAGAGCCCGGAGGCTTTACAGGGCCACAGGAGTTATTTGGGATTTTTGTTGGGTTTTGTTGTTGTTTGTTTGTTTGTTTTTTTTAAATATTCCTACATATCACTAATGGTCACATTAATAGATCCAATGCCAGATGTAAAGTGGCATTTTTGGGGGTAACTTAAAAAGACACAAATAGAGTAGCTTTTATGTTGCTTTTTGATCTTGATTATGTGTTCACTATTCTGTAATAAACTAATCAGAAAAAAATTTGGCATCTTTTTATCCTGTAAAGGTGTCTGGCATTCATGAGAGAAATTTAGGTTAAACATCCTTTTAACTGTCCTTGTCGCAACAATGAAAAGCTTTTCCTGATGTACTGACATGGTTGACAACCTCACACAATGAAAGTAGAACAAAGCTTTCCTGTGTGGTTCTTTACGTGCCCATAGATACATTAAAATATGTTTGCCCACACTGAATTTGAATAGACTTCTACTGGCTGAGAAAATGACAGAGGTACTGACAGCAGAGGCTCAGGGCAAGAGGGTATAGGGGAAAACCTGGTAATGTTACTGAAGAATTGTTTGAACAGGGGACCTTGTGCTCAGGACAGAGAGGCTTATTGTCTGAGAAAGTGGAATTTGTCATCAAAATCCACAATGGTAATCAAGCAACAAAATGAACTCTGAACACAACGGACAGAAAGTAATATGTATACAAAGTATCCATAATGAAAATCTCACACCAAAGCAAAACAAAAGCTATCAACCAGAAAAATAACAATGCCATGTTTTCAGTTACTGTCTTTGAGACAGAATCATTTCTGTGGCAACTTCTGAGTAACATTTTAGAAGTTCAGAATATCTTTCCATAGGCATTTGCTACCCTTAATCGCCAAATAATCCTCAAAGAGGGTTTCACTAGGATTCTGATTTTAATAAAAAACAAAGAAAACAAGTTCAGAACTATTCAGATGCTGCTGATATCTACCGACTACGTATTATTTGCTAGGGAATTCTGGTAACCTGGTGCTATGGAGCTGGGTCCATCCAAAGGACTGAATCTACCAGTTGCTCTGTGAGAATAAAATGGACAATCTCCTCCAGTGTGATTTACAGCCTCTGAAAACTCGCTGGAGGGTCAGATATGTCTTGGTTCTGGCTGGATGGCACATAACAACATTACTCACTAGGTACTCTGTGAGGCCCGCTTGATTTAGACATCAATTTTGTGAGACACTTACATCTCAGAGATTCTGTCCACAGAGAAGCTGGTCTAACTGTTAGCCCTGTCATTGTCCAAATACTGTTTGGGACATCAGCTGGGGTGTTGGAACTGATTCTCCAATGGATTTTCAGAGGCTATAAACTGCATAGGAAGTGCCTGCCCATCTTTCTTCCATGGAGCTGCTGGTGCATTTGAACTGCACGCCTTTGTGTTGACAGTTTAACACCTTACCACTAAGCTACCAGAGCTCCCTGAGTTATATAAAGCTGGGTGATACACTTTAGAAGATTATAAATACATGTAAGCCAACCTTTCTTGATATAAGATCAAGGTTGAGGAGTTTTCTCTTAGTATGGTCTAAAAATTCTGTTTAATGTAAACTCCACCCTTAATGAATTATTTATGAGCACACCTTGATGACCAGGAAGCTGGACACCAGCAGAGTTGAAAGGGATCAGCTTTTCTAGATTCTTATGGGTTTGGTCTCCCCCACCCTCCATGCCCCGCTTCTTCTTCTCATCCCTCATTTGAGAAGAAATTATCTCAAAGTACTTCATCGTAGGTTTCCACAGCGCACACTCAGTTATTGGTTTATGAACCACTGAACTGACTAATGAGATAAATTGACACATGTGAGGAACAACTTCAAATTATCGGGGAGTATCAGTCAACCTCAACCAAGAGGAGAAAAGTTGCACCGTATGAAGAAACCACTGTCCTTAGCCACCCCTGAGTGCGTTACATGGAGAGGACTGTATCTGAGCACACCATTAACTGAGTGACAGAGGTGACAGAGGGAACGCCACTGGCATCACCCACAGGGACCTGCACTGCAACCCCTGGTCTGCACCGCCTGGCCGTCTGAGCCCACCAGAAGCTCTGAGTAAGAAAGAAGAGCTGTCTCCTTCTGAGGGTGCAATGACAGCCTTGGGAAATTCACTAGGGGCTCCGCTCTGAGTCAGTTCTGAGTCGGTGACCGTGACTGACTGACTGACAGAGTGATGGCTGCAGAGAATGCTACTGTTGTTCTTAGGTGTCGCAAGTCAAGAACAGGACTCACAGAAATCCAATGAACGACAGACCTGAAGGCTGTCCTATGCTGTGCCATCCTCATCATCTCTAGGACCTCACATAGTCTCGGGAGAAAGGTAGCTCTATAGTATCCCCAAGCATGCAAACTCCATCAAGGAGACCTCTCGATGTGAAGAGGGATCTCAACAATTTCTATTTCCATACATCTGAGGCTGGAGGAGTCGAGCTGGTACAGTGATTTAACAATCATTAACAGGAAGCCACTGGTTCCCATGTACAAGCTGCTCCATAGAAGAAAGAGGTGGGAATTTGTTTCCTCAAGTTTTCTCAGCCCTGGAAACACCAAGGAGCATTTCTGCTCGGTCCTCTGGGTCACGATAAGTCAGATCAGCTCACAGCTGATGGTTCTGCTTTGAGTTTTACAAGGTTCTGTGTGTTCAGTTTACATGCACAAGGTAAATGTTCTCATACATTCTTCCCCAACCTTTTTGAAAAATTTATACTTGCTTTCTCTCATTTGGTTTTTTGTTTTCCACAGTAAATTATACTTGGTTACCATTTTTTGTTGTTGTTGCTGTTGTGTGCTGTCCAGTCACTTGTGACTCATAGTGACCCTTTGTATAACAGCCCTAAACCTCCTGTGCCAATCGCACTGTCTCTGACACACCCATCCCAATTACCCCAGTCACTGAATCAATCCACCTCATAGATGGTCTTCCCCTCCTGCACTGTCCCTCAACCCTACCAAGCATGATGTCCCTCTTCAAAGACCTGTCCCTCCTTATTACATGTCCAATGTATGTCAGATGAAACCCCAGAATCCTTGCCTCCAAGGAGTAGCCTGGTTTAACCCTCTCCAAGATGAATCTGTTTGTTTTCTTGGCAGTCTGTGGTACATTCAATACTCTTCTCCAGCACCATAGCTCAAAGGTATCAATTCTCCTATCCTCCCTAGTCATTGTCCAGCTCTCTTATGCATAACAAGTGATTGCAAAGACCATGGTGTGTGTCAGATGCACCTTAGTCTCCAGAGTGACACCATTACTCTTCAGTACTTTGGAGAGGTCCCTAAGAGCAGACTTTCCCATGGCAATATGTTTTTTCATTTCCTGGCTACTGGTGCCAAGAGTGTTGACCATAGAGCCAAGCAGACTAAAGTTGTTAACAATC
>NW_006399764.1:11763613-11827898 GCF_000299155.1 Elephantulus edwardii | reverse complement strand
ATAAATACTACTAAATAACAGGCTAATTCTTTGGGGAAACTAACTGCATCCCCTAATCTTCTTTCCCTCAGCGTAAGAGACATAACCTCAGTTTAACTTGTCTTGTGGACAGACACTTATATTTTGTATTTTCTCATTCATTCACCAACATAGAAAATAAACATTTAATTGTATGATCGCAGAAAACCAAATGGCTTAATAAATGTTTAACAACCAAGTTAATGTTACTCTTTAAACTGTTTTGATAATTATCCAACTCGAGGAAGCAGAAGTGAAGAAAACAGTTCCCTTTATACAGTCTACAAGGGGTATTTTACCAGTTCCAATAATTTCAAGAGTGCATATAAACATTAGAGGGAATGCAATCATATTTCATGATCACAAAGACAGCAAAAACAAGGTGGCTCTGTTGCTTTCACGTTATCACGCCTCTGCACACTCCCCATAGGAAACAAGGAGGCAGAAATTTCTTTCACTTCAACATCCTGTTATTGAAATTTCTCTGAAAACTATTTGCTTTTTTTAAATACAGTAGCAAATGTTTTTGGATTTTAGACTCTGGCATCTCCTTGCTGTCTTGGCAAAAGACTGATCTTGTGGTCCTTGTGCCTCCCTCCCGTCGCCCCTGCTATTTTTGTGGTTTAATATTCTTCATGGTAGAATCAGCACTTTGTTAAAAAGGAAAATCTCTTTCTGTAGTAGTCGGCAAGGGCACCACACTCCTTGGCTAGCTAACACACTCCCGCATAAGGGCCAGGGCTGCAAAGCCAGGTAAAATCAATCCAGTTTAGATGGCTTGCTTGCTTAGGCCTGTGACGTATCTCGAGATTTTGCTGCTTGAATTCATGTGCACAAGGTTGGCTTATTCCCTGACCTGTACACAAGATTTGAGGGAGTTAAGACTTATCTGTTTATACAGTGGTCTCCCCCTCACTGTCGTCTGCCAGCTCCACCTACCCAAGGGGAGTATAAGAAAATCACAGCTCCAGATCGCTCAGCTGCATTTATAGTTACAACTTCTCTTAACTATAAATACCTAACCCATAAATACACGGTTAAACAGAAAGTGATCACTGCCCTATTTAACTCAATGTGTGTTGACTGTCCAGTGCCAGGCACTGGACAGAGAGATGAGAAATCAGGTAACAGTTAATTGAGAGGCAATGTCTGCCCTGAAACATGCCACTGATCAGGAGGGAAACATCTTAATAAGAGGGACCAGCTACTCTCATCCAAGAATGCAGAAAGTGTTCATGGAGGCCACACAAAGGAGAGGAGAAATAATTAGAATGTGAAGATTACTCAGAAAAGCATCAAAGAAAAGGTGAAAGTCAAACAAGTCACCAAGGACCAATAGTGTATCATTGTAGCATAGAGTAGCTTAAAATGGTCAATGAGTCCAGGATTTCTACTATGTTTTTTGTGACCTAAGTAAAATAAGGGAGCTCTTGGTGGTAGTTCTGAAGGTGCTGCCAACCCAAAGACCATGCCTCTCTGGTGACTGGACCCCAAGTAGCTCCATGGGAGGAAGATAGACAGTCTCTTCCCATGCAATTTACAGGCTCTGAAAATTTAGTGGAGGGTCAGCTATGAGTGAGTAAGAAAGTCAGCAAAAGACTCAGATGCTGTCCGGTTCACTTAGATTCATGGTGACCCACAGACTTAGAGAACTGTGTTCTACAGAGTTTTCCAATGACCAGTCTGGAAAAAATCTACCAGTTGGCTTTTCTTCGAGTTGCCTCTAGATAGATTCAAGCCTCCAATCTTTGGATTATCAAATGTTAATCATTTATACCACTCAGGAGTTTACGATAAGAAGAAATAATAAAGGGTGGAAAGATCAGCTTAAGGGGGAAAGGCATTGAAAAGAACGGCTTTTAAAATGTTGCTCTTTTGAAAGATGCTGGGGTGCCAAGTTTCTCTGCAAATTAGCAAATAAAGTGAAAGATTCAACAGCACCCATCTCATCTTTCTGAGAGAAACTGTGCTATTCAACAAAAGGGAGATCAATGGTGTGGTGTGCTTTTTGGTTTTGGTTTGGTTTTTTTTCTATGTGAATTCCAGCTATTAATGAAGAAAGAATCTTAGAATAAAAATACCACCCACTCCCAGACACTAGCTCTGGTGGTACAATCCTTAAAAGTATGCTGCTAACCTAAAGGTAGTTGGTTTGAATCTAGGAGCAGCTCTGCAGGAGAAAGATGGGTCAATTCCTTCCATGAGATTTAGCAGGAAAATCTGCTAGAGAGTCAGCTATGAGCTGATTCCAACTCAACAGCAATGAGCTGAATTGAATGAATGAATGAATGCATGCATGCATGCATATAGGCACTGAGCGTGAATTTTGTTGTTACAAGTCAAGACAGAGCTAACTCACAGTTGACCCACTCCTGGGTTTTCGGAGGCTGTAAATCACAGAAGAGGAAACTGCTCATCTTTCTCCTGTGCAGCTGCCAATATTCAAACCACATGCCTCTGGGTTGGCAGCACAGCTCTTTACCACTAGACTACTGTGCATGTGCACGTCCTACCATCTCCCCATGAGAAGCTCCTTATAGAGAATCTTTCTAGAAAAACTTCACAGCTCTGCCCAGGAAATAATCCTGTCCACAAGCAAAAAAACAAACAAAAACTCTTCCTCGGTCTGGCCATGCCTCTAACCGTGACCACTAATTCATACAAAATACACTATCTAAATCCTATAAGGAAAGTCCACGCAGAAAGCCTATTAAGAAAAACTCATGGAAAAGATATTTTCACCAAATACAAGATTTAGATTGCATTTGAATCCCAATCCAAACAAACAAAAATCCTCTTAAAACAAAATGAAAGTTGAGGACGTTTGTATTCTATCAGAAGCTTGCCTAGTCACTAGCTATTTGATGATATTAAAAATTCTTAATTTGTTTAGATGTACTAATAGTATTTTTCATTGTATGGGAAAGCTCTCTTTAACAATTCACATAGAAATATCTAGGAATAAAATAATGGGACAAAATATTTTGGATTTAATGAAAATGAACATTGAGGAAGGGTGATGAAATAAGTCCATTTATCAATCACGAAATCTGAGAGATAAATAAACAGAATTTATTGTACTGTTCTACTTTTCCTATATTTGACACTGGACTGACAACAGAATGGCTGGTAGTGCAAATCGACCAGCCTCTCCTTGAGGAAAGATGGGCAATCTCCTTCAATAAAGATTTAAGACCCCATGTAGTAGGATCGCTGAGTCACAATCAACTCAATGGCAGTGGGTTTAGTTTGTTGTTGTTATTGTTTGTGTAAGAATGTATGATAAAAAAGCAACGCTAAAGATAATTCAGTATTTAAACATATGAGACCTGGGGTTGTGTGAGGAGGCACTCCTTTGGACAACTCTGACAGCCACCTTTCATATCTCCCTCCTTGTTAGCATCTTTGAACTTCAGGAATAAACAGTCACAACACTCTCCATCGCTGTACTCCTTGCTTCCCAAAACAAAACCCAATGGCTTGCTTCAGTATCAGCAGGGTTACAAGAAATAGAATTGTGGGTGAGACACCAAGTTGTCTGGGCAACCCCTCCTGTAGATGGTCCTATCGAAAAATCTCCATGTAACAGGTCAAGTTGGCGGAGAGTGTAAAGCAGCAGAGGAAGAGATCATGTTTGGGAGAGTGGAGGAACGGCACAGCAGAGGAAGCCCCTCGATGAGATGGATCGATTCTGTGAGTGGAGTGGTGGGAATGAGTGCGTTTGAGACGGCAAGGTTGGCATAGGATAGAACGGCATTTAGGGCTCTTGTACATAGGGTCGCTATGAGTCACAAGTGACTTGATGGCACATAACACCAAACAATATCCTCAGCAATAGTGCTAATGGGTGCATGTGGAACATAAGCCTAACTGGCTAGGAAAAGACCAGCCATGCTAAGAAGTGAAGGGCTCCCTAAAACGGTCTGACCTCTACCAGGGCTGTTACTACAAGCCAGACAGGTGGAAGAAGTGCATGTTGTATCATGATCCCTTTTAAGTCTCATCCGCAACTAAAACCAGGATGTGTGTGGAAGAGCCACGTCTAACCAGACAGCATTTAGGTCAGGAGGATTTGCTCTATCTGCTGTATATGGTCCACCTCTTACTGCTAGCTATAAAAGCCGTGTCCCATGTGCTAATTCAGGGTCTAACTGGAAGGGTGTGATAGTTATGGATCAACCTGTATTGGTTATTGGTTTTCTGTTTCTAATGGCCTCTTGGAGACACCCCCATGAGTATAATGCAGATTCGTCATGATGTTGTTGTTATGTGCCGTCGAGTCGCTTGGATCATTTTGAATTGAAACTGACTCCATGGCATTTAGTAACGTTATAGCTAGGCATAGAGTTTAGCTTTCAAAGAAAGCAGATATGCATAATGTGAGGTAATGACTGGTGCTATGAAATTTCAGTTCCCTCAAATTTTATTCCAGTTGTTCACAGTGCTTTGTTTTTTCCATGCAGGTGTGTAAATGGGTCCTGTTTTCCTCCCACCTCACTGCTGCTTGGATTTTGATCCAGTTCTCCCTCTCCCAACTCGATTGAAGTTGGTGACTTCAGGTAGTTCTTCCCATCTACTGTCTCTTCTAGGTTTTTCACTACACAACTTTCTAAAACTCAGATAATTCTAGAAGGAAATATACACAGGGATATAGAACACTTGGTTAAAATGATGGTGTCATGGATCATTTCCAAAATACTATTTTAAATGTTAACATTTTTATAAAGCATTTCATTGTTTCATAATTTGAAAAGCATCAGAGACAGTTAATCACACAGAAGGAGATTGCCCATTCTTCTCCCAAGGAGCAGCTGGTGGATTTGAACCACATGCCTTCAGGATTGTAGCGCAGTCTTATCACTAGACCACCAGAGCTCCCCCCACGGTGCCTCTGGATGGTAGTAGTTAAAAGCTCAGGAACTCCATTCTCTCGCCTTAGAATGAAGTATTTTGTTGTGTATTGTTGAGTCAGAACCAAACCACAGCTGACCCTCCAGCAGGTTTCTGGAGGAAGTTAATCACACAGAAAACTTAAGAAGACAAATACACTGGTGAACAAATGCACTTTGGCAGACTTTAAGGAATCATGGCTTTTCTACACTTCTGCTTCTTAGACAATTATATTAAATCATGAGAGACACAATTCAATCAGCATTTTGAAAATATGTCCAGGCCTCCAGCACCCATTAGTTGTGGCCAGGTATCCATGTACTATACTCCTTTTCATTCTTTTCACATCACTGTACTGTGCCACCACTAACAGAGAGTCAGAGGAAGTCAGATGGGGAAATTAGTATTTTTCCCCAAAAAAAGTTTATCCATATCACAACAATTTTTATTTACTATGATTCCTCTATCAACAAGGTTTGATCCATGGTCTGACACAAAAATACAAGTTCTGGCATTCGTCAGACATAGGTTTAAATTCTGTTTCCACAACTTCTACACCTGTAAAATGAAAACAATCTCATTGTGTGTATTAAATTAGAAGATACATGTGGTAGTCTCCTTAGTCTCATGAGCCAGATCAACTTAACACAAACGGTTTGACTTAAACTAATGGTATTGGCCAAGAACTCTGGTGACCTAATGGCTAGCTGCTAATCAAAAAAGGTGGATGGTTCAAACCTCCCCAGGGGTTCCACAGAAGAATCATCTCATCTCATCATCTGCTACCAAAAAGCTTTCAGTCTAAAAAAAAAAAAAAAAACCAAACCGTTCAGGGCAGTTCTGCTCCATCACATGGTCTTGCTTTGAACCGACCTGAAGGCAAACAGCAGCATGCCAACTTGTGCTAAGCTTGTATTGAAGAAGTACCTACCTCATATTTTTGAACACTTGAACAAAGTCTGTATGTCATAAATTGTTTCTAATAATTAAGAAGCATGTTAAGAAGAGAACTTTCAACTACTCAGTGACATGCATGATTATCATATTTAAAAATAAAGCAAAAATAGAAGGCATACCTACAAAATCAAGGGTCAAAACCAATCTTTTGCCCCAAAAAAGGAATGTATTTCCAAACACAAAGGGAATTATAGTAATTGTTAAAATTCATATATTATGGCCCCATAATACATTCTTCTCCACGACTGAGAGTGAAGGGAATTTCTTTCTCCGTATTCTAGCTCCCCACTTTACTATCATCTATGTACTCAGTATTTTCAATCACTTGCTATGCATCTGAGAGCTGGACAATGAATAAAGATTAAAGAAGAATAATGCCTTTGATCTGTGGTGTTGGAGAACAGTACTAATATGCCAGGGACTGCTAAAAGCACAAACAGATATGTCTTGGACAATAGTCAGAGTGATCCTTGGTGGCAAGGACGACACACAGTTTCATCTCATCTACTCTGAGCGTGGGTTGCTAGGAAAGAGGTTTCCTGAGAGTGATACCATGCTTGGAAAGGTGGAAGGTCAGCTAAAGAGAAGACAACCCTCAATGAGATGGGTTGGCACAGTGACTACACCAATGGGCTCAAATATGTCAGAGATGATGAAGATGGCACAGGCTAGGTTTCAGATCTATTGTTCATAGAATTGCTATGAGTCACACTCAACTTGATGGCCCCTAACAACATGTATTTAGGGAGTGTAATCCATAGGGCGTTCTACTGATAACTCCATCAACCTTCCTGTTGCTTTGAACCCAGAGTGGCTCTTCTGGATAAGCAATCTTCTTCTAGGCAATATACAGTCTCCAAAAACTCACTGGAGGGTCATGGTCATCTCAGGGTTGGTTCTGAATCAACAACAATGAGTATGTCTTCAGAGATTCAATGCAAAGTCTATTTAGTCTTCAAACACTTAAACAAATGGTTCTACAATTCTGTCTGTCTAGGAGAAGGATCACTGACTTTAGAATCATCTCACTGTGCAGTCACCTTCCATGACCTAAAGCAAAGTCCAAGGGTTGATTTGACTTGGTGAACCCTGACACTTCCTTGAAAATTTAGTCATAGATCATTACTGAAACCAATTTCTCTGATTAAATAATTACATAGACACTAACAGAAGGCCATCTTCTACCCAAATTATCTCATTATCTTGCCTCCTAATTCAAAGAATCTATAGTCTACATTTTAAATCATTTAGATCATAAAATTATAAAATGTTAACTAAAAATTAAAAAAGCAGGAATCTTCTGTTTGGACAATACCATTTGTTATTTGGTGGCACCTTCTGGGAAAGCTTGATACTGCAGCTCAGTTCTGAAAACAAATTCCCAGGCATAAAAGTCAAGTGGGGCAAAGCCTGTAAGCAGGGACACAGCACTGATGTTTTAGTATTCTATAACCCAGAGCCATGGGAGTCTGTTTTATTGAAAGTGAGTATGTACAAGACATTTTTGGTTCCCAGATGTTTTCATAAGTCTTCTTTCAGTTCTGGTTTGTATGGCAAATCCACTTACAAGTAGAACCTGTCACTCCTGAAGGCTGTTGGTGAAGTCCAAACCAATAGCGTAAGGAAATGTGATTAATAAATGGGACCAGCAGTGATGCCAGTTTCCTGAAGAACATATTTGCAATTGTATTACGAACTTATGGAGGGAAAGAAAGATCTGCTTTAACTCCAAACTCACTACCAAGTCAGATGACTCCTGGATCAAATTCTGGATCTACCTCTTTTAAATATAGTTGCCTTGGGCATATTCTTATCTTTTGCGTCTCAGCTTCCTTGCTTTAGAAATGAGGATAATAATAGTATCTATTTCATAGAGTTATTCTGAGGATGAAATGAGTTAAGACATAGAAAGTACTCTGAAAAAGACTGACACATAGTACTCAAGAAATGTTGTTGTTGAGTTGATGCCAAGTCCTGGCAACCTCATGCATGTCAGAATAGATCTGTGTTCCACGGAGTCTTCAATGGCTTAGTTTTCAGAGGTAATCACCAGGATTACTTCCTCTGAGGTGCCTCTGGGTGAACTCAAACTTTATCCTTCCAATTTGCAGCCAACCTCCTAAATGCACGACTCTGAGACTCCAAGGCTCCCCTAAACCCACTGCCTTCAAGTCAGCTCCAACTCCCAGTAATCATCCATCAGGTTTCTAAAGTGACAGATCTTTACAAGAGGAAACGTCCCTCTTCTTCTTGAGGAGTGTCTGTGGATTCAAAGAGGTAGACTTTCATTTAGTAGCCCAATGCTCTAAGAGCTCTGGTGGTCCAGTGGTAAGAAACTGCACCGCAATTCTCAATGCACATGATTCAAATCCACCAGATACACCATGGGAGAAGGATGGACAATCTCCTCCTTTGAGACTAACTGCCTCTGAAAACCTGCCAGAGGGTCAGCTATGGGTCAGCTCCAACTTGAAGGCACACCACAAGAGTGTAATGAACAGTAATGCATGGAATAGGTAGATGACGCAGCTCTCTCAATCAGGGCTCACAGAATTTACTGAAAGACAGTGGCTCCACATACATGAATAAAAATTAGTTTAGACAATTGTAGACAGCAAATAATCAACTATACAATGATAGGTTTCCTTTGTCCACAACTCTCAGGTACTCAGCAGTGTCCAAGGTATTATTAAAGAGTGAGAAATCACAGAGGCTCAGAATAACACAGCAATAAGAAAAAGGGCTGACTCTGTTTTTGTTGTTGTCATCTTGCTTTGTTTTAAAGCTCCTTTTAAATGTTTCCAAATCCCTTTTTATTTTTAAAAAATAAGTCAGAAGTGTGAGTGAACAGTTAGCTGGCTAGACTGTACCCCTCAACCCCATCTGATCTCATCTAACATAAGAAACAAAGAGCATTCTAGAATGGGGTCAGGTGACAGAGATCCACACAGCCAACCAAGTTAACTTTCTCACAATTGTTTTAATGAATGGTCCACGCAGAGCTGAAATCTACCAGAGGAAGAATTGCAACCCTGCAGGTATTTTTACCTCCAGTTATAAAACACAGAGAATAAGGAGCCCAGACCGACAGCTCCCCGCCCCCTGGAGAGCTGGGCAGCCCTTTAATGAATGGACGCTCCAGCTGCTCGCTCCTGCCATACTTACAGACTCTACAGCTCCCCATGTGCTGGAATTACAAGTCATTAAAAAGCCACTTTGAAAACACAATAAAGACCTTCTTCTCTGGCTGCGCCAACCTTCCCTCACATCAAAACCTCAGGCAATGCTTCAACAGCAGGGCGTTTACTGCCAGCGCCAGACAGCATAAGCAGGGCAATGAACAGGGTGGGTCAGAGGAAATGAGGGACAACAAAAGAAGGGAAGTTTTCTTTTTCCTCCTCCTTCCTTTATTCTTCCCATTTGAAAGAAACTTCTGCAGAGGTGGTTTTATAGTATTTATCCTGTATCTGAGCCACCACCTCACCCCTGGAAAGAATGCTTGCCATCTGAGGAGATTTTTGTCTTCCTTAAGAAAACATTTCAGGAGCAAAAAGAAAGATCAAAGGACCTGATTAACATCTCCAGCTCTCACACTGGTAACATTTTGTCAAATTTAATCTGCCCATTTCCCAGGAACTTTTCATTTCTCCATTTCTAAATTACAGTTATATTGGGGGGAGAAAGAGACAAGCAAAAAAAAAAAAGAAGTGCAGGCATCAGCCTTAATTGTCTAGTGCTGCTATGTCAGAAATATCACAAGTGAGCAGCTTAACAAACACTACTGCGCTTTCTCATGGTTCGAAGACTAGAAGTTGTGGCCTAGTCAGCGAGCTCTGGCAGCCAGTGGTTAAGAACCTCCTGAAAGGCACACAGTTTGAGTCCACCAGCTAGGAAAGTCCGTGAAGGAAGGATGGGCAAATCTCCTCCAGTGTGATTAACTGCCTCTGAAAACCTGCTGGAGGGTCAGCTATGGGTGGGTTCTGACTCAAAAGTACAAACTACCACTACCAGGCCTTGTTAACCAAAACCCACGCTTCTCCAGCAACTTGGATCCACCAGCAACTGCTCGGAGAAAAAGATGGGCAATCTCTTCTGCTGTCATTTCAGCCTCCTGAAAACTCACTGGAGGGGCATCTGTGAGTTGGTTCCAATTGGGTAACAACAAGAAAGACAGAATAAGAGAGCTGGTGAGAGAGAGACACAGAACAAGAGAGCAGGTGAGAGAGAGAGGGAGAGAGAGAGAGAGAGAGAGAGAGCATGCGCGCAAGCACATGAACAAGAAAGCAGGTAAAAGAGACAGAACAAGAGAGCAAGTGAGAGAGAGAGAGGGAAAGGGAGAGGGAGAAGAAGAGGGAGGGAGAAAGTGAGAGAATGAGAGCGCGCGCGAGAGAGAATACACACACAAACA
The DNA here is from genome assembly GCF_000299155.1 of Elephantulus edwardii. Lineage (NCBI taxonomy): Eukaryota > Metazoa > Chordata > Mammalia > Macroscelidea > Macroscelididae > Elephantulus > Elephantulus edwardii. The sequence continues at coordinate 11,817,625 of NW_006399764.1, read as the reverse complement.
AGAAAGCAGGTGAGAAAGAGACAGAACAAGAGAGCAGGAGAGAGAGAGAGAGAGAGAGAGAGAGAGAGAGAGAGAGAAAGTGTAGTGTAGGCGGCAGGGAAGAGTCTTCTGGGAAGCCTCGCTTGCTCTCTGTTGACGCTGATAGAAAGGTTTATGTCTCCTGAGCTCATGCTCCTGAGTGATCTTCATGTCACCTGATACCTATATTTGCACCAATCTTTGCTAGTCTAATTATGTAATATCTCTTACGTGTCTCAAAAAAAGATGGACTCAAAACCCTACCCTCCACTATCTCCGTCTTGTTAACATTAACAGAGAGAATACATTTCTAAATGAGATTGTAACCACCTCCCATACTGGAATCCACAGCCTTCCACTGGATTCCTACTCACAGAGTAAGAACAGAGTTCACGCATATGATCTCATAGGGCTTCCCGCTGCAGATCTTTATGGAAGTGGACAGTCTCATCATGTTTTTCTTGTGAAGTGGCACTGGATTCAAACTACTGACTTTTTGGTTAGCAGCCAAGTGTTGGAACCAATGTCCCATCACAACTCCTTATCCTAAGTGTAAAGGTTAGGATTTAAAATACATACGGGGGGAAGGGGCACACACAATTTAATCCATAATAACATTGACAAAGAAAATACTAATGTAACCAAATCTGATCACAAATGCTTATTTCAACTGTCTTTTACTACTTTCTTCTCCTTTTTTTGTGCCATGGTTATAAAAGTTTCTAATATATTAAAACCACAAAAAATAGGTTTTTCTTTGAAGGCAAGTTAGATGAAAGGCACAAACTGAAATTTAGGTATCGCAGGAGATATGAAACATACTTCCTCTACTACAGTTTAAACAAGTTAATAAAAACTGCATTTGCAAGTTTCAGCTGACGCTGATATGTTCAAACCCGCCCCTTCCCAGATGCCACTTAGTGTCAGTCACTATTAAGAACAACCACTTTTCATAAATACAGTGGGGCATTATGGCCCAAAGAGAGCATTTCTAATGCCAAAGCAGACTCATTGTAAGGTGAATCAATCGGGTTTTGGAATATGAAATATTCTTAATCCTAATGTCTATGTTCACAGTAACATTCCCTCATCATGCACTGTGAATTTACCGAATTACTGTCAACTGTGAAGTTGCATTTCTGCAATAAAAAAAATAACACCAAAACTACAGACCAATAAAGTGGAAAGTCGACTCATAGAGTGTCATTCTGCTGACCCAAAGGCTGTGCGTCTCTGGCAGTCGGAATCCACCAGTAGTGACTCGGGGAGGGGGGGGGGGGGAAGATAGAGACTCTCCCTTCATGATTTACAACCTTGGAAACCTTCAGGAGGTTTGCTAGCCTTGGAACTGACTCAGAGTGACAGATCCAGTGCAGTGCTGCATGCATCAATGTCCTTCATTCGAACAGATGTAGATACTGGAAGTTGGAACATGACTGAAGGATAACAGAATGGATGCCTTTGAGTTGTGGTGTTGAGTACTGAATATCCCATGAGCTGCTATAACCAACCAAATATGTCTCAGAGAAAATGCTGAGAAGGTCATCTTTGGAGGCAAAGATGGTGAAGCTTCATCTCACATACCACAGTCATGCTGTTAGGAAGGGTCAATCCTCAGAAAAGGACACCATGCTTGGAAAGGTCAGTGAAAGAGAAGGCAACCCTCAACAAGACAGACTGACACAGTGACTGCAATAATGGGTCCACATATATCAGAAACGACGAGGATGGCAGAGGATAAGGCAAGGTTCAAGTCCATTGTTCACAGACAGGGTCACTATAAGCTGTAGTCAATTCAGCATCACATAACAACAACAAAAGATTCTAGGAAATTTTCACTTGACTTTTAGTTTAAAACTAAGGACCTTTTGTCCTGTATTTTTACAGTTTCTATGTAACACAAACCCAAGCCCCACTGGTAGGGAGGTGGTGGCAACTCAGAGCGGCCTTCCATCCTGCTTCCAGGAAGACAACACCCATCATTCTCCCAATGACTTAACACAGGCATATCTTTATCAAGGTCATGTACCTTCTACAGACAAGATGGAAGCAATCTGCCATCTATACAAGTCCTCTTTCCCCCTATAAAGCACAGAAGCACTGGAAAAGGGACTCTGGAGTTCGGCACTATTGTTTTGGTATCAAAAAATTATCTTTCAAATCCTTCAAGGAAAGGGAAAGTGAAGCAGTGCATAGTAACAGCGAACTAACACTTAGTGATTACCGTACTAAGTGTTCTTCCCAGATTCATTTATTTAATTTTCACATTAATGTACAAGCCACTGGTAGGTAGTATTTTAATATCATTTTACAAAAGAAGACACCAAGAAAATAAAATCATTTGGGCAAGATCAGTGGTGGATCTGACACGCTAGTGTAGATTTGGGTACAGTACAGGTAGCTGCTATGTACCTTCTAGAAAAAACTGACCCACATCTAACCCTCCAATAGGTTTTCAGAGGCTGTAAACTGCATAGGAGATGACCAATCCTGTTACTCCCACAGAGCAGCTGGTAGATTTGAACTGTGTGCCTTTAAATTGGCAGAGCAATGCCTTACCACTCAGCCACCAGAGCGCTCTATAGTGTAGATCAGACTTCTATTTATCAGACAGTCCAACCACATGTCTGTCTACCTACACATTTATCAACAAATAATGTGATTCTCAAAAGATACTCAGGCATACAAACACAGGAAAACTATGCATCTCTCTTCTCATACACAAAGTATACTGAAATTTAAGCACAGATAATCACATGAATCAGAAAGATTCCCTATAATTCTTTAATAATATTATACTTTACTTTTATATAACCCACTTCCTAAACAACATGCCTCCGGAAACTCTAAGAACTTTGATAAATGTTGATAGTTGAGGAGGGCTTCAGGCCTTTTGTTGATAGGGTTGCTAGGAGACATGCTCAACTCGAACAATCAACAACTTTTATATAGCTGCACTGCAATCCCAGAGAAACACGGTTCGAATCCACCAGATGCTCTGCCGGAGAAGGAGGCGCAATATCCTCCTGTACCAGTCAGATCTGATTTGACGGTACACGCACACAAAATAATTAAAAAAAAAAAAACAAAACAACTTTTATATAAAAACTAAAACCTAAGTTCAATATAGAAAGCATCCTTTAAAATTTTCTTTTTTTTTCCCATTCAGCCAAAACTAACCTGTACCCAAAAAAGACTGATGTTGAAACGATTTCATTTTACATGGATCTATATTCAACATCCATAGAAGTAGCATTTTAAAAATTAAACAAGGGATTATAAGTGGGAAAAATGGCACAGTAAAGGGCAGGGTTCAGATCGGTTATTCAAAGCGTAACTGTGAGTCGTACTCAGCTTGACAGCACTTACCAATGACACCACAAACAGTAAAGATAGGATCTAACTTTGAGGATTACCATGCGTCTGACTCAAGCCATGGCATTTTCTTTCACCTCTTACATGGTTGAAAGCTGGACAAAGAATAAGGACAATTGTGGTGTTGACGATAAATATTGACTATCTCACAGATTGCCAAGAGAAAAAGAAATCTGTCTTGAATACTCCTTACAGGCAAAGATGACAAGGCTTCACTCACATATCTGGACTTGTTATCAGGGAGGTCTAGTCCTTGGAGAAATACATTATGCATGATGAAGTAGAGAGCCACCACAAAGAACACTGCTCTCCATGTGATACACACTGTCATAGTGGCTACAAGACTGATTTCAAATACTGCAGAGATTGTAAGAATGGGGCATGGCCAGGCAACGAGTGCTTTGTCCTACTTTTCACAGGGTCACCAGAGTTGAATCAGAAGGAACTCGACAGCACCTAACAATGACACCAACCTGTACCAAGATGGAATGTTTCTTTACAGACGTAGCAGGTGAATAATTGTCTTCTCCTGCCCTTCCTACTTCTTCACTCTTATTTCTTTTTGCACTTCTATTTTCAAAATCTATGATCTTTGTCCATTCCTTGTACAACTACTGACCACCCAATTCTTTATCTATGAACATGAACACAGATTTCAGTAATGAAGCTGGAAATGTCTTGAGATGACTTAGATCATCTTATCACACACAGATGAGAACAGGCTCACCGAGATGTGAAGGTGGAAAGTATCGTGCAAGGACAAGGCCCTGGTCCAAGTGATCAAATTAGTTATTGGCCAAACTGTGGCCACAGGCTGCTTGGAATCCTCCCTTACAACCAGTTCCTTTTCCTTCTTCTCTGGTCCAGAGGAGGGATGGCAAGTATGAGAAAGTGCAAGTAAAATCTCTTAATTATTGGAAAAATGGAATTTCAGCCTTCTTTTATTTATCAGTTCTCTTCTGTGGTAGCACTCACATTTAGGGAATAAAACCAAAAGAAACAACAGAAAAATCATTGTGCTCACCAGGATGTTGATATCCAAGCAGTACCAAAAAAATCTCTAGAGGCTTTTCATTTTCGGATATGAGCACATGACAGAACTCCATGAGAATCGCAAGCATTAACTGTGCTAAGATGCCATGTGTCATTCTGAAAAGGCAACTATTGTAAAAAATTATGATTGTAAGGTTTTGATCCAGAAGACTTTTCAAGGTATTGCCTTAGACACATACAAAGTAGAACAAAAATTTTTATTAAAATAAATGGCATGCTTTGTAAGTTACATGTAAAGAGGAGTGAGTAAGCAGCCGCTATGAAGCTGCTCAAAGAGAATTCAAAGAGGAAGTCCCTCTGTGACAATAGACAGAGCAGGCAATGGTGCTTTATAAATGCCACTTAGTCCTACAAATCAGTAAACACTCCAGACAGTTGACATTCAACTTTCTGACCATGACCTACTAAGAAATACAGACATAAACCTTCTGAAATAAAATGTTCACGAACCATTACAAGCTACATTGTATTCTGAGATCTTTTTAAATGGTGATGATGACACATGAAATTGAATTCAAGCCTCCTAGTGAGTCACACTCCACAATTTGAAAAACTCCATTTGAAAAAAAATCATAACATGTCAGAAGACAGAAAAACAAAGTTGCTAAACTTGACAGACTTGATAGATAGACTAATCATACCCCAATAGCATCAATGAACCTATCTGGGTGATTTGAAACAAAAGACAAACATAACAAAATGAGTTTCAAGTAACAACTGCATAAAGAGTAAGTTTCTAATTAACAGGTGCGATGGTAGTAAGATGCAAAAGAGGAAAAGATAAACGTGTGAGATTCTGGAATAAACCCATCAGCTGTCATCTCCATTTCACACACTTAAAGTCTTTGCTAAACAATGGAACAAATCAGTCACCAGTGCTTCATACACTCCTAAGTGACCTGCTATTAAAATCTCAAGATTGGCTATAGAGAGAAAAGGAAGAATGTGACCTGTGATCGACTGAGAATGGTTTGACATATGTCCTGAAGAGTCAATGCGAAACGCAGGACAGGAAAGCTGCCACTGAAACCTCCTAGCTCTTGTCAGCATCTGAACCAGGGACATTTTTGGGGTGACACATGGGGCGGCAAAGAGAATACACATTCGGAAACACCCAGCAATACAGAGCCAGTCATCCTACTTGATCTTGTCTAAAAATACTAATGAGCAGAAGTAAGATTCCGGGGATCAGCCAAAGACCAAAGTGGAAGAAAAAGAAAAATGAAGAGAAACTTCATATAAAATAATGTTGACTCTTTAGAAATAAAACAGAGTATCAACTAAATTATTAACAGTTCCTGTCACGAGAGTTGTAAGATTTCTTACACTAGTAAGAAGTGCAACTAGGTAACTTGCAAGTTGTTGCTGTTGTTGCCTTGGGCCACTGAGTTGGAACCGATTCCTAGCTGATCCTCCAGTTCCATGTTTTTCATGACTGTAAAGTGCACAGGAACACATCACCCATTTTGCTTTTACAAAGCAGCTGGTGGATTTGAACCCTGTGCCTCTGGGTTGGCAGCACAACTCTTAAACACTAGGGCACCGCCAGAGCTGTCTATCTTGAACACAATCCCTTCTGATTGATAAATATGCAATTTAAAGTCTACATCCCAAAATCAAGTGACTTTTTTAAAAAAAAATTCTGTGGTCGGATCAAAATTAAAAATCCATCTCATTTCACAGCTCAGTGACCCTCGATCAGCTTTCCCAGCCTCTGAACCTTTGAAGGAGGAGCTAATATACCCAGCTTGCTCTCAAAGATGGGTTAGTAGATTTGAACAGTAGACCTTTGGGAAAGCAGCCTGATACACATTATGCCACCAGAACTTAGATGGTCAAATGGGTACCAGTATATCTAGCCGCAAAAACGTTTCAGTGAAGATCATGCTACATTGGCGACAGGGAGGAGTAAGTGTTTCCAAATAATCACCTCGTTTCACATGTATATTCATTCACATGTTAAAACTTAGCAAAAGGTCAATTTTAAATATGGGTTGTTGCTGTTGTTACGTGCCGTCAAGTCACCTGAAACTCACAGTGACCCTATGTACAACTGCTCTGAACCCTGCTCTATACTGAGACAGCCTTATTGCCTCTGACACACTTACCCCCATTACCCCAGACACTGAGTCAACTCATCTCATAAGGGTCTTCCTCTATTGCACTGTTCCTCCACCCTCCAAAGCATGACTTCCTCCATGTAACATGTCAAAACTATGCCAGACAGAGCTTCAGAATCCTTGCCTCCAAGGGGCAACCTGGCTTCACCCTCTCCAGGATGAACCTGTTTGATCTCTTTGCAGTCCATCGTATAGTCAATACTCTTCTCCAACACCACAGCTCAAATTATGAACTTTAACTATGTGTAGTCTATTGTTATATAAAATGTGCCTTCAAAAAGCTGTAAAAAGCAGCATCACCAACTCTCTCTATACAGCATTCCACTAAGCAAAAGATCAATATTATAGCTATAATCCAATATATTCCAAGATTTCCTTTTAAGTTTATGTTAACTTGGATTCAAGTTTTATTCTAGTTCTCATTTCTTCCTAAGTCAAATAAGTGAAAATCATATTAACTAAGCTCTGATAAACATCTACATTTTTCTAGTGTTATCCTGACTCATTACCACGCCACAGAATTTCTCTTTCTTTTAATAACCTTAATCACACTCAGAAAATCTGTAAACTCATAATGATGGCTCTTCTTCCTTCTCATTGGTTAAGTCAACTCTCCTTTGGCTACAACTCTTTGCATGCTACCACCTCAACATTCATTCAATGGCTCGACATTCATTTTCTTCATCATTCACTATGAAGCTACTGGAAAGAAAAAACCACCAGGTAAGGGAAGAAAGGAAGTCAACAAGACTACTCACATCCGATTTAGAGGACATATTCTCCTCCACGTCTGAGTCGTTGGGGTCCACAATATCATCGAAGGGTGGTAAAGTTGATTTCTTCTTCTCTGATGTCTCACTTTCAATTTTGACCTTTCCCATCTTGACATGAGATTTCTCTTTTGTCTGTTTTTTTTCAGCGGAACATGTGAGTATCAGTGGCGGTGTGGTAGAAAAACTTTTAAATAACGTTTCTGAACTACTCTTTTTCCTCTTTTTGGCTGAGAGTTCTTCAGACTCGGAAATGGGAGGCCTTTTACTAGGAGCCTTCTTTTCTTGCTGTCCACTAGTGATGGTGAGAAGGTTACTGTCCGGTTTTGGCTCTTTTGACATGGGTTTGGGTTCCTTGAAGGCCATCTTAGGAACAATTTTTTCTTCTTTCAGTGGTTTGTTTTCTTTGGGTTTCTTAGAGGATTCTTTGGAAGATTTGTTGTGATCCCTGGAAGGTTCTTTGAAGGCACTTTTATGTTCTCTGGAGTCTTTAGAAGGTTTTTCCTTGTGCTCCTTCATTAATTTGTGAGGCTTTGAAAAACTGGTGCTGCTGCTGCTACTGCTGCTGCTGCTACTGCTGCTGCTACTGCTGCTACTGCTGCTGCTGCTACTGCTGCTGCTGCTGCTGCTACTACTGCTGCTGCTGCTGCAGCTGCTGCCGCTGCTGCTGGTGTGAACACTCCGGTTAGGGTCCTGCAGAAAGATGAGACAGAAGTGAGCTCGCAACGAGAAACATCAAGGGAGGCCCAGCAGTCCAATCCCTTCACCATGAGCTGCATGACAGGATCCTTCATCCACTGTTCAGAAACCAAGCCTTTCATGTATTCTATTTTATGAAAACCAAAGTGCCACTGTGTACCAAGTGGAAAACAGAGATGTGAGAAACACTGAAAGGGCTACCATTATATATTAAGGAATTGAATGAAGCAAGCCAGCTTCCTGATTATTGGACACTGAGCATTTTAGAGCACCTCAGTGCAACGAATGCTAAATGCTGGCCCTAGGAAATACAGAGATGGGTAGCACAAGCCCTTCACCCTTTGCAATGACGTGCGTCTGTGATTCACCTTTGCCCGGCAGTGCCAACTCCAAGGCACCATGACAACAGAAACTAAAGTGAGTCTTCTAGCACTGAGTCAGCGCTGACAACAAAAAGCAGGGGAATGATCAAATATTGAGAGAATAGGGAAGAAGGAAGGAGGAGGGGGAGAGGAAGGAGAAAGGAGGAGGGGGAGGGGGAAGAAGAAGAAGAATCATCATCATCATCATCCAAGAAATTGGTTCACAAGTAAATTTAAAAATATTCAGAAAGAGCTAGGTCTTAAAGACCAAGCATGAAATTACTAGAAAAAGACGACTGAAATGGTACCCGGAGACCAAAGGCCAGATGAAGACATAAAAAATAAAAATGAAATCATTTGCAATTTGAGATAAAAAAACACATTTTTCAACATTAACCCAAATTCATCAGTAAGAGAATATATTTTTCTTCTTCACCAATGGGAGAGGAGAACGGAGGAGGGAGGAATCTAAAAGATAAATGTACCAAAAAGTCTAGCAATTACTAGTGTGTAATTGTGAGAAAGGAATTATTTGTTATCTATTTAACTTTAAATGTGTTACCCTGCATTTATTTATTGCCATTCAAATACATGCTATGGAACATATGGCCTAGATAGAACTGACGTGCTTCGGTGAAGTTCATCTGACCCCAACTTACCATATTTATGATCCTCTACTATTAGGTGCACGAAACTCTAGTCACCTAGTGGGTAAGGAGTTGCACTGCCAAACCAAATGCATAAGGTTCAAACCCCACCCAAGGGAGAAAGATGGGCAATATCCTCCCTTGCAAGCTTCTGAAAACCTGCGGGAGGATCAGGCATGCATTGGCTCTGACTCAACAGCACACAACAACAATTATTAAATATACAAAACAGATGAGGTAGCTGGGCTTGCAAAACCCACCACAATAGTAAAAGACAGCCCCTTTCTGACTGACTTACATCTCCTAATGAGACCAAAACAAGTAAATGTCTGCCTTTTTCAACTCAATTTACATCTGCAAGTACACTTAGGCTTCACTCTAACTCATCTACTTCAGAGTAAGGCGATGCCAACAAACCTCTGTTTCTTAAATCTAATCCAGCACAACAAAGAAGTGTTTGTTTTTTTGGGGTGTGTGTGTGTGTGTGTGTGTGTGTGTGTGTGTGTGTGTGTGTGTTTAAAAAGTCTATGTGTGGATAAGCAAGCATTTTAAAGTACTATCTCAAAATATTCTTTTTTAAAAAATATATTCTTTTTCTGTATTAGTAGCACATTGTTTTTTTATTACTAAACCCCCCCCCGTGTTATTTGCTTAACAACAACAAAATAACAAGCAATTTCACTTATTTTTTTTAAAATGAGTTTTAGATTCCAAAATTCTAAAATGGATAATATTAGTAAGCAAAGACATGCTTTTATGCACCAAACTAGATCCTTCCTTACAACATATCTTCAGAAGAAATTTGAAAGCAGAATGCTGAAGATAAGATTCCTATTACAGAAACTTCATTATTTTATCAATTCTATTACAAGACATTTCCTGGCATGTTAAGCAATGCCATCAATAATTAAAATAAAGTATAATGGACAAACTAAATTAAGGAAGAACATTCTGAAATCTAATCTTCCAGAGGCTTTCTTCTTTCTTTTTATTAAATTGGTTTGTGACTCACTGAATTTTGGTGATTTGCCAGCAGTATTCTAATTATGGCTAGAGGACACCCAAGTACTGGTGTTTAATATTCAGGCTTCATGGAGTAGCACACATATTTTTTTAAATGCTAATTTTACAAAATACACAATTGTTAAACTATTATATTTTTTAATGTTAAACATCAAAACAAAACACAGTAACATTACAGCACACAGTGTACAGTGGGGGAGAGGAAGACTTCCACCGGGATCTTACCATTATTTATTTGTAATATCCTCTATGGAAAAAACTGGGACTTTTAACAACGCCCACAGCCTTTGTGTCACAGAAAGGGCAATTTCTTGTCTTTACTGGACCCACATAATGCCAGGCATAAAACTTGAGAAATTTTAAAACTTTTACTTCCCACGATGGTCTTGATATTTGACATTTATCTTTCACTCACCCAATACACTCCTTTTGGTAAAAGCAGGCTTATCAGTTCTTGATCATTTGCCTTTTGGAATAACCCTCACAAACAGCTTTCTTTAAGCAAAAAAGAGCTCAGTGGACAAACTCTCCAGAAAACTCAGTTAACAACTCCCTAGAAAAAGAAACCCCATCGTTTCTAGCATTTATATCATATTTTCTTTGGCCTGGGTAGCAACGAATGACAAAGCTCAAACTGATGTTATCTGATACTATATTCACAGATGTAAACACAAAGTTCTTAGGGAGTTACGCTATTAACAAAAAGGCTGAACTTCTGTTTATTCAAATTCACCAGTGGCTTTGAAGGAGAAAGATACCAACCTCCTCCTATGCAGTTTACATCCTCAGAAACCCAATGGAAGATTGGCTATGAGTCAGTTGCAACTTGATGGCAATATCACAGATACACACACACAGAGTCTCACTCTCTCTAGAAGCTTTCACTCATGCTTAGTCTTCCTATCCATAAACACGAGGTATCTAGTCATGGCTATGCAAAATTTTTACTGAACTATTAACCTCAACATTAAGTGTCACTGAACAGCACAGAACTAATTACCATTCAATGTGAAGTTTACACATGTTGTACAATTCCAATCCACTTTGCCCGAGGCTGATGAAGACAGCCTGAATAGTACGCTATCCAGCTAGTAAGAACATGTGCAATTCAAATCTCAAATATTTAAGGGAAATGACTGTTTCAACATAAATATACATGTATCTGCACCGACTATACAATCTATGACTATATGGTACAATATTTTCTTTCATCCATTCAGTTGCTAATGAATGCTTCCTTGTTTTAGTGTTCTGGAACACAACAAGCCTCTTTAATGCATAATCTCCTCTAATACTACTTGTCAACAACTTCACTAAATGCTCTAAGAAAAAGAAGAAGTTGTAAGTATTGGCCAGAATAAGGCTTTCCTGGTTATATCTTGCTTTCAACATCCATGTTATCACCATGTCTCTTTCCCACTACGACTGATAACTAAAAGGCGATTTTTCTCTCCAGTTCCTGTTTGCTCCCCTCTAGCTGGCCTCTTATTTTTTTTGTTTCTGTCACACTTTAACTGGTGTCCGTGTTATGTATGGTTTTCAGATCATTCATATTTTGCTCAATGAAATTTGCATGTGGACAAAAACTTTCCCAGAAGAGCATTTGTCCAAGACCAATAAATTCTTCTAGAAGAGTTATATGTCCAAATAGTATATTAAAAGGGAACTTTCGGTTGCTCCGCCTCTTTCCAGTCTCTCTTTCCTGTGGCGGAGTCTGGAGACGACGAGCAGACACGGCACCTCGTAAGGGAAAGGAAAAGAAGGAAGAGCAGGTCATCAGCCTTGGACCTCAGGTGGCTGAAGGAGAGAATGTCTTTGGTGTCTGCCACATTTTTGCATCCTTCAATGACACTTTTGTTCATGTCACTGATCTCTCTGGCAAGGAAACCATCTGCCGTGTGACTGGTGGTATGAAGGTGAAGGCTGACCGAGACGAATCCTCACCATACGTGGCCATGTTGGCTGCTCAGGATGTGGCACAGAGGTGCAAGGAGCTGGGCATCACTGCTTTATACATTAAACTTCGCGCTACAGGAGGAAATCGAACTAAGACCCCTGGACCTGGGGCCCAGTCTGCCCTCAGAGCCCTTGCCCGTTCAGGAATGAAGATTGGACGGATTGAGGATGTCACCCCTATCCCTTCCGACAGCACCCGCAGGAAGGGTGGTCGCCGTCTGTGAACAGGACTCATCAAATTATTGTTTTCTGTTAATAAATTCCTTCATGTAAATTTTAAAAAAAGGGAACTTTCTAAAAATTATACTCCAACATTTTTATTCATGCAATGAAGTAAGGAAAACCATCAGAGTCAGAAGAAGGTGACTCAAACTAGAAGTCTCTTCTGTAATGTCATCAAACACTTGCTAAGTGGAATAGAAGGCTCAAATGCCACCTGAGACTATCAATAAAAAAGAAAAGTCAGGATTCCAGCGAGAAAAGAATTTTGTATTTGGCATGCCTGCTCTTCAATCCCAAATCCAAACTATTTACCTTTCTTGACCAATCTTTCTTGGCCCCAAAGGCCAGCATGCAGTAAAGCCTAAAGAATGTTTATGGGTGTTGAGAAAGAAAGATCTGGTGTGGGACTTGCTCTGCTTTGGAACCACGGCTAAACCCAGAAGAGTTTTTTCCCCCCCAGTACATGATGTATATGAGTACATCAAAATGTCCAGGTCCTAAAGTTGCTCACAAGCTATTCAAGAGTCACCTCTATTGTTGAGAGTAGGGAAGGTAAGGAGGCAACAAAGTATAAAGCTTTTCAGGAGTGTGGACAAAACACACAGCCCTGCTGCTACAGTATGGCCTGATATTTTTCATTATGGACAAGATTACACCTTAAAGTTCTGTAATGCTCCATTTGATCTTACTGCTCATAAAAATAGCAAACCTCAAGAAAGAAAGGCATACCTGTCAGTACTGCTGGAGGAGGACTAAAAAAAGACTTAGACCAAAAATAGTATCACCTCTTAAGGAAAATCAAAGTGGATGTAACAAGAGTACTGGAGTATTAGAACTTTGAAAAAAGGCTTTCTATCCATTGTGTTAGCCCCCACTGGAGCAGGATCATCAGCTGACTCAATTGCAGATACGTGGTCTTGTAAATCATCAATAGCTGTGGGACCAATATAAGCGAGAGAGCTTTCCACACTGTGAAGAGTCTTTTGGTGAGACTATAGCCTGACAGAACCCTGAAGATGGAGCTAAAATTAAAGGTTTTGATTCAGATGGATGAATGAATGAATGAATGAAAAGCTAACTTACAACTGCTATGAAACAAAGCCTGCTGGATGACTGAGGAAGTTTGTGCTGCCAAACTGAACCTAGACTTACACTTGATGACTGAGAAGATGTCTGAACTAACTGAGGGACTGTGTCATGCTATTAGTCTGGCTGGAAGTTGCTGTTCATTAAGCCTATACTATGTAATATCTTTTGTCTTCTCCACTCCACAACCTATTTCCCTAATAAACCCCACAACTGTGAGTAAAATCTGTGAGACAATTTATTTGACCCAATGACTAAAGCAAGTACATGTAGGATGGTATATCTGACCATTTACGCTAATTGTTTGGTACTACTGATATTATTGATGGGGACAGTTCCCCTTTATGAAGTTGGCAGAAGTTACACTTGGTCTTCCCCATGTTTTCATTGCTCCTTTCACAAGTACAATTTAATGGAAATAAAATATTTAAAAGAAAATTTAAAACATACATAAAAACTTCAACTGAATAATTTAGTCAGTAAGTAAGATTGGCTCATATTGGCAGCATGAAAGATCAGCTGGAAGGACTATCAAACCATGAAGGAAAAATATGAGGGTTTTTTTTTTTTGGCGGGGGGAAGAGATTAAAGACATTCAACACACAAGCCACACAAAGTTTTCACAAAGAGTGTTTTAGTATGTTTGGTTTTGTTTGGGATTTTTTGGGGGGGTTTTTTAAAGCAAACAGAAAACAAGCAAACCAAATCCACTGCCTTGAATAGATTCAGACTCATTGTGACCCTCTACTTACTGGCTTTCTGAGGCTGTAAATCTCAACAGAAAGGAGTGGTTAGTAGATTTGAACCACCAACTTTTTAGTTAATAACCCAACACATATCTACCACACAACCCACATTTGTGTGGATTTTTTTAAAAAAATGCAAGTAAAGACAGAAGCTTACTAGAGAAAAATACTTTGCAAACAGAGACATGGACAGACAAGGCACCACTAGCCAATCACTCCAACTCACGTTCTTTAAAGAATATAGGAAAACATTGCCAACGAACTATAGAGAAGAATGAATTTCAATCACACAGAGAGCCAAGAATAAAAGTAAGACTGGTGAGAAAAGACGCATTCCTGTAAATTCCCTCAATTCCAAGCCTTTAAAAGACAAAGGAAAGATGATGTTGCTGGGAAAAAATTAATTTTTGAGAATCAAATTAACATGGAACTTCTCTGAAGTTGAGTGTTTCAAAGGCAACTCTTAAACACACTAATATATAACCTGAGCTAGGAATGAAAGACAGGTGACAGAAAGGTAGCAGAGTTCAATCTCTTTAAAAGATAACACTGAGCATGACTGTCCTCTGGGAAGAACCATACAAAGTTCTATTCAGTTCCAGTAGAAAGGATACAAGGAATTATTTTTCAGTATGCAGCAAACAACTGTTTGAAATCAAGAGTCCCTTCCTACATATTTTTCAAGGGACACAGAAACCTAGAGACATCATTAGCAAATAGTATTTCTAAACTGATAGACATCAAAACAGTAGTGTTCAGAGAGCTTACATAATAATGAGAAAAGCAACATCTCTCAAATACTTCTATAGAGCACATGAGGTCTCCAATTATTTCAAAGAGTACCCAGCACCAAACAATGAAGTTATCTTTCAACTCATAATGAAAGGTCTTAAAAATCAAAATTAAAATCTGTTCTGATACAGAGTTGGTAGTGACAAAAATTTAAACTACTAAAGACAAAGAAATGATCACTCCCAAGGAGGTAGGGAATTCACAGTATAAGTAAAAGATACTTGTACCAGTACACATCCATGCTGTGATTATAGGAGATTCATGATATGAGTAAAAAATACTTGCACCTGTACACATCTATGCTGTGCTTAAATGGTCTATCTATTCAAAACTCAAACACAATTCATTTTCAATTTAACCAGCGCATCCCCAGCACTTACTAAACGACTTAATTTTGTATCTATAATAGTGGAGATATTAGTATTACTTATAAAGTTAATGCAATGATTAAGTACGTCCAACATATGTAAAGTTCCTACCACCACATTGGCAAATGACAGAATGTAAGTTAATTATTTCAGATTACAATTACTGCTAATACTACAGACAATCACAGAAGACTATATGTTGTTGTCATTGAGTAGAATATAAATCCTATCTATTCATGTAGCACAATGTTACCAGTCTTGACAATGAAAAAAATTTTGGATAACAAACAGAAAAGGTGGAAATACAAGGTGAAGGAAGACAAAGTCTAGGATAATCTGGACCTAAAAAATCCGAGAGTAAAAAGACACTGTCCATAGTAATAGATTCTTTTTAAAAAAATAATTAAAAAAATTCCATGTTCAACATCTAAAATGTTACGAAAGCATCCTGAAAAAGCATTTAAAATAGCATTTAAAAAAGAAAAGAAGGTGGAACCGATAAATTAGACTGTCATGGAGAGAGAAGGACTAGGCACATTATTTGGAGACATTTGGCACTGACTTAGAATTTAAAACTGCAACAGTGTAAAGTGGTTCTTCCTAAGAAGGGAATTAAAAAGTAATAGAATACAGGATGTTTGCTGTCTTTGGAATCCATTGCTTTACAATTTAGTTCTTTAATATTTTGACATAAATATCTTCAACCTCTTCAATGTACATTTATATACCCTCCTATTCCACATAACCACTTGTACTTTAAATATTTTGTACAGCATATTTTCTGTCAGGAAAAAAAAGGATGCTATTCAACTCTGTGACTTCTATGTCTGAAAGTAATTTTCTAGGTATCCTTCTATGTTTGAAAGTAATTTTCCATTTTCCTTCTGATATCATTTGAATGTAATTTTATCTTTATTCAGCAAACTGCAATCTAGCACCAAGTTACAAATCTAGTTTAAGAAATGTAGATTACCATTAAACGGAGATGAAATGAAAACCTATAAATCAATTTACAATGTGCAAACAGAACAACTACAGAAATTGTATTTTATCTCTGAAGTGAAGATTGTAGATAATAATTGTTTTCATTTCCCTAATCTGTGGTGAAAGCATTAATACCAAATAATGTATTTAATTACTCCATCTACATATAAATATGAAGTTTAAGCACAAAGTGTCAACTAGAAAAAATAAGTCAATATTTTTCTAATAATATTGCAAGTGGACAAAATTTGAAAATACATAAATTCCATTTATCCAAATGATTACTTTTATTTGTGCTGTAAAAGAAACTGATTCATCTTAGGTAGGGTGAGATCAGGCTATTCTTTGGAGGCAAGGATTCTGAAGCTTCATTTGACATACTTTGGGCATGTTGCAAGGGAGGACTAGTGCTTGGAGAGGGACTTCATGCTTGAGAAGAAGGGACAGTACAAGAGAGGAAGATCCTTGATGAGATGGATTGCTTCAGTGACTGGGGTGATGAGGGTAGATGTGTCCAAGACAGTAAGACTGGCATAGAATACAGCAGGGTTGAGGGCTGCTGTACATAAAGTCTCTATGAGTCACAGAAAACTCAGTGGTACATAACAACAACAACAACAACAACACATACTACAAAATACTTTTGTTTTTAAAGTTAATCTCATATAAAAGTCTTTCTCTTTACATACTATTCTCTAACTTGGTGTGGTTAAAGTTCTAAATTACAATTCAGTACTGTTAAGTTATATTTAGAAGACTTCTCTGTTTCAAGCAAACTTTTGTTTAACTTTGAAACTAGAAATTTAAAGTATCAATTATAACACTTCTCTAAGGTTATGAATATTTTCTTTGTACAGTTTCTGTTTTCTGAAACACGATTTAAAACACACTGGCCAGCACTTTCTGGTCGTCTTTTTTTAGTACCAGCTGGCTGCCTTGCCAACAGAGGCATGATAAGCAACTTTTAATCACTGAGACTAGTCAATCTTCAATGTCTACAACTCATAAAGAGTGGCTGGAGTATAAGGTGGAAACAATGGCTGCCATATAAAAAGTCCTGTTATTATAGAACATTTAAAAACAAAACTACACAGAGAGACAACTAGACAACAGAGAAATACAGTCAGAATTGTACTATCT
Source organism: Elephantulus edwardii (assembly GCF_000299155.1). NCBI lineage: Eukaryota > Metazoa > Chordata > Mammalia > Macroscelidea > Macroscelididae > Elephantulus > Elephantulus edwardii. The sequence continues at coordinate 11,800,264 of NW_006399764.1, read as the reverse complement.
TGTCACCTTCCCTCAATGGTTATTCAACAGCTATTTACAGAGTCTCGAGCATACACAAAGAACCATGCGTGCTAAGGAGTCCTGGTAAAGGAGTATGTTCACTGTTTGGTAAGCAAATTGTGTGCTGTTTGAATTCACTAACTTCACACACACACAAGAAAATGAGATAAACTTGCTCCTATTTTTATTTACAGACTTGGAAAACCAATGGAGTGCTGTCATGAGTGGGAATTGCCTCAAGGGCAGCATGTCCACTCAAGAAAGAAAGAGGGGGGAGGGGCGGAGAGGGAGGGAGGGAGAGAGAGGGAGGGAGAGGGAGAGAGGGAGGGAGGGAGGGAGGGAAGGAGAGAGAGAGAGAGAGAGAGAAAAGATACAAAGAAAGGATACATGCCTGACACACTCTTCTTGATTTTGAACTATGCAGTGTTCCCTTGCTGTTTTAGAGAACAGCTTCTTGGTCTAAGTATAGGTTTCACATGAGCACCACCAAGTACTTAGGATTCTCATTCTTCTTAATGTTAATCACAACTGTTGTGATCTACGCATTCAAATTCTTTTCCATACTCAATAAAATGCAAATTCCTTCTGGTAATATGTGCTTTCAGACAAGGTCCATAGCATTGTGAAAAATGTGGACTATTGTAAGAACAACCAAAATACAACACAGTAACAAGAAGTTAGCAATGTTGTTTGAAAGTGGCATTGGTAAAGGAGGCCAGAGATTTGCAAAAAAATGCAGTAGCTACAAAGCACAATAAAAAAAAAAAATCCCAGGCACCACGTAATGGTTTCAGGGAGAATGTAAACAAACAAATAAACAACAACAAAAAATCCAAGCTTCCAATTTAGGAAGTATGGTAGATTTTTTTGTAACACTCACATATTGCTATTGTTGTACAGTTACATACTGGATTAAAAAAAATAAATCTTCGGAGGGCATTGTTGGGCTTATTAAACAACACAAGGAAACTCAGGAATCATGAAAATATGAATGGAAATAAAAAGGAAGAATGAGGGAGAGTTAAAAGATGAAGTGGGAACTACATTTAGTATGAAAGGTAAGGTTACTCAAAGGGCATACACATGTCTCTGCCTTCATGGGTCAAAAACCAACTCAATTTGACAGCTTAGTGATAAGGAAATGAGCTGCCAACCCAAAGATAGCAGTTCAAATACACCAGCTGCTCCAAACGAGAAATATGGGAAATCTCTCACTCTCGATTACTGCCTCTGAAAGGCCATTGGAGGATCAGTTATGGGTCAGTTCTGATTTGATGGTACACAACAAGAGAAAAAGAGAGAGGGAGGGAGAGAGGGAAAGGGAAGGGGGGAGGGAGAGAGAGGGAAGGGAGAGAGAAGAGAGAAGAAAGAGGAAGGCGTAAGGATAAAGGGGGCGGGGGGGAGAGAGGGAAAGAAAATATGTGAATGAGAATATGAACAAATAGGTTTATCCTTGAGAGGGTGAAACTAGGCTGTCCATGGAGGCCAGGATGCTAAAGCTCCATCTCACATACTTTGGCATGTGGCCAGGTGGGACCAGTCCTTGGAGGAAGGCATCATGCTTAGAAGGGTAGAAGAACAGTGCAGGAGAGGAAGACGCCAGAAGAGATGGATTGACACTGTAACTAGGGTAATAGGGATGGGGTGTCAGAGACAGTGAGACTGCGCAGAGTTCAGAGCTATTGTGTACAGGTTTGCTGTGAGTCTCAGGTGACTTGATGGCACTTAGCAACATACATTTTATGATAATATATTTTATTTCTTCTCCTAGCAGTAGGAGTCCTTGTACAGTAGAGTAGTGCACTAGGTTTTCTGAGTTACCTAACAGTGATTTGACTCCACCAGCTGCTCCACAGAAAAAAGACGGGGAGTTTCCTCCTGTAAAGATTTACAGTCTCAGAAGGTTGTAGGGCTCTAACCTGACTGGAGGCCCAAAACAAATTATGTCAATACAAGTGAAAGTAAAATCTTATGAAAATATAATAGTCAAAACTGACTCCCAAATACATAATAATTTAAAATTATAATTTACCTCTTAACTAATCTAAAATAAAAAGTAGAAAATGTTTACACAAAGAAAATAGGCCCATCAAGTTTTAGGAATTGAATGATTTAATCTTATACAATCTCTTCCAAAGGATGAAAATACAGGAAATACTTTTTTTAATTTTATGTTATGTGAAACCTATACTTGAACCAAGAGGAACTTATCAGAACAGAGAAGGAAAAATTGCATGGTTCAAAATCATGAAGGTGGTCTGCCAGGGATGTATTCTGTCTCCATACATTTTCAATTTGTATGCAGAACAAATCATCCAGTAGGCTGGGCTTTACGAGGAGGAATGTGGCATCAGAATTGGAGGAAGATTCATCAACAACCTGCATCATGCAGATGACACAACCCAGCTTGCTGAACCTGAGTAGGACCCAAAGCACTTGCTGCAGAAGGTCAAGAACTTCAGCCTTCAATATGGACTGAGGCTCAACGTCAAGAAAACAAAGATTCTTACCACTGGGCGAACTGGCAGCATCAGTATGGATGGTGAAAGACTGAGATAACAGTATTAGTTTGCTTGGCTCCACAGTCAATACTCTTGGTTCCATAAGCCAGGAAATAAAAAGACAAATTACATTGGGAAAGTCAAATATCAGGGACCTCTCCAGAGTACTTAGAGCAATAAGATCAGGCTGGAGACTAAGGTGCACCTGATCTGGGCTATAGTCTTCACAACTGCATGCTATGCATCAGAGAGCTGGACAGTGACTAGGGATGACAGAAAGAGAACTGATGCCTTTGAGCTGTGGTGCTGGAGAAGAGTGTTGGATATACCATGGACTACTAGGAGAACAAACAGGTTTGCCGTGGAGAGGATGAAGCCAGGCTGCGATTCTGAAGCTTCATCTGACATACTCTGGGCATGTGGCAAGGAGGGATCAGTCCTTGAAGAGGGACATCATGTTTGGGAGAGTGGAGGGACAGCACAAGAGAGGAAGACACCTGGTGAGATGGATCAATCCAGTGATTGGGGTAGTGGGAGTAGGTGTGTCGGAGACAATGAGGTTGGCACAGGATAGGGTAAAGTTTAAGGCGTTTTTACATAGGTTTGCTATGAGTCTCAAGTGACTAGACAGCACATAACAACAACAACAATAGTATCAACAGGAGACAGATGGGCAATCTCCGCCCGTGTGATTAAACTGCTTCTGTAAAGTCCCTGGAGATTCAACCTTGGTTTGCTTCTGACTAGATGGTACACAACAACAACAAAAATATCAACATAACAAAACTTGCTAAGAACACCAAGTGAAAAAAAAAATGTGTGTGGGTTAATGTGACCCAAGGATATGCATGAAAATTTTAAATAAAACAGTAGCAAAATGGGAGTTAGTTCCAATTCATAGCAACCTCATGTAAAAGAGAAGGGAAATGCCCAGGTCCTAAGCCATCCTTCCAATACCTGAGCCCAATGTGTCAGCCTCTGCATCAATCAGCCTTATTCAGGACTTTCCTCTTCTATACTTAGAGGAAAACCAAGAAAATCCAACTACATCAAGACCAAAGTGTATTAATCCCAAGAATTCCAGAGTATTTTAGCACGGCAATAATCCTCCACAGTGTATCATAATAAAATGGCAAAAAGTATTAGGCAACAGAGTAAAGAAAACACTTATTCACTGCAATAGAAGAAAATCTACCCATGACTTACAAAACAAACAAACATAAAAAAGAAGACAACAAAGTCCCTTAACAAATAAAATTAAAAAGCAACCTCTTTATTTTGACAACCAAACACCCACACAAACAATGATGAGTATTAGCATCATACCCTTCAAAATCAGGAACATCCTTTTAGATGTGTTCCTCCTTTAGAAAGGATGTTAAAAATAACACAAACACAAGAGGGGTGGGAGAGTAGAGGCAGAGGGATGAGAATGTGCAGGGGGAGGGAGGATTAATCATCAGGTTGTACAATTCGATGGGCGTGGGGTGAGGAAAATTCAAAGAATTTGTTCTTAAAAACAATGTATTCCAATTTTGTAAATAAACTAGTTGTTGTTGTTATGTGTTGAGTCGCCTGTGACTCACAGTGATCCTTTGTACAACAGCCCTAAAACCTGCACTATCCTGTGCCAATCTCATCTCCGACACACCTACCCCCATTACCCCGGTCACTGAGTCAATTCATCTCATGGAGGGCCTTCCTCTCCTGCGCTGTCCCTCCACCCTCCTGAGCATGACATCCCTCATGACGGCTGACCTTGCCTTACAACGTGTTCAAAGTATGTCAGACAAAGCCTCAGAATCCTTGCCTCCAAGGAGCAGTCTGGCTTCACCCTCTCCAGGACAAACCAGTTTGTTCTTCTAGAAGTGCATGGTATATTCAATATTCTTCTCCAACACCACAGCTCAAAGGCATCAACTCTCCTTCTATCATCCCTAATCATTGTCCAGCTCTCTAATGCACAGCAAGTAATGGCAAAGACCATAGCCTGTATCAGGCACACCTTAGTCTCCAGACTGACATCGTTGCTCTTCAGTACTTTAGAGAGGTCTCTGACAGCAGACTTTCCCAATGCAATTCGTCTTTTAATTTCCTGGATGCTAGTACCAAGAGTGTTGATTGTAGAAAATAAAAAAAAATAACATGAGAACAAAAGTAAATGTATTTCTGCATAACAGCAATGTAAGAAAACAGTTTTTTAATATTCCATTTCTAATAGCAAGAAAGACTATATTGTACCTAGCAATAAAAAAAACCCAAAAATCTAGGCAGACCTTTATCAACAAAATGTTAGAATTTTGTAGCCTTGATAAAAAGATACCAGATTCACAGATAGGACAGTCATCATCTACAGATTTTACTGTCATTTCAATCCATGTTTCAACAAATGTTTTCAAAGAACTTAAACTGTTTTTAAAACATATATGAAGAAAAATAATGATATATAATGTGACTTGTCACACTACATAGAAAATCTTGTTATAAAATGACAGTAATTACAACACTGCGATATTACTGCCAAGACTGACATACTTACCAATGGAACAGACTGGGGTGGGGGTTGGGGCCTAAATACACTTGTAGACATGAAAAAATGACACCTGGCAGGGCAGGCGCTGCAGATCATTGAGGAAAGCACAGAAACTACAAGAAAATGTCCTGGAATTGGTTTTCTATATAGGAAAAAATTTAAATTAGATTCTTACATCATACCATATATAAAAATCAATTCCAGATGCTTGAAAATAAATGCCTACATGTTTGACAAAATGTCTAAATCGTTTGGTGATGAATAAACATGGCCTTGGGACCATAAAAGATTTGACTACATTAAAATGAAGGATTTCTATCAAACCTGTTAGTGTTGATGGCTGAACAAGATGGTAAATGACATTAAGTCACTGAATTACACAGGTTAAAGTGGTTGAATGGCAAACTTTTTGTTATACATATTTTCCACCAATACAATTTTAAAAGTTATGTATAAGTCATCAAAACAAAAATGAAACAAAATATACCATAAATAAAGTGGAAAGCCAGTAACTGGGAAAGGTAGCTATGGTCAAGGTAGCTATAACCAAGAAACAGTTAATGTCAGCAAAATGGAAAAAAGTCCTCCAGCAAATGAAAAGAAGCTTGAAAAGACATGACACAAACACTTCACTGAAGAAGAAATAGAAATGGCCACCGAAATACAGGCTCAGTTCTGTTAGAAACCTATTTAATTATTAGCAGAACTGAGATTCAAGTCAAGATACAAGCCTATCACTAATCAGTAAAACATGAAACTAAATTATCATAGTACATTAACTTTGTATCTACTCAATGAGCAGAAATGGGGGGAAAAATCCTCTGCAGTGAGGCCTAGAAATTCACATTCAATAGGGAGCTCCAGTGGCCTAGTGGCAAGAAGCTGCACTGCAATCTGGAAGGCAAGCGGTTCGAGGCCACCAGCCGCTCTGCGGAAGAAGGATGGGCAATTTCCTCCAAATGATTAACTGCCTCTGAAAACCCGCTGGATTGTCAGTTATGGGTTGGTTCTGACTCCATGGTAAACAACCACAACAACAAGCTCCCCAGTTAAATCCTATGTGCATTATGGTTTGGGATCCACTGAATTAGAGTTGTTGTTTGTTGTTATGTTCTGTGGATGCAGTACCAGCACATAGCTGACTCTCCAAGGGGTTTTTGAAAGACTGTAAGTTGTGCAGAAGAAGACTGCCGATCTTTCTACTATGGAATAAATAGTGGACTAGAACCGCCTGCTTTTGGGTTGGCAACACAACTCCTTACCTCTGGGCCACTAAAGCTACTTGATTTAGAGTTTTTCATTGTTATTGTTTTTCAGTACTGCAGGGGCAGAGCTGACCTATATATGTGATTCAGGGGGTTTTCAGAGGCGGTAAATTGCATGAGAGGAGACTGCTCATCTCTTTCCCAGGGAGCTGCCAGTGAATTCAAACTGCGTATCGCAGTCATAAAACTTTAATAATCCACTGCCCAAGAGAATTCATGCTCAGACATATTGGAGACGCAAGAGAGTTCATAACTATACTGTTCACAGAAGCAAAAGTAAAACATAAAAGAGTAGTCGAGATATTTATCAACAAGAGAATGAATATGTAAATTATGATACAGATATTCTATGGAATTTCTACAACAGTAAAGCAAAAATTCAAAAACATGTAATAATAAGGATAAATCTCCCACAGTGGTGAGTGGAAAGAGTCAGGGAAAATTACAGAGTACCACACACACTCACAAAGGTAAAAAGTAAGCAAAGCTGAACAAACCGAAGACATACATTTTCAGTAAAACTATGTTTAAAGGTCAGGAAAATCCAGCATAGCATTTATGTCTGGGGAGAGAGAAAGGGATGGGCTGGGAATACATACAGAGACAGAAGGGCATTAGTGCTCAACTGACTCTAGTTCTTAAATTAGTAAGTTTCTTTTACAGTTTATATTAAAAAATGAATGCAATCTTTGTACACAGCAATTATTAAAATATGCTAAGATCTCTTTAAGCAGTGAATGTGCATGGCTGCTATCGACTCAAGTTCCTTGGAAGGAAGTCTCAGTTATATATTTCTGAGAAAAAAAATAAGCTGATGAAAACCTACATTCTGTGCCATAGAATGAAACCAACCCATAGCTGACCCTCCAGTGGGTTTTCACAGGCAGTTAACTGCACAGGAGAAGACTGACCGTCCTTCTCCCATGGAGCAGCCGATGGATTCAATCTTTAGGATTGTAGCATAGCTCTTCTAGAGATCCCAAGGACACACATCTACTCCAAGAGAAGGATAGCCATTTGTGATTGGTTAATGGTTTTGTATTTTAAAACAGTTCCAAACTGCTGATGTCAGTAAGGGTAAGTCTATGGATACTTACTAGCTGCTGAAAGAAAAGTACAGCTATTACTTTCTCATTTAACTTTCCTTTGAATTCAAAAAGAGAGGCGTTTGGTAAAGAATAGCAAACAAAATGCACTGGGTGAATAAATCCTTGAAAAATTTTACAATATAAAATTTTTATTATATTGTATATGTGGTTTCACCCACAGAACTGAAATGACATAACATAAGATGGTTAACACCATAAACAGCAAGGAACTGGTTGATGATCTATCCCTATCTTTTCTAGGTATCTGTCATCTGCTGGCAAAGATATAATGAGAAAAACATTCACGTGAAACTGATTTTTATTGGAAAATATTTGATAAAAGGAGCAGAGACAACAAACTACAGGATGAGCCTGGCTTATATAAAATTTCTATATTACTAAAGACTTTCTATTTTACAAGTCAAGTCAGTTATTCATGGAGCACTCAGCTCACTTCTGTAGAGGGGAAAATGAAATGTGGAAAAAAAATTCCCAAGGTTAAATGAAAACAAAACAACCTTGTGACACATTTAGTCTATGCACTCTAATAAGAACTAACATTTAGAAAACACAAAGATAACAATCTTTTCCTAATTAAGTACACATTAATGTAAATGAAGTCACTTGAGGAAATGGCTGCCTTGCAAAATTATTTCCAGCCTTCACAAAGAACTACCTCCCTTTCTGGCTGTCTCAAAACACATGCTTCGTCTTTGTTTTTCTAAAATTTGGTTCACTGTTGTCTCCCCCCCAGTTCCTGAAACAGTGACTAAAAGAAGAATAATTGCCTAAAGTGTGCAAAGTATTTGTCTTTGATTTAATCTATGCATGGTGAGCGTTTCCTATATTGTAGGCGCTTGAGGATGTCGGAAATACAGTATAGTCCTCAGTCATCCAGAAATAATACAGATGATTAAAAACAAAATGTGCCCATCTTTCTTCTGAACAAATTAATCTCAAAACTGGCAGGTTCAGATGTGCAGAGTGTGAGGCACTAGCTGAGGATAAGGCTGGGGACAGGAATAAATGTTGGGACTTGACGTCAGAAAAAAGAATTCCTTTAAGAAATAGCTGGATTCAGGACTGGAGCAGGGTAAGTACAAAATAAGCCAGGAAACTTTTTTTTGGCGGGGGGGGGGGGGGGGGGGACAAAATAAGCCAGGAAACTTTTGGCGGGGTGGGGGTGGGGGGGCGGTTAAAGAGTAAACAGAATACACAAACGTGCTGACAACCAGATGAAGAGGCTTCCCCCTACAAAGCAGGAATCATAACCCCCCAAGAGATAGAAATTCAATAGTATGATGATAGGATAGCTAGATAAGATAGATAGATACACACACACACACGTATATACACACGCATATATATAAATTATATAATAAATACAAATAAAATATATATAAATTATATATATCAATTTCCCATTCAGTTGGTGGATTTAAACCATGTGCCTTCGAGACTGCAGCATAACTTCTTAGTACTAAGCCGCCAGAGCTCTCTTAAATTTCATTAGGAAAAAGATAGGTGCTTTTTCTAAAGTCCTTGCCCAGAAAAATACTTACTGGCCTAGTGGTAAGAAAGTGTACTGCAATGTCAAAGTCACAGTTTGAATACATCAGCAGCTCTTCAGAAGAACGATCTCCTCCTATGCAATTTATTACCTCTGAAAACACAGTAGAGGGTCTGCTATGAGCTGGTTTCCAACTCACAGCACACAACAAAAACAAAGAGAAAAGGAGAAACTATATCATTTTCTAAAAAGCCTGATAGGGACTGTTTTAACCAAATATTCAAAGTTAACATCAGTAGTAAGAGTATGACAGAAATCCTGACCACATAGAATGACATGCAAGAGCCCAGCTTCATTTCTGTGATGTTCCTGCAAAAGAAAGATGTACAACCTGAGTCTGAGCATGAGGAAGTATCACAGGAACACAAACTGAGGGGCATCCTACTAAACAAGTGGTCTGGAATCTCCAATACTTTCAAATTCTTGAAAGTTAAAAAAAACACAAACCTGAAAGTGGATAAAGATACTTGGCATAGGGTACCTGCTGGTGCCATGGTTACACGCTTATCTGTTATATTCTTCATGTTCTTAGGAACCCTCAAGTCAACTACGACTCACAGTGACCCTATGAACAACACATCTGAAACGTTTCTTATCTTGCATCATCCTGTCTCTGATATGCTCGAGCCCATTGTTCCAGTCCCTGTATCAATCCAACTTGTTGACGGTTTTCTTCTCTTTCTCTCATCCTTCATTTTCCCCAGCATGATGTCTTCTTCTAAGGACTGGTCCCTCTTGACAACACGCCCCAAAGCACGTGAGACCAAGTTTCACCTATGTTGCCTTTAAGGAGCACCCGAGTTGTGCTTCTCCCAAGACATGACTTATTTGGGGTTTTTTGACAGTTCACAGGATACTGCATACTCTTCTTCAACACCATAATTCTAAGATATCAATTTGTCTTCTGTCATCCTTACTCACTTTCAAACTTTCAGACACAGAAAAGCCACCTAAAGATTGACAAACAGAATCAACAACTTTGGAGCAGAAAGAGCTGGCAATCTGCTCCCATAAACTCTGTTGTTGTTATGTACCATTGGGTAACCTGTGACTCATAGTGACCCTATGTACAACAGCCCTAAGCCCAGCTCTATCCTGTGCCAATCTTATTGTCTCCGACACACTTACCCTCATTACCCCAGTCACTGAATCAATACACCTCATAGAGGCCCTTCCTCTCCTGCGCTGTCCCTCTACCCTCCCAAGCATGACGTCCCTCTCCATGGACTGGTCCCTCCTTGCAATATGTCCAAAATATGTCAGACGAAGCTTCAGAATCCTTGCCTCCAAGAAGTAGACTGGCTTTACCCTCATCAGGACAAATCTGTTTGTTCTCTTAGCAATCCACGGTATATTCAATACTCTTCTCCAACACCACAGCTCAAAGGCATAAACTCTCATTCTATCATTCCTAGTCATTGTCCAGGTCTTTGATGCATAGCAAGTGATTACAAAGACTACAGACTGGATCAGGGGTACCTTAGTCTCCAGAATGACACAGTTGCTTGCTCTTCAGTACTTTGGAGAGGTCTCTATGACAGCTGACATTCCCAATGCAATATGTCTTTTCATTTCCTAGCTGCTGGTGTCAAGCATGTTGACTGTAGAGTCACGCAAACTAAAGCTGTTAATAATCTCAGTCTCTTCACCATCTATCATGATGCTGCCAATTGGCCCAGTGGTGAGAATCTTTGTCTTGATGTTGAGCTTCAATCCATATTGAAGGCTGCAGTTTTTGACCTTCTGCAGCAAGCGCCTCACGTCCTCCTCAGTTTCAGTAAGAAGGGTTCTGTCATCTGCATAATGCAGATTGTTGATTAGTCTTCCTTCAATCCTGATGCCACATGAAAGAGTACTATTCTGGCACATGGGGTCACGCAGAGTCAGTTGACTGGTTAGCACCTAATAACAGATTTGACAACCACATACTATTCCTGACACAACTCCAAAACGAAACCTTCTGCTTTAAATAAATTTTAAAAAAAAACCACACAACAACAACAACAACAACAACAAAATCCATTATTGAGAAAACCTCTAAACCTTCAATGGGATCTGAGAATAAGTTGGTAGCAGTATAGCACCTGTCTGTCAGTTTGTCTTACTGTGGTGGTTTGGGAGTACAATGCTTTCAGCTATGTGACCAGTGTTTCAAATGCCAGCAGGATCACACATGGCGGACAGATTTCAGAATAGTTTCCAGACAAAGAACAACTATGACGAAGGACCCAATGGCATACTTCTTTAAAAACACGCCAATAAATATCTTACGCATAGCACAGTGTGACACAGTGCTGGAAAACTAATTTCTCAGGCACAGAATGGAGGGAAAATGGCCTTTTAAAAGTAGAGTTGAACCTCACAATGTAGATGGAATAAAGTGTTCATAACCTTAATTTACTGAGGTAGCATGACTCAAAATGAGAAGAAACCACTGCAAATATCCATTAATAACTAAAATGTGGAATGTATGAATTATGAATCGAGTAAAGCTGGAAGTTGCCAAAAATGAAATGGAATGCATAAAGATTGACATCCTTCATATTAGGAAGTAGAAATGGACTGGCACTGCCAATTTTGTATCAGAAGATCATACAGTTTATTATGCCAGGAATGATAAGTTGAAGAGGAATGACATCACATTCCTTGTCAAAAAGGGCATTCTAAGATCTACTTATGTAGATGTACTTATTTACAATGTAGTCAATGATGGGATAATATCCACATACATAAAAGGAAGACCAGTTAATGCAACTACTTTTTTAATTTATCAATCAACCAATAATGTAAAAAAAAGTTTTACCAACTTCTACCAAGTCTGAAATTGATAAAACACATAATCAAAACGCACTGACATTACTGATGATTGTAACGTAAAACTGGAAGAATCAGAAGTTCAAAACATGGGTGCACACTGATAAAAAAGAGCGACAAGTTGCAGGGTAGAACTATGCAAAATGAACAACTTTTTAAAAAATTAATTTTAACAAAAGTTTACAGAGTTTACAGAGACTTAGGGCTTCCAGTCACTCATTGTTGTACTTTTCTCCCTGCCCACCCCTCTCCCCAATTCACTCTTCTCCTTGAAAAGGAAAAGAAAAACTCCTTCATTGTTATGCAATCCCTCCCCCCAAGTCCACTGCACTGCACAGCCCTCACTCTGGACTACTGTCATGACAATAATACACAATCATATATCCCTTTTAAACAGTTCTCTCCCTCATCTGTTTTAATGCAGCATACATCATTCCTCCCCTCCTTCTGTTTTCCCTCAACCCCAATGTCAGACCCATTTTATAACAGCAAAATGAACAACTTACTCATTGCAAATACATTCTGTTCCTCAGTAACATAAATGAGGACTATCTGTGGACTTTTCTGGGTAGAAATACACAGGCAAAATCTGTGGAAAGGGACAAGGGCAATGCTCGATACCATCACTGAGAACAAGACACAAAGAACAGACCAACAATTACTTACTGCAAATGCAAGTTGAAATTGAAAATTAAAACAGATCCACGAAAGGCAATGCATGACTTTTTGCATATTCTAGCTGAATTCAAACACTGTCTCCAAGACAGAACTAATGCGTCAAACACTAATTACCGAAGATCAAACACATTTTGATGTAATATAGCAAGCATACCACGCACAAAGAAAGGAAGAAATGATTTAAAATGCAGAAAAGACGAAAACAGATGTCAGAAGAGACTCTGAAACTTGCACAAAGTGTAAAGTGGCTAAAGCAAACACAAGAAATGGCCAAGAAAGTACGACATTTCAAATGGTTGCATGAGAAGACAGAGTGAAGTATTAGAATGAAATGTACAATGACCTGGAGTTAGAATATCAAAAGGAAAGAATACTCTCTGCATTCCTCAAGGTGAAAGAACTGGAGAGAAAATTCAGTTCTCATATTGCAACAGCGAAGATTTCTATGAACAATATATTGACATAGGAAGTAACACATGAACATAGAGGAAATACACAAAATTATTTTACCAAATGGAACTGGTTGTCATTTAATCATTTCAAGAAGTAGCATATGATCAAGAAATGAAGACAGTGAAGGAAGAGGTCCAAGCTTCACTGAAGGTACTGTCAAAAAACAAAGCTCAAGGATTCAAGAGAACATCCACTGAGATAATTCAATCAACTGAAAGAGATGCATACTTGTGTCCATTCCAAATAATGTAACCAACAGGATGGAAATGAAAAGAAAAAAAGGAGAAATATAACTAACATTATATCCAAGTAAACATTTCCTGAAGATAATTTTAAAATTACAGCAGAATATCATCACGGAACTGCCCGATTCAAGTTATATTCAAGAAAGGACAGAGAATGAAGGGTATCAATGCTAACATCAGATAGCTCTAGGTGAAAGCAGAGAATACCAAAAAGATATGTATTTAGAAGTATTTCTTGACTACCCAAAGGCTTTTCATTGTGTCAATGATAAAAATTATGGACAGCATTTAGAATTAAAAAAATTCCAGAGAAGAGATTTGTACTCTCGCAGAAGCTGTACACGGAACAAGAGACAACTATTTAATCAGATCAAAGAGGATAATACATGTTTTCAAAATCCGTTGTGTACCAGGTTTGTTTCCTTTCACAAAACCTATTCAGTCTGTATGCTGAGCAAATAATCCAAGAAGCTGGCCTATATAAAGAAGAATGTGGAATCCGGAGTGAAGGAAGAATCATCCCCAATCTCCAATGCAGAGAAGGCACAACTTTGCTTGCACAAAATGAGAAAGACTTAAAGCACTTACTGATGAAGCTAAAAGATCAGACCTTTGACTATGGATGAAACTTCAACGCAAAGAAAACTCAAATCCTCAGAACCAGACCAATAAACAACAACATGATAAATAGAGAAAATGTTGAATTTGCCAAGAGTTCCATTTAACTGGGATCCACAAATAATACCCATAGAAGCAGTCAGAAACTAAAAATGATGCACTGCATTATGCAAACTCCAGCAAAAGCCCTCTTTATAGTGTTAAGAAAGAGATGTTATCTTGAGAACGAAGTTTTGTCTAAGCCATTCACGGTATTTTCAATTGCCTCACATGCACTCTAACTGAACAGTGCTTAAAGAAGACTGAAGACGACCTAAAGCACTTCAGCTATGGTTGCTGGTTGTTGTTATGTGCGATCAACCTGCAACTTAGAGCAAACCTCTGAACAGTAGCTCTGAATCCTGCCCTGTCCTAAGACAATCTCAGTGACTTTGACGCACCTACTTCTATTACCCGATTCTGTGTCAGTCCCCCTCATCCGGGGTCTTCCTCTGCTGTGTTGTCCCTCCACCCTTCCAAGCATGATGTCCTTCTCTAAGGACTGGTCCTTCCTGGCCACGTGCCCAATGTATGTGCCATGTAGCTTCAAAATCCTGGCCTCCAAGGAGAAACTTGAACCACAGTACTGACAAAAAGTAGGGAGTATTTAAAAATGGGAATATATATGAATTGCAAGAATGAATAAATTTTCTTAGAAAAAGTATAGCCACAATGTCCCTTGGAAGTGAAGATGCTTAGACTTCATTATATGTATACTGGATGTTATCAGGAGAAACCATTTCCTGGAGACGGACATTCTTGAGGAAGTAGATAGGGGAAAAGAGAAAGACTTTCAAACAGATGAAGTGACACAGTGGTTGCAAGAGGAGTCTCAAATATGGCAATGGTTGTGAGGATGGCACAAGCGCAGGCAGTATTTAGTTGGACTGTCCACAAGAATTGTTGCAATTCAGAACAAAGGGCCCCTGACAACAAAACCCAAACAACGCATCAAAGGGTGGGTGGAGGTGATGGAAATGGGAAAGACTCAGTGTGAAAAACAATATATACGAACTTTGGAAATACACCAGTATAAAATAAAATGTTTAAAAAAACAATGTATCAGTGCTAAATTACTGATACTCATGGTTGTATTATGGATACATAAGAGAATGTCCTTGTTTGTAGGAAAGAAGCACTATGCAGTGATTACAGAACATACTGAAAATTTATTCTGTGGTGATTTAGGGGGAAAATTGTTTCATACTATACTGGGACATCTTATAATTCTGAGAATGTCTAATTATCAAACATTAAATAAATAAAAAATATTGTGGTGTGTCCATCTCTCAATGTGTCCACAGTAGCGTAAGGAGTGTTTGGGAAGGTATTTCAATCTGATTAAGAAAGGAGGGTTGTCAGAGAAGAATCCTCAGCCTGGACCATTCACTCACACTCATGTTCCAAAATAGAAGTGAACTGCCCTACATTCTTCCAAGAAAAATCGAAATGCCATCCTAAAAGGAACCAAAACTTCCTAACATCAATTAGATTTGTCAGTTAAATCATTGTTTTCCTAATGTAAGAAAAGGTCGAGGTTTGTTTTCAAAAATACCAACCACAGTTGCTTTTCAAAAACCACACAAAATCCAAGCAGAGAGGCACACACAGTCACAGACGCCCACATCCTGAGATTCGGTGTGGGTGGGACAAGGATGGGTTTCAGCTGCAGGGGTTCTGCATCCCACAGGAAGAAGCTGACGCTCGAAGTACTACAGCTTGTCTTCCTCAAAGCACTCCAAGGCAGTCTCTACTGACAGCTAGGAATTTGTTTTGTTTTGTTCTCTATTCTTCCACTTGTAAAGAATTTAGTCAGTGTTGTTTTAGACTATTGAGAAGAGAGAATTTATTAATCTTCAAAAATTGACTAAGAGGGATTTGTAGAAAGTAAAAAAAAAAAAAAAAGGAAATGTTCATCACTGGCCATCTAACTAGCATTTGGCATCCACGTGGTCCCCACAATAGGCACGCACACATTTTACACACGCGTGCACACAAACACACACAATAATGAGATATCAAGGAGGCTTCCCCCAAAAAAGAGCTGGCAAGCCAATCACAGTAAGTCAATTCTAACAAAGCTATTTCCAGCTGACCTGTCAATCTCGAGAAGGAAAATCTTTGAGATGACTCAGAAAGTCACAAATACTTCATATCTTATTTGCATGTCTACTTTCAGGAACTTACTAGATTACAAAGTTGATACTATTACTACCTTTTTCATTTGCTGGTTAAGGTAAACACATCTATATTCATGCACACCTTTGTGTTCTATATTTCGAAAGAAAAATAAAATTACCCAAATTATGCTACCATTTCACTTAGGGGAAATTTTTAAAAACACAAGCAATTCGTGAACATGAGTGCATGTATGTGTGATTTTGTGTGTATATACTTATATGTGTGGGGATGGGTGGTGGTTGTTGTGCCATTGAGTCATTTGCGACTCATAGTGACCCTATGTACAACCCTGCTCTATCCTGAAGCCAGCCTCATTGTCTCTGACAATCTTACCCCCATTTCCCCAATCACTGAGTCAATTCATCTTATCCAGAGTCTTCCTTTCTTGTGCTGTCCCCCCACGCTTCCAAGCATGATGTCCCTCTCCAAGGACTGTTCCCTCCTTGCAATATGCCTGAAGTATGTCAGACGGGGCTTTTAAATCCTTGCCTCCAAGGAGCAGCCTGGTTTCACCCTATCCAAGACAAACCTGTTTATTCTCCTAGCAGTCCATTCGACACTCTTCTCCAGCACCACAGCTTAAAGGCATTCTTCTTCGATCATCCTTAGTCATTGTGCAGCTCTCTGATGCATAACATGCAACTGTTAAGACCAAGGCAAGGATCAGATGCACCATTATTTTCTTCACTCTTGGACTGCCAAGAAAACAGATTCATCCTAAAGAGGGTTAAACCAGGCTGCTCCTTGGAGGCAAGGATCCTGGGGCTTCGTCTGACATACTTTGAACATGTACTAAGGAGGAACAGGTCCTTGGAGAGGGACATCATGCTTGGGAGGGTGGAGGGACGGTGCAAGAGGGGAAGACCCTCTATGAGGTGGATTGATTCAGTGACTGGGGTAATTTGTATGGGTATATCAGAGGCAGTGCGATTGGCACAGGATCGAGCAAGGTTTAGGGCTGCTGTACATAGATAGGATCTCTATGAGTCGCAAGCGACTCAATGGCACATAACAACAACAACAAATGAGTTTAGTGCATTTTCAAAAGCATGAAAAATCCGTCCTATACAGAGAACTTCCAAACAAGTCTATTAAGTAAAAAATAAAAGGATAATGCTTTCTTCTGACAAGGAACCTTCACTCTGGTTCAGAGAGCTTGTCTACTGGAAGGATCTCCACCCAGTACTGTCCTATTGAGCCTAAGTCAACTAAGGAGCCATGAAAATCTGTTGTGTCTAATTGCTCTTCTTTTAATTGCAATCTTAAAAGAAAACTAACACTTCTCTTTGCTATTGTAGAAAGAATATATAAGAAAATGACCTAAAGCCCTAACTCCCCTACTGTTTGCTTGACCCTTCACTTCAGCATTTGATGGCTCAGTTTACTGATCTGTAAAATGAAGCATTTCCTCCAAGAATCTTTCCAGCCATAAAACGATATGATTTTTTCATTTTATGGCCACAAAGATAAGCACTGACCACACGCTCAGAATCTAAATGGATTACCGAAATGTTGCTGGGCTTTTCCAAATAACAGTCATTGTGCTAAATACTTCTCGACCATTCCCTCAAGTCATCACTACAATTATTATATCCTGGTATATGTCACAACATTCCATTTTACAAGTAGAGAAACAGGCTGATAGATGTTAGTAATTCACCCAGTGTTACACAGCTACTAAATGTCAGAGCCTGAGAGACACCACACACACACACACACACACACAGAGAGATGTGTTTGCATTTTAAGTACTGTGCATATTCACTTTGTCAACTAAACTCTAGGTAGTTGGCAGAAAATTGAGCAAGAAAGCTACTGCACACCTCACCATTTCTCTAGGCTTCATTATCCGCTTGCAGGCTGACTAATCACGAAGAGCATTCCATTTACCCTCTGTGAAAGAGTCCCACTGTGGGCTGCTCAACAGTCCATAAACACATAATCTTTGACTTCAATGCATTTTGCAATTATAAAGAGTCAAAATTAAGAGTTGACTATAATATGATTTTCTTCTTGAAATATAACAGAAGCCCAAGTAGAATACATGTATATAAGCTATAACATTTCCAGAGAAGAAGAAGAAGAAGAAAATAAGAGACACTCAGTAACATGGACTGGCACAGTGAGTGCAGCAATGGGCTCAAGAAATGTCAGAAATGATGAGGACGGCACAGGAGAGGTGAGGGTTCAGATCTGCTGTCCATAGGGGGGCTATGAGCTGTACTCAACCCGACTCAGCACCGAACAGCAACATACTGAAAATGACAAATACTAAAACAGCAAAAATAAATAAAATAGACCTAAATAAAATAACTAAATGAGACCCAAATAAATGGAAAGACATCACAAATATAGACTGAAAGACCATCCAAGAAGATGTCAAAACCATGCAAAGCAGGTTGAACACAATCTTTATAAAAGTTCGAGCTCTTCCCTTCACTAACCTTAAACTGTGGTTACTGAGGCTGTTCTGACACAGAGTGACCTTCCTTCTGGTTTCCAAAGCTTTAAATCTTGATGAAAGGAGATTGCTCAGCTTTTTCGCCTTAGAGTTATTGGTAGACTGACATCACTGGGAGCATGTAAGCACCAGGTAAGTAGCTCAAATTTCTATGGATTTTCAATCAGACCTTCCTATTCTTGCACCAAAATAAGGCTAAGTAAGGAGCCTGGACACCTGTCTAACAAAACTACAAATTCTTAAATGTATGGTTAGGAAATAATCCCCTTCCTGCCCCAGTGGCTGTTTATAATTCAATCATAAAATAGGCAAAGTACTAACCAGACAGTCCACCCAAGTAGACAAATGGCCACCAAATACATGAAAAGATGTTCAGTCTCATCAGCCATCAGAGATCAGCAAATCAATACCATCCTCAATCATCATTTCACTCCCACTAGGATTGCTGTGGCTCAATTCTATTAAAAAGTAACAGCAACTTTACAACTATCAACAGATGAATGGGCAAACAGAATGTGGCACATACATAAAACACCCACCTGTTCAGGCAGGAGGAGGAAGGGCGCCTTGATAAATATGAAGGTGTGAAGGACGCTGGAAAATACGATGCTCGATGAAAAAAGTCACTCACAAAAGGACAAATATTATTATGACCTCACATATAAAAAGGTAAGGCAAACGCATAGAGATCACAGTTTATTAATGGCTTGCAGAGGCAGGAGAAAAGAGAAAAAGAGACATTAATAGTAATAAAAATAGTGTGTTTAAGGTTGATCTGCACAACTGATTATTATAAATGCTTTCAGCACATTGGATGAATCTCGGAAACTACTAACATAATCTTTAATAAAAAATATTCTTTGAGCTCTTTCTCTTTGGTGTCTGGCATTCTGGGAGCTGCAGCCATGGTGCAGACATGGCTGAGTCCAAGAACCACACCACACACAACCAGTCCCTAAAAACGGCACCAACAAACCCCGACCACAACAATATGGTATCATAGGACCCCAAATTCCTAAGGAGCATGAGCTTTTCCAAGAAGCACAACAAGGGCCTGAAGATGATGCAGACCAACAATGTCAAGGCCATGGATGAACTCGCCGAGGCTGTGAAGGCTCTTGTCCAGCCCGTAGATGTCAAGCCCAGGATCCCAAGGGGTGTCAACCACAAACTCAACCAACTCACCTACATCACCTACCCTAGTCTTGGGAAGTGCACGCTAGCCCCCTTTCCAAGGGACTCAAGCTTTGCCGGCCAAATTCCAAAGGCAAGGCCGAAGCTCCAGCAAAGTCCTCAACTCGGGCCCCAGCTAAGGACTCAACCAACTTCCTGCTGCAAGTCAGGCTCCTAAAGGTGCCCAGGCCCTCACAAAGGCTCTGTAAGTGAGTCCTCCATCTGAGGACAGAAGGACCACTGTGACACCAACACCCCTCCCCTGGCTGCCATCTGCATGGGGCTGGTGTCCTTCTGTACTATTTACACAAATAAACCCTGAGGCAGGAAAAAAAAAATCACCCAAAAACCCAACTCCCTAAAAGTCATCTTAAAACCAAACAATAGCTTAACATATGTATTATGTGTGTATTGGGGGGGGGGGGGATTTCCCCTTTAACAGCACGCTCTTTTCTGTCTTATGATATGAAACTGACAACAGCAAGTATTAAGATTAGAGGGCAACCCTGGGTGGAAATGAGGTTCTATTAATGAAAGAGGAACTGATGCTTTAGAACTGTGATGGTGGTGAAGAATATGAAGATATTACAGACTTTCAAAAGAATAAACAAATGTCTTGGACAAATACAGCCAGGGAGAGTCCATTTCTGGAGAAAGCCATTATGATGGGCAAAGTAGAAGGTCAGTGTTAATGAAAAAGAAGAGGACCTTCAATAGGCCATGGATTGATACAGTGACTGCAACAATAAACTCCTCAGCAGTAGGGATGGTGAGGACAGTGCAGGTGGACAGAGGACTAATATTAACTGCAGAGGATGCGACGGCACCTAACAACAAAAACAGGAGGTACAGTCACCTGCCATCTACACCCGCTGGCCTAAAATGAAATACAAGCATCTACTTGAAAAGTCTTCCAAGTTTCTTTTTTAAAGGGTTGCGTCTTTAGATACTGTTTAGTGAGTGTCTGGTTGTTCTTTCGAGTAAGAAAAATCCAGAAAATACAATGCTAACTTTAGTCTCTCTCTTTTCTCTACTCTCTTAGTTTTTACTTAATATTATACAGAGTGTGAATGCAAAATTACTCGGTGGAAAGTCAAAATAGGCAAGAAGCTCCTTTACCATTCTGGAAGCAAGGGTGCTGACCTCAACAGACAAAACCACCTCTGAGTGCAAACTTTGAAACAAGCCTATAAATGAACTACTTGAGCCAAGAAGGGAGAGAAACTGAATTTACAGTTTTTGTACTGATCTTTAAAAGGAGAATTATTAACTTTTTTTATACAGAGATTTTCCAAAGGTTGTATCTGTTACTTTTTCCCCCCTCACGTTCTTTATTTTCTTAGCTATTTGTGCAATGAGAGGAGGGGCAGGGCAAAGGGCTGGTTTTCTTTCACATATCACAGCATTTCCTTTTAAGGCTAAACGAAGGAGCCGACATTAAGAGCCTCCTCCACAGAGTCAGCAGAACCGCTACTCCCAGCAGATCTGCAGACAGAAATGCAACAGAGCCTCCAACAGCGACAGCTGAGTATTCAGGACTCTTCTTCCTATGCTCTCCAGGAACTTCCACTTGTCTCACTTGATTTTGCTCAACTTCCACAATGAGGTGATTTGAGCTCTAGATTGAGTGAGAAGGGTGCCCCCACTGGCCCCTTTTTGCTTACAAGGTAAATATATAGTTGGGAAGGAGGAAACAAAGGAAGACTGTTTTGTGTTAACAGATTCCTCTTATGCATATTTTTAAAAAATCTGTCAATGTCTCACAGTCAACACTTGCGGTTTTCAGAAGTTATCAAACCATAAAACCTCTAACTATGCTGAGTGACAGAAGTGATTTTTTTTCCTCTCAAGATGATGCTTTCCCCAAAAAGACTCTGTAAGATCAATGTTACATTGGGAATTAAGGCTCACAACTTTGACATTCTATTTATCATTTCTATATTATATTCAACATTCAAAATGGAATTGGCCAACCTCAGGAGAGAGAAGGAAAATACATTTAAATTTAAAGAGTTAGAAAGGTGCAGAAAAGACTAAATATGACAGAAATTAACCTCAACTCAGAAACAACCAAACACCTGAACCACACACTGGAAGCATGTCTCTTGATCTGACATTTATTGAAACACATCACCTTCTATCAGCACTCCCGTAAAGCAGTAGCATCCTTTTCTCTTTTGTGACAAATTGCAGGATGATAGGGGGTGGGGGGGCATGTGTACGAGCCTAAAGTAAGTATCTGCCCAGTGTCAGCCTTTGATACACACTCCTATGCATTATTTTCTTTGAACTATTTAAAAAAACGAAGCAGCAAGCCATCTATCTCTGGGCTCGGTGGAGATGAGTTTGCCACAAAAGCCACTCAGATTTTCAGAAGCCCAAAGCCTTGACAAATCAGTTCCTAAGAGCATAATTTGTTACACATCGGAAGAAAGCCGAGAACCCGGACCTTGGTCAAAGAGGCTTCGATAGCTTGCTGTAACCTTTCCAAATGTAAGTATGTGGGAAGAGTACCCATAAATTTAACTGGAAACCGAGACACGCAGGCTTTTTCCAATTTAAAATACATTAAAATGTGGTCTCTGAAAGGAAATGAAAATGGCTTTTAAACATATGAAAAGATGCTCATCGTCACTCATAAGGGAAATGTGAATTTAAAATGAGATACCATTTTTCACTCATCAGGTGGGGGAGGAAGTTTAATAAATCACCGCGGGGAGAAACAGGTACACTCACACACTGTGGGTGCAGGCAGAGCGTCGTTTAACCTCTTCCGAGAGCAATTTGTAAACGTCTGTCAAAACTGGAATTTCACTTTGCCTTGGAGCTACACTCCTCCTCCGAGGAATTTACCCCACGGATATGCTGATCTCTGAACACAGGACTGTGGACAGAATGAGTGGCTCCAGCCACGCTGGTGGTCTGGCAGGAGACACACCTCACCTGTCAGTTCTTTAGCACCATGTCTTTATTTACCTGTTCAGGATTTTTAAAAATTAAAGAGAGGGCAACATGACCTGATGGTGTAGAAGCAGCACAAAGTCACGACATCTAGTCTACACTCCTGAACAAAAGGCAACAACATTAAACCACTCCGTACAAGATGCCTTCCAGAACCCTGCAAAGACAATGTTCAAACTACGTTAGTAAAAGCTCCTTATCCTAACAGCCCTCTGGCATCTTAACAACCAAAACCCCTTGTTGGGGGGCTGCTGTGAACTCAAATTCCATTTCATGATGAGGAGTGTTTCAAAAAGATTCCAATTTATTCCTTGTAAAAACAGATCACGTGTAATGTAACTGTCACTCTGAGAAACAGAACCGCATTATGCTGCGACTTCATACCAACTGAAAGCATGTTCCCCATGTCTTCTCCAACAAGCCTTGCCAAACGGGCGTCTGAAAAGTCCTACTCAAACAGGTGGTGTCTGAACAGAATTGGACTTCTGCCTATGGAAACCCTAATTTTAACAACTGCTGTGGTTAGTTTTAATTTTCAGCCCTCAAAATTAACTGCTTGCCAGTGATTCAGAAATAGATTGAACAACATGTTTATACTTTGCTCTGTTTAACTAAAGAAAGAAAGAAAGAAGTGGGGGTGGGGGGAGAGGAGAAGAGAGGAAATAAGGAAACAACAGACCTCCTACTACCCTCACATAAGAAATGACAGACCAAAGCAATCAGATGAATTCCCATGGATGGGGGGAGAGGGGAGGTGATGTAAACTAAACCCATTATTTCAAGGATACTTATCCCTTCTCTTCAGAATGGAAATGTAACAGGCAACTACCTTGATGCTCTGGTGGCATAGTTGTAAGAACCTGCGTTGCAATCCCAAATGCAAGCAGTTCAAATCCACCAGCTGCTCTGTGGGAGAAGGATGGGCAATCTCCTCCTCTGTGATTAACCACCTCTGAAAACCTGCTGGAGGGTCAGTTATGGGTCGGTCCCGACTCAACAGTACTCACCAACAACCTCAAGGCACATACAACTATGAAATCTAAAGTAACATGCAGCTCTGAGAAGCCCTTAGTACTTGAAAAATTTAGACTGAAAAACCATGGTAAAAATTTGTAATCTTTAAGCCCAACACGGAGCAATTTCTTTAAAGTGATCGATTTGATGTTCATACCAACTGGTGCTCAACATGTTTTCCTGTGACTAATTCTGGACTGATGGTGGTGTGGTGGACCAGTGATTCGGAACTGACTTACAGCTAAACGTCCAGTAGGTTCTCAGAGGCTATCAAGGGCATGGGGGGAGACCACCCATCTGGAACAGCTGGTAGATATGAACCACTTTGCCTTTGGGGGGGACAGCGCAACTCCTTACCATACGATGTTGCCTAGTGGCCCAGTGTTGAGGATTTTCATTCTCTTGATGTTGATACATAAACCGTATCTATAGCGGTCTACACTAAACAACATTTCATTGTCTCTTTAAGGATTCAAAATAAAGGGGGCTAAAAATTTGTTCTTCTAAACTGGTAATCAAAGTGAAATGGAACTAAGATTCAAAGTACCTATTATAAGCCACTTCCCATGCTTACACATTCCCTGGAGGAAAACACCGTCATGATCATTTCACAGCTGATAAAATGGAGGTCTAAAAGATAGGAAGTTTTTCCTGGGTTACAGGTTACATGAGATGATAGTGATGTAGTTTCTTTATCAAAATATATTTGACTGTAAAACTCTTCCAACACTTCCTTCTAAGGGGGGGAAAAATCCACTAGGCAAGTTAACAGAAAGGATGACTCTTGGTGATGCATATAATATTTTTACACATACACAGCCATTCCCCTAAAGAAAAACAGAATTCTTTTCCAATTCAGCATTTTAAAGTAACGGATGTCAATCCCATTTTATTTTCCAGTATGGCTTAGCTCCAATTACTAAGGGAGTGATCAAGAGAATAATAATCCAAAAAGAATCCACCAGCTCATTTTTTTAAATAGGAAATATTTCAGAGAGTTGAGGAGTATACTTAAGTCTTTTTGCTTACATTTCAATGATGACTAAACTATATCGAGTTTTATTCTCAAAAGGCTTACACTCATAACTTTTTGTGTTCTACATAAGGGGGGGAAACATCATAATTTTTAAAAATTCCAATCAGAAACTCTTGAATCAATCTGTTCCATTTCCCAAACTTTACTTCCTGTCTTTTTCTCACTTCAGGTTTAACCAGAGACTAGGTCCTATTCAAATCTACCACCTTCCCATGAAAGCTCTGATGTTGATAGCTACCAATGAGTTAACTCACAGTGATCCAATAAACAAAAGACATGAACCCTGCCCTACCCTGTGCCAATGAGCTGTCCATTAAAAAGGAAACATGCTTTGAATTCCTATACATTACTATCATTCTGATTTTAACATTCTTAGAAAATAATGTTTAAATACACATGCATTCAATTCGTAAGAGTTTGTTTTTGTTTGATTTGGGCTGAGGGGTGGCTGGTAGTGGTGGCAGGTCTTCCTCTTTGTTTTTAAAGCAAAGATCCTGTTACTATTAGGCACCTATTTGAAGGAAGAGCATCTTTTTTCCCAGTAGGAAAGTACACCAAGACTTTGTAGAAGCTATTTAGAAAAGAATTGCAATGGTAAGTTGAGACCCAAAGAAAAGAAGAAAACCTTCTTGAAGAAAATGATCACAGAGCTGTAAGATTCAGGTATTATTAAGTTTTCCAAATTCTTCTGGCAGGAAAGTTTTTCTGAATAATTTCCCCCGACAAGCATGTTCTTCTAGACTCCTGCCAATTGTATAAAACACATTTTTGTGCTCTTGGTCAACTTGTTCAATTTTTTATTTTAAAAACAAAACAAAGAGGGGGAAACCCCAGAAGGAATCACATCAAAATAGTACTCACATCCACCCATGTTTTAACTTGAAATAGTGATTTCACATGGTGAGCTTTTTCCCCTTTTTAAATGTTGAACATATACATATTTGATATATAATGTTTAGCTGTAAAGAACGCAGAACAGATAATTTACTCTCTTACCCAAAACCACTATCATTAATATCACGTGCAAGCAAGATTCTGCTGAAAGTTATCCAAAAACGTTTGGAACGATATATCAACAGAGAACAGCCAGATGTGCAGGCTGGATTTAGAAGAGGTCGCAGTACTAGGGATATTATAGCTAATGTTAGATGGATCTTGGCAGAAAGCAAAGAATCCCAGAAGAATGTGTATCTGTGCTTCATTGACTATGCAAAGGCTTTTGACTGTGTGGAAAACAACAAGCTATGCCTGACTCTGAGAAGAGTGGGAATCCCAGAACATCTGATTGTGCTAATGTGAAACCTATACTTGGACCAAGAGGCAGTCGTCAGACAGAACAAGGAGACAGTACATGGTTCAAAATCAAGAAGAGGGTCCGTCAGGGATGTATTCTGTCTCCATACCCTTTCAATCTGTATGCAGAACAGATCATCCAAGACGCTGGGCTGCAGAAGGAGGAATGTGGCATCAGGATTAGTGGAAGAGTTATCAACAACCTGCTCTTTGTGGATGACACAATCCTGCTTGCTGAAACTGAGGAGGACCTGAAGTGCTTGCTGCAGAAGGTCAAGGATAGCAGCTTCCAATATGGATTGAGGCTCAACATCAGAAAAAGAGATTCTCGCCATTCGGCCAATTGGCAGCATCAGTATGGATGATGAAGAGAATGAGATAGTTAACAGTTTTCGTTTACTTGGTTCCACAGTCAACAATCTTGGTAACAGCAGCCAGGAAATCAAGAGACGAACTGCACTGGGAAAGTCAGCTCTGAGGGACCTCTCAAGAGTACTGAAGAGCAACGACATCAGGCTGGAAGCTAAGGTGCGCCTGATTCAGGCTATGGTGTTTGCAATTACGTGCTATGCGTCAGAGAGTTGGACAGTGAACAGGAATTGATGCCTTTGAGCTGTGGTGCTGGAGAAGAGTGTTGAATATATAATGGACTGCTAGGAGAATAAACAGGTTTGTCCTGGAGAAGGTGAAGCCAGAGTATTCCCTGGAGTCAAGGATTCTGAAGCTTCATCTGACATATTTTGGGCATGCTGCAAGGAGGGACTGGTCCTTGGAGAGGAACATCAAGTGTGGCAGAGTGGATGGGTGGTGCAGGAGAGGAAGACCTTCGATGAGATAGATCAATTCTGTGACTGGAGTAGGGGGAATGAGTGTGTTCGAGATGGCAAGGTTGGCACAGGATAGAAAAGCATTTAGGGATCTTGTACATAGGGTCGCTGAGTCGCAAGCGACTTGATGGCACATAACAACAACAACAACCCAAAAACACAGTTTATTTTTCCCTAAAAAGGAAAGCAGGCCTTAAGAGACACAGTCATATACAGGAGATCTAGTTAAATAAAAAAGACTTATACACTAATAACAGAGTAGACTGTTGTACTAATATAATGGTAAATGCTCAGACTAGGGGGAAAAAAATAACAGAAGGCAATAAAAAAAGTCTAAGTAAATCAAAGCCTACTAGCCCATTAAATCTTTTTTTCACATTTCTATAGAAAACTGCTTTAACCTTAATATAGGAAATGGACATAATCTACAAGATCATTATTAGTTAGAATAAATGTTTAATATCCATTTGCCATATAATTCTACTAGATTCATTCCATTAGAGACCTTCCAATACGTCAAATAAGTGGTATCCCTGAGTATTTCGCACCTCACCCTATTATGAGCTGTCGAGGAACAGCCTAAATCTAGAAAGACAATATCTCCAGCCTTCAGACAGCACTTAACGAAGCACAAGGAAGGAAAGTCAGAAGTCAGGAGGACATCTCTGAGATAAAGGCTGAGTGGAGCAATAGACAAAAATCTTCTGGAGGATTTATCAGCAAGCAGTGCTAGAGTCTGCTGCATTATCGCTGCCCTGTAACCTCTCACCAACACACAATCAGCCCTTCAGACCCCGGGACTAAGTGGTTGTTTTAAAAAGTTCTTGTGTCGTATTTACTTTGCTCCTACAATCCTTATCAGAACCGTGATGTACTTAAGTTCTGTAACTCACACACACACAAATTGCCTCCCTAATGTCATACCCAAGGGGAATAATCAGAAGCTTAAAATGACACCCTCATAAAAAGAAAGAAATAAGAATGATTAGGACTTAAAAGGGGCCAGTTGATTGCTAACGGTACAACCATACCTAAATGCCATCAACACTGCATTCTTACTAACTGTAAAAAAACAATAAAATAAAGCTTTAAAAACTAGCTTCTTTCATGAATAGCTAAGTCTCTAACTTTAAAATGAGCTATATTACAAAAGTCCATTTTTTTTGTGAAGATGTATTTCCCCAAAGGATAATATAAATGGTGACTCATTTCTGAAGCTAGCTTACCAATATTTAACCCGTATTTTCTGACAATCAGTAGGTTTAGAAATGAAATGCTTAAGAATGTACTCGTCATACTTCTAGTGCATATTAGAAGATCAAATGAAAACTGGGTGACAAGTAAAATTGAAATATGGGACATACAAGGATTTTGAACACAAGAGGGACCATAAAAGACTTTGGTTTACTCTCAACCAAGTGGACAGACACAGTGACTGCTTCAATGAGCCCTTGTGTGTCAGAAAGTGTGAGGATGGTGCAGGATAGAACAGGGTTTAGATCTTTTGTTCATAGGGTCACTATGACTCCTACTTGACTAGATGACACCTAACAAAAACAGACCCTGTTATAACTTCTCTATAGTCATGCAGATTACTTTAAACTCTCTTTTTACTGGGAAAGAAAATGCATCTTTCCTGAACTAACAT
Source organism: Elephantulus edwardii (assembly GCF_000299155.1). NCBI lineage: Eukaryota > Metazoa > Chordata > Mammalia > Macroscelidea > Macroscelididae > Elephantulus > Elephantulus edwardii. The sequence goes on along the minus strand of NW_006399764.1, from coordinate 11,771,866 downwards.
TTATCTTTGGAACTGAATTATTCTCAGCCATGTGTAACTTGTACCTTCAATTGTATGTTTACTACTAACTGTATGTAAATTATTCTTTTGAATGTAACAAGCAATAGTAATATGTAAAGTAGATTAATACCCAATCTATGTATAAAACCCTATAATTGTTCTTAGACAGTAAGGCAGTTGTTGAGAGATTCTTTCTGCTCACTCAGATCTACAATAAAGGACTTTGGATATTGGGAGGGGAAAAAAAGACTTTGGTTTAAAGCTGACTATGAGATGGATTGATTCAGTGACCGGGAAATGGGAGTAGGTGTTGGAGAGAGTGAGACTGGCACAGGATAGGACAGAGTTTAGGGCTGTTGTACACAGGGTCACTATGAGTGGCAGGCCACTCGACAGCACATAACAACTACAACAACTACCATTTACTAGAGCTCTAGTGGCCCAGTGATAAGAAGCAGTGCTGCAATCCTGAAGGCACACAGTTCAAAGCCACCAGCTGCTCCAAGGGAGAAGGAAAGGCAATCTCCTCCCTTGAGATTATCTGCCTCTGAAAAGCTGCTAGAGGCTCAGCAACAGGTCAGTTGTTACTGGATGGTACAACAACAAACAGCTTACTAACTTTGTGACTTTAAAGCAAGTTTCTTGTGTCCAAGTTTCTTTTCTTTTTAAAAGAGTAACCTTACAAACTCATTCCACTGTCTCACACTGAGAACAAAATAGGTAAAAAGAAATCAAATGAAATTTAAAAATCACACAACTCCTATGAAATATTTACCTGGATTTCTCTGTTTGATACACTTTAAAATAATACAGTTCTCATTCCATGAGTGAAAAGTGAAACTTACAAAAACCTAAACCACTGATTTTACCTTGTTCATCAATAATGAGGTAAACACAATAAATATATGCTTATATGAGTCAAAGTGGCACAATATATATTATCTTGGCTTCACATTTCAAAAATGTTTAACTATGAAGCTATGAATTCTCACTCTAGGAGCTTATTCCTAATTTAAGATTAAGCCAGTAAGAAACTAAGCTTTGGCACTGAAGTTCATCATTCTTGAATTAATACAAGGATTTATACCCTGGAGTCCTTACATTAACTTCAGAGGACCTATAGAATTCAAAATATTCTCACAAGTTTGTAAATAGGTGATTTATTTAAACTAGATCATCTTAACATCTCGTGAGGTTCTAAACTGGTGTCAACAACTCCTTAAAGAGAAAGAACGCTGGGGCTACACAAATCCTCTTTTTTCTATGAAGGCCAGGGGTGGAATTGATCAAAGAAATAAAGCATCTTGAGAAGTTATATTGTACAAATGCAAAAGTACTGAAGCATTTCTACATAAATGAAACAAAGAGAATCCTATAGTAATGAATACCGCCCACAGAAGATGTGTTAGAAGTTCAGTTGAAAAGGAGCTGGCGTTCCCAACGGCATATATTTTAATTAGATCAATAACAATCATCTTCTCAGATGAGTTGGTTATAATCATTCCATATAATTATGTTTGCGAAAACACTCTTTAAAATCTTTATCCACACTTGCCAAATCACATGGACAAGAATGCACCATACCTTTGCTACCACTGCTTTAAAAGAAGAAAATCCATCTTTTACTTAAACGTCATTTAAACAAAAATGCAATGATTTAACTAACCCAAGCATGGTGTATGAATGAGTACAATTTTTCTAGTAACAATGATCAAAAAGATCCTGACAGCAACAGTTTAATTTTTAACTTAACTTTGAACTTTACCCATTTCTAGAAACATAGAAAGCATTGTTCTTTCAAACACTGTTTAATTTTTCGTTCTTCATTGAGGATAGTTCTAGGGTTTGGGTTTTTCCTCCATTCATTATTTGAACTGTGAAGACTTTAATGCAGCCTATTCTAACCAACAGTACACTGAAAACATCAGTCTAAAAACTAAATCATTGGGGTAGTTCATCTACCTTACTGCCTCTAAAATATTGTACTTCTTAACAAATTGGCAATCAGTTGTGAGTTTGTGTTTATTTGCTTGTTTGCTTTCATTTACACAGAGAGTGGCACTTACCCCTCCTGCCTTCAGCAACTTCCTTCTGAAATCCTCTGTGGGGTTGTTGAAAGTTAGCTTTTCACAGCGGAGGTGATTCACTGGTGGATGGCCTTCAAGATGCAGGAATAAGTCATAATCAAATCGAACTTTCTTGGGTTCTTCCTGTGGGTTTACAAAAAGAAGAAAAGTTAAAAGGAAAACAGTAAAGAGGGTCAAAGAAATAATGGGGGGAAGTGAGCACCAAGTTATCCACAACATAAAATACAAACAGAGTAATTAAAATGGGATACGGGGGGAAAGAAGGAAGGAGTTCATCAGTGTTTTCATAATCTCTCAAGCTGTCTGACATCATCAGCTTGTCAGCCATCTAAAGCCAATCCTCCCCTGTCCTACCACATTTTTACCTCTATCAAGAGATGTAACTATTTCTAAATATTTGAACAAATACTTCTATCTCTAATGTCAATCCCTTTCTCCACTGTTCAAATGACTATAAAGGTTTTTCTCTAATAGGTCTTCTTACTTCAGGAAGATAGGTTAAAAAGAAGCAAGGGTCAGCCTTTTTTTATTTCCTTCCCCATTCATACTTAAACAAAAACGAAAACAAACCAATACTACCAATTTCACTCCGTGGTTTGAAGAGCTTAAATGACCACTGTTGCTGTAGTTAGATGCGATCAAGTTATTTATGACTCATACTGACCCTATGAACAATCCTACACCATTCTCTCAATCTGATATGCTCACAACTATTGTTATGGTCACTGTGTCAATCCATCTTGTTGAGGGTCTTCCTTTCTTTCTCTGACCCTCCGCCTTTCCCAATATTATGTCCTTTTCCAAGGACAGGTCCAGTCCTGACAACATGGCCAAAGTTTATGAAATGAAGTTTTATCATCCTTGACGGCCCTTTCTCCAAGACAGATTTGTTTGCTCTTTTGGTAATCCATGGAATGTTCAGTATTCTTCTTCAACACAACAAGTCAATGGCAAAAAAAAAAAAACCAAAACAGAAACAACAAACCCAACCCAACACTAAGTTCATATGAATGCCACACAAGGGCCTTCATAATTTATCTCTTGCATTCTTATCTCACCACAGTCCTTCTGTCCATATGATGGTTCAGCACAACATCACTTACTTCTGGCTGCTTTTGGGTATCTACCATGTTAACTCTGGATTTCACACTTCTTTTACATTTTCACTCTCAATATCTATTCTATTTGTAATGTCTCTATTTCTCTACCTTCTGTTTTATCTCCATTCAGGTTGCTCTTCATTCCTCGCTCAATTTTCTGTATCAGAAAGTCTTCCTTGGACTTCATCCTCTTAATTCTCCACTGCCTCTACATACATACAGCGGCTCTACACACATCCTCTCATCATTGGCGTATCTTAGAACATCTCTCTCCTTACAGCTACCTTCCCCCACTCCCCATATCTTAAGATTCTTGAAAGTAGAAACAATATTTGCATCACCTTTGTATCTTTAACAACTAGGTGAGATCCTCCACATTGAGGGGATGTCATAAGTAGCTATGATTCAGCTCAATTCATTACCCTCAAGTCAGAACTGACTCACAGCTAACCTTCTATTGGGTTTCTGAGGCTATAAATCACACAGGAGAAGAATGCCTATCTTTCACCCATGGAGGAGCTGGTGGATGTGAATCCTCAAAAGGGCATGGTCTTTGGGTTAACATCACAACTCGCGGTGTACTACACCACCAGAGGTCCCTATGAGATGAATAAAATAATAGCATATCTCTGATATTTTGTTTTGTCAGTTGTTAAGCTAGCTCCACTCATGGTCATCATACTTATAGCAGCATGAAATGGTCATCACTTCATGCATTGTTTTCATACCCACTGCTGGAGTCACTGTGTATTTTGAGTCTCTTTTAACCTAGAGGACTCATCTCTCCAGTATTGTATCAGGTAATATTCTAATACAATAGGTCTATAGGGTTTTCATTTCAAAAGTAGATTCCCAGGCCTTCCTTTACAGTCTTTTTTCTTTTTATCCTGGAAACTCCAATGAAACCAGTTTATCATAGGTGACCCTGGTGGTAGAGTTAGCAGCAACACACAGGCCACCATAGTATGACAAAATTACATACAAGTAGTAGAATAAAGGAGTAGGCAGGCATGATGCATCATCTTCAACCAGTATAAAAATTTCATGATACTCTGGTGGCATCCACTTCCTAAACAACATGCCTCCAGAAACTCCACGAACTTAGATAAATGTTGACAGTTCTAGAAAGGCTTCAGGCCTTTTGTTCCTAGGGTCACTATGAGTCATGTTGGACGTGAAGGCAATCAACAACAAAACAGATAGCCTAAAGCCATAAAGTTAATAACAAACAAACTGGGATTAAGCTTAGAAGTTCTAGTTTATGGTATAAAGAGACTGCCACAGTCAGAAATGTACAATCTGAAGAGGATAAAAATGGATGAATGGGACCTTCTAAAGATTAAATCCCTGTGTTCATCAAAAACTTTTTCCAACAGGGTGAAAAGAAAACCTACTGACTGGGGACAAATATTTGGCAATACTATCTCAGACAAGAGTCTCATAATGGAAGTTTATAGACTACTCCTGGGCCTCCACAAGAAAAAGACTGATAACCCAATTACAAAATGGACAAAAGACATGAAAAGAATTTTCAAAGAGGAAGACAATCAAATGGCCAACAGACATATGAAGAAATGCTCCAAATCACTGGCAGTAAGAGAGATGCAAATCAAAACCACAATGAGATACCATCTCACTCCAGTAGCAGTGGCAAAGTTGAATAGGGTGGCAAGTAATAAATGTTGAAGAGGATGCGGTGAGATAGGAACTCTTATATTGTTGGTGGGACTATAAACCACTTTGGAAGGCAGTTTGGCACTTCCCAAAAAAAGCTGAACAAATAAATTTCAAATGACCCTGCTATTTCATTGCTTGAAATATACCCCAAGAAAATGAGAACTGAAGCTTAAACAGAAACAAGTATACCAATGTTCACAGAAGCATTATTCACCATTACAAGAACATGGAAACAGCCCAGATGTCCAACTACAAACGAATGGATTGAGCAGTTGTGGTATAGTCACACAGTGGAATACTATGCAGCATTCAGGAGTAATCATTTTGTAAATTACTACCTAACCTGGGAGGGGACTGGAGAGCATTATGATGAATGAATTCAGTCCCACAAGGATAAATACTGTACAAAACCATTATTGTAGAATGAGTATGAGGATGCAAGGCAGAGGGGGGAGGGTGGAAATAATAGAAGGGTGAGGATGGGTGGGGGGGTAGGGTGTTAATCACAGGGTTGCACAATTCAATGGGTGGGTGGGGTTAAGAAAATGGGAAGGATCTTTTGTGAAAAACAACGTATTCAAACTTTGTCAATAAATCAGAACACAATTTCTAAAAAGGGGGGGAAATCCACCAAACTATATTAGTTAGTGGAACATTTATGGAACTCTTTATAAACTGATTTAACTCTATGAGGCAAAATGAAGAATGAAGAAAATAATGTTAACTAAGGTGTATTTTTGACAAATGTTTTCCATCAGCCGTGAACTCAGTTTTGTATGATTAGGGAAATAGTGCATTTAGAATTTGTAGTATCACTAACATGTAACGTAACCAGTGTTTTAAACCCAATTGTGTTGATTCAAACAGAGTCCTAATGGAGTCGTGTTGACACACCTGGCTGTTAAAAGAAGGCCAATTGAATGCACTCACTCTACAGGAGTCTCCTGGATGGGTAGTGTCCTCTCATGAAAATTTACAGCTACAGATGACTGATGGAGGGCTGCTATGAGTTGGAATAAACTGTGTAAAAAGCTATGGGTAACTATGAGAATAAGAGAAATATCAGAACACTTAATTAGGCTCATATGAAATCTATACCTAGACCAGGAAGCCACTGTCCATGCAGAGCAAAGGAACATGTTATAGTTTAAAATCACAGAAAGTGTGCAAGAGGGCCGTGTCTTTTCTCTGCACCTATTCACACTGCACTTTGAGCAAATCATCTAAGAACCTGAATTCCAGGAACAAAAATGTGGCACTGGGATCAGAGGAAGCCTCATCAACAATATGTGTTATGTAGATGACATAACCTTGCTTGCTGAAAGTGAGGCCTTTGAAATGTTTGAAGATCAAAGACTACACCCTTCAATATGAATTGCTTCTCAACATCAAGAAGACAAAAATCCTGACCACTGAACCACTAAGCAACATCTTAATAGATATAGAAAAGACTGAAGTTGCCAGTGATTTCACTTTTCTTGGATCTAAAATGAACACCACTGGTACCAAGAGATCAGGAGCTGTACTGCATTAGAAAAGACTGTTGTTAGGATCCTCTCAAAATTACTGAGAAACAATTGTCAATTTGATGGCTAAGGTGCATCTGATTGAAGCCAAGGTCTTTCCAATCACTTGCTATGCATCTGACAATGAATGGATGACAGAAGAATTGATACCCTTGAGTTGTAGTGTTCGAGAAGAGTAATAAATAACCCATGAATTTCTCAAAGAACAAATAGATATGTCTTGGGAAAAGTGCACCCAATGTTCATAGGAAGTAAGCATAGCAAACCTTTACCTCATATACACTGGGCAAGCTGCTAGGAGGAGCTATAGCTTGGAAAAACAACACATCATGCTTGGGAAGGCAGCAAGTCAATGAAAGGGGGGAAGACCTTTAGTGAAATGGACTCACGCAGTGACTACCGCAACAGGCTTAAGTGTGTCAGAGATTATAAGGATGGCACAGGATAGGGCAGGGCTTAGATCTGTTGTACACACAGTCTCTATACGTCATATTTAACCCAATCCACCTAACAACAACAAAATAAGCTGAAACTTATTCAGAGGCACTGGATATCTTATGGTATGTATTTTGACTCAAAGGCTTCTAGCACTTGAAACTCTCTAAGGAAGTGGGCAGGAACCTACTACAACCACATACTTTTGTATTCCACTGTCTCATCCAAACGTCCCCAAATCAGAGTCTGTCCTCATTTCACCACCAACTGTTCACTTACACTGAAATGTGCCATGACTGACATTCTTCGGTCACTTTAGATACTACTATCTCCTGATTTTCCTCATTGCTTTCTGGCCATATCTTCTCAGTCTTCTACACAATCGTCTCTTCTTTCTCCACAGATCTTTAAGTGTTTCTATCTTTCTGCAAATTTTACCAGGAAGATGGACCTATTTAATTCCACCTAAAAGATATCCTCCTACCTGTATCTCCTGTCCGGATCACACATAAGGATCATCTGCATATACTTCCTACTCAAAGTCTCTATCTCATATTCAATGGTCATGACATACACATACAGATTATCCTAAACTGATTTGTCCTCATCTGCCCTTTTTCACAGATACCTTGACAAACAGAAATACAGCTCAATTCTTTAAACATAAAACATCAATACATAAAACAATAAAAATACATAAAACATCCAATTCTACCTTCTTCTTCACTCTCCAAAGTTCAACTATTTCCAAGTTTTATCTTAAATTTGTCTTTAGAAAGAAAAACTGTCATCCTTGCCTTGTGTCAACTCATGGTGACTTTATGTACAGCAGAACAAAATGGTGCAGAGAACGGCATCATTCTCATGACTGCCACCACGTTTACATCCAACGTCACAGCTATGGTGTCAATTCACCTACCTAAGGGCTTCTCCTGTTCTCACTGGCTCTCTGTGTCACCAACCTGATGTGTTCCTCCAGTGAATGAGCCTTCTTGGTGATGTGCCCCAAATAAGCAAGCCCACATGCTGGGCTGTGATTCTCAAGGTTATCAGTGAGTAATTATTGGCAGTAGGGAGGCCTGGTGGCTTAGTGGTAAAGACACCAACCTAAAGGCACACAGTTCAAATTCCTCAGTCGTTCCACAGCAGGAAGATGGGCAATCTCTTCCTCTGAAAATCCATTGGAGGGTCAGCTATGAGTCTGTTCTAACTCAACAGTACATAACAACAAAACAGTAATTGAAAGTTGTCACCAGGTCTTTTTTCACAAGTTCATTTGAGCATGAAAGCTCTGCTGGATCCTGCCCAGCATGGTGACCTTGACGGTATTTAACATCAGTGGCACAGCTCCAGTATTATAACAAGACTCAGCTGTCCCAACATGGCAAACTAGCACACATTTGTAGATTCATTCTTTTCTTTTTTTTT
>NW_006399764.1:11760903-11763443 GCF_000299155.1 Elephantulus edwardii | reverse complement strand
TATGCAACCTTAATTCTGGACTCCTGTGCTAACCATAATAATCATATATGGCCTCTAATCTGTTCTTTCCCTCATCTGTTTCAATACAGTATACATAATTTATCCAGTTTTTTCTCAGTCTTACCCCAACCCTGATGTCAGTCCCATTCTACAACAGTGGCACCAGGCAGTATTTGTCCCTTTATGACTGAGATACTTCACTCAGCATAATGTCCTCCAGGTTCACCCATTTTGAATAATATTACATGAGTTCCTTGTTTTTCAATGCAGCATAGTATTCCATTGTGTCGATATACCACAGCTTCTCTATCCATTCGTTTGTTGATAGGCACTTAGGGTGCTTCCAACTCTTTGCTATTGCAAACAAAGCTGCAATAAACATGGGTGTGCATATATCTTCTTGGATGGCAGTTATGTTCTCTCTGGGGTATATTCCCAGTAATAGTAAAGGGAACTCTGGTGGCCTAGTGGCAAGAAGCTGCACTGCAATCCCAGAGGTGCACAGTTCGAATCCACCAGCTGTTCTGCTGGAGAAGGAGGGGCAATCTCCTTCTATACTGGTCAGATCCTATTTGACAGTATACACACACACACACACACACACACAAAAATAATAAAATTTTTAAAAAAGATTCATTCTTGAAAACTCTCAAATCTACCTTTTCTTCTAGTTGCAGTCACCATGTCCATATCTCAGGTCTTCATTCCTCACCTGGACTCCTTCCTGTTTTTTAATTTATCCCATTCTATCTCACATTATGACAAGACAATGATCTTTCAAACACAAAAAGTAGGTACCTTTCTACTGTTCTAAAAGCTTTCTATAGTTCAAGAGCCCATTAATTGCTACAGCCTAAAATCCTGTGCCCTGAGAATAAACACCACTCTTTTGCCAATTTACCAATATTTCCTTTGCTCTATATCAACACTCTATTCTCTGACAATTTGGAAGCATTTCCAGTTCCCTAGTACTTCGTGTTTGCATATGTATGTCTGCATCTTACACAGATTGCTCCTCGTACATGATTTTAAAGTTTTTCTATTCCAAAATAACCTCTTCCTCCTTTGCATGGTTAAGGAACTCTGGTGGCATGGTCCATAGTATGCTATCCCACTCACCATAAGGCTGCAAGTCTCCTGTGGCTCAAACCCAACTGTAACCCCATAGGAGAAATACGGAGTGTTTTCCTATTAAGCGTCCAACCTCACATATAAAATAGAGGCAGTGCTATGAGTGAGAACTGACTCAATGGAAAAAAAATTTTTTCCCCCACCTGGCTAATGTAAAGAATCAACTTAAGTAGAAACTCCTTTGACAAGTCATCTTAAGTTTCCCAAACGAACTGAATGAGACAAATATACTGCTGATAGGGATTTTTCTGTTAGTATAATTATTACTTTGTGATAATTTTTTCATCTATCTATCTATCTATCTATCTATCCATCCATCCATCCTCTAAACTGTAAAATAGTTCCTTATAAATGAAAGTATAAACTACCAAAGCATTTTTAGAAGGCATTAAGGCATTTTCTATTAATATACTAAACACACATGACATTTCACCAAGTAATTCTATTTCTAGGAACAATTCCATGGAAATTATCAAATATCTACATGAGGTGGATTGATTCAGTGGCTGGGGTAATCAAGATGGGTGTGTCAGAGGCAATGAGATTGGCACAGGATAGAGCAGGGTTTAGGGCTGTTGTACATAGGGTCGCTATGAGTCACAAACGACTCGACAGCACATAATAACAACAACAACATATGAAGATATATAGTAAATGATGTTACTAGAGGGGGGGAGGAATTTTCTGCATATTACTATATCATTAACATGAACTACTACTCAGGTTTTAAATTATTAACTTGGAAAATACACCAACACAAACACAAACACACACAAAAGAAAGAAAGAAAATACACCAACACGTATATTTAAGTGAATGCAAGATTGTTGTTGTTAGGTGCATTTGGGATGAATATGACTCATAGTGACCCTATGAACAGTGGATCTGAACCCCGTCCTATTCTGTGCCATCTTCACACTCCCTAGCACACTAGGACCCACTGCGGCAGTCACCATATCCATCCACCTCGTTGAGGGTCGTGTTCTTCTTCTCTGACCTTCCACCCTTCCCAGCATCATGTCCCTCTCCCAGCAACAGCCCTTCCTAGCAACATGTCCAAAGTTTGTGAGAAGAAGCCTCATCATCCTTGCCTCCAAAAAGCACTCCAGCTGCACCCTCTCCAAGATATATTTATTTGTTCTTTTGGCTATGGGAAGCCATCAGAGAGTCAATATAATTGTTGTTGTTGTTGTTGTGTGCCATCGAGTCGCCTGTGACCCATAGCGACCCTATGTACAACGGCCCTAAACTCCGCTCTGTCCTGTGCCAATCGCACTGTCTCTGACACTCCCATCCCAATTATCCCAGTCACTGACTCAATCCACCTCATAGAGGGCCTTCCTCTCCTGCGCTGTCCCTCCACCCTCCCAAGCATGATGTCCCTCTCTAAGGACCGGTCTCTCCTCTCA
>NW_006399764.1:11758392-11759828 GCF_000299155.1 Elephantulus edwardii | reverse complement strand
TCGGTTGGGTCGCCTTTCTTTGGGATAGGAACAAATATCGATCTCTTCCAGTCAGTTGGCCAAGTGGTCGTTCTCCAGATTTCTTGGCACAATCTGGAGAACGACCAATATAATTAGTCTTGGATTTAAGAAAAAGATTCATTCCTAACTGTATCTTTAAGAATGTGTTAGTCAGAACAAAAATATATTTTACTTTAAAGAAAGGTTAGAAATGTTTTTCAGTAGTTTTAAAGCCACATATATAACAAAGTGAGAGTGACTACGAACAAGAATTTCTTAAAAGTAGGGACTAGTTCAATTGTTTCAAAGTGAGGGCAAATTTATAAAACATTAAAGCAAGGTTTCCAGTGGCTGTACAGAGAGGAAACAGTGTCTTCCTCAAAGGAGGCAGTGCCTCATTCAAAGGTGGCAGGTGGCACAGTCTGCAGACAGGTGCACTGCTAACTCAAAGGCCATTTTTCTCTGATGGTTCAAATCCACCAGCGGCTCTGTGACAGAAAAAGAATAATTCCCTCCCATGAATTTTACTGCCTCTCAAAAACCCACTGGAGGTCAGATACAAGTCAGCGCTGTCTTGAGTGAGTGAGAGAGTAATACAGTGAGACAAAGAAGGTGGCCAAGTGCATAGCTCTGAATGTGTGTGGCTTTCCACAGTCCTGCCAATAAAATAAATATTGGGTATCATAATCCTGACTGAACTCACTGTACCTTCTGAGATTCCCATTTCAGAGCTTCAACCAGGTCATCTTCCTCATCCCAGTTACCTGATAAATTGTTCAGGCTGCAAAAAATGCAGATGTCTTCCTGTTTGCTTTGTTGGCCAGAAATGACTTGATATGAAGTGTTGCTTAAAAGGGTAAGGAGAAAATGTCCATAAGCCAGACATTCCTCACCTAGGGATGGCTTACAATGAATGAATGAATGGAGTCCACAGAATAAAACTCGAAAATTCTCTCTCGTATACTTCTAACTAGGAGATTATATTCATTTATTAGTTGTATGCATTCATCAAAACAGAAAAATGTACTGGTGTATCTAATTCATGAACAGCAGGAAAAGAAGAAAGTACTAACAGCTTCACTTTATAGTCAACAACAGTCTAAACAAAAAAAGTATCTTTCAGAAAAACTAAGGATAAAGTTGCAAGAAAAAGTCTCTATTAATGATGACAGAAATTTTTGTTTTTTTGTTTTCAAAACAACAACAAAAGAAACTCAACAATGGGGGGGGGGACCAAAACCAAACAAACAAAACACCAAACCACCCCAAACTTGTGTTCTGGCCAACTAAATATCTTCTCTCAGATGATACTTTCAATATCTTATTAATATATACTCTTCAGAAAAGAATTTCTGACTGGGAAAAAGTATTCGGTAATAACATATCAGATAAGGGACTTATATCCAGAATTTATGAAATACTTGAGCACCACAACA
>NW_006399764.1:11740967-11757082 GCF_000299155.1 Elephantulus edwardii | reverse complement strand
TAAATGTTTATGAAAATTAATAAAATATAATTATAGAAAAAAAAAAAGAAAAGAATTTCTATCAAAGTTCAAATAAGAAGGCATGTAATTCATTCTCTACACAAAACTTAATACATTTCCAGGAACTGGAAATCTGGCTTCAGCAACATTAAACCACACTTCTCACTCTGCAGCATCTTTAGTACGAGATGTTTATTCTCACACATTTTTCTGAGGGCAGATTCAAAGAGAAGCAGCATCACTTCAAACCTAAAATTCCACCACTGATATTTTAATATGCCTCTCTGCTTAGTGTTTCCAAACTAAGTAAGATTCTTACAGATGGGTTTCTTTTCTTCAGCATAAAAATGAAATATGAAAGAATAAATGCACACGAACTAAAAAGGAGTACTGCTGTGTCACATTCCCACTGACTTCCGACCTCATATAAATGATGAAATGAAATGTGAGTCTATAGGAAGCTGAGAAATCCAAGGATGGTCATGAAACCAAGGACAAGACAGTAGCCACAATATACAGCTGTATGATTACTACTAGAACATCACGTGGAAATCTTGCTGCTGCCCCTCAAGATACGGAAAACTTTTGAACAGCTATGTTTCCTAAATCATAACTAGACTGGATTTTCATTTTTCAGGAGTTGAAGGACGACTAATACGATCAGAATTCAAAATGAATGAAACATACATTCTGGAGCAGCACACTAACCAGCAGTCAGGTGTTACTGAATTGCTTCTGACTCCTAGCAATCCCACTGGCATCCGGGCTGAACTGTGCTCCGCTGGGCACAATGGCGAGCTTTCTGGAAGCAGATTACCACATCTTTTCTGGGAGGTGCCTCTGGATGAACTTTAACCTCCAGCCTTCAATGAGCAGCTGAGTATGTGAATCATTTGTGCTTCCCAGCAATTCTCTTAAATTTTCACCCACGGCTCGTTTCAGTAGAAAAAGCAGCAAGACATAAAAGCAATTCTGCTATCCAGACTAGAATAAAGCAAACCTGACTTCTAAGACACTATGAAGACAAATTAAGACATGAGAAAGCAATAATTTCCTTTCTCAATTAAAAGTTAATAATAGACAAAATAAGTACTTTAAAATGTACCCTCCACAGAGATTATATGCATGTTGTTATCATCACTAAGTTTATTTTACTTTTTTCCCCTTAAAGAAATGACCCTGGAGGACATTATGTTGAGTGAAGTATCTCAGTCACAAAAGGACAAATACTGTATGGTGCCACTGTTGTAGAATGAGCCTGACATCAAGGTGGGGGTAAGACTGAGAAAAACTGGATAAATTATGTATACTGCATTGAAGCCGATGAGGGATAGAACTGTTTAAAAGCAATATATTTTAGGGCATTATGATCATTAACAGTTCAGAATGAGGGTTGCAGAGTGGAGTATACTCGGGGTGGGGGTGGGGGGGTGCAGGGGGATTGTATACCAATGAAGGAGTTTTTCTTTTGCTTTTCAAGGAGAAGAGCAAACTGGGGGTGGGGGTGGGGGGCAGGGAGAAAAGTGCAACAATGAATGAATGGAAATCCAAAATCTGTAAATGTTCACTGAAATGAATAAAAAAAAAAAGAATAGGTTAAAGCTTTAATACCTTCCTCCTATATTCCTTCCTCCCCTAGCAATCATTACCCTGTAGTCTAATTATCAACCAACACATGCTTTTGGACTGCAAATGCATGTTTCAACAACACTGTTTCCTTTCGTTTCCATGATTATTTAGGGGTGGAAGGACCACAATATAATACTGTACAGTACACACAAACATCTCTTCTAACAGCCACAAGAGTCGACTCACACAAAGCAACAATCATGAAGATGGTACAAGGCTGGAAGCCATTCTACTCTGTATAAATATGGTCATCGCGAAGCAGAACCAAGAGGACAGCAGCCGACAATAACAGCATCCTTCTGCAACTTTTCAGTCGGCGTATTTACACTTGAGGGATATCCATGCATTATGGATCCATCAAGTATTAGTCACCAAGTATGTATCCCTAACTGATATTTGATGTTGTTAATACCGACTCACAGCAACTCTGTGTGACGGGCTAAGGCTGTGTCATAGGGTTCCTAGGCTATTACAGTCTTTAGGGGAACATATCATCAGATCTTTTTCCCTCCTGTAGATGGAAGATTTGAACTGCCAGACTATGTGTTAGCTGCCAGTAGTTGTTGTACCACTGGGACTCATCATTCAAATCTTTGTTGTTATAGGTATTGAGTTGGTTGCAACTTCTAGTAACTTTGTAACACATAGCAGAGTGTCCCATAGGGTTTTCAAAGCTATAATCTTCGTGGAAGCAGACTGCCACATCTTCCCCATATAGAGTGGTCTTCCAGTTAGTAGCCTAGCACCTAACCACCTCGTGACCAGGACTCTATCTATACCTCTATTCAAAGCCAGTTGTTGTTATCACTGAGTTAATCTATCTCATTCAGAGTCTTCCTCTCTTGTCCTGCCCTTTGACCTTTCCAAGCATGATGTCCTTCTCCAAGGACTGGTACCTCCTTGCAACACGCCCAAAGTAGGTAAGATAGAGCTTCAGAATCCTTGCCTTCAAGGAGCAGCTAGGCTTCCCCCTTGCAAGACGGACCAGTTTGTTCTCCCTGCAGTCCATGGTATAGTCAATACTTTTCTGCAGCACCATAACTCAAAGGCATCAATTCTTCTACTATCATCCTTTGTCATTGTCCAGCTCTCTAATGCATAGCAAGTAATTGAGAAGACCATGGCCTGGATCAGGTACAATGTTAGTTAAATTCCTCCATGTCACACTGTTTTGGTTTTGGTTGTTGTTATTGTATACTGTAGAGTCAGAATTGAGCCACAGCTGATGCTCCCGTGAATTTTCTAAGGCATCATACAGGAGGAGATGGCCCGTCCTTCTCCCACAGAGCAGCTGGTGGCCTTGTAGAGTAACGCACATCTTCTGGCCACTAGGCCACCAAAACTCTCATGTGAAAACAGTAATTATTACTAAGGATATCTTTTTATACTTTATTTTATTACTAAAGATAAAATATAACGTATATTTTTTTAAAAAGCAGCCCATGTGGACACCAGGCAGAATAATCTATTTAAGATTATTCAGCCAGGTTTTTACAGTGGCCTCAAAGGAAAATTACTTCTAATCTCCTGTATCTCTTCCTATTTTCAGAAACCAAAATTCTTTACAAAATGAGTAATATGTCTTACAGTTGTAAAAGTGACTACTAAGAGAGCCTTCCTTATGCTTTGCTCTTCACATAAATTTCACTGCATCTATGAAAGAAGCAGCTTGGGAGACGGTGTGACTAGATTAGGTGTTGCCTCTTCAACCCTCCATTTGTTCTTTCTAAAAATTGCTGTATGAGGGAATTTAAATGAAGCAGGAAACTGGGCAGCTCATAGAATAGATTTCTCTACTCAACCTAGAGCTTCCAAAAATGACAAGAAGTTAAAAAGACTGGAAGATAGAACATATTTCAATGTATCCACACTTCTAAAATGAAATTTTAAAATGACTATTCAATAATTTTAAAAAAGTTATTCAACGCCAAATTAACTCTGGTGGTGGGAAGCAAATAGTAAAATCATTATGGTCTCCCACAGAAATTATAATTATCCATCTTCTAGTTTCTTTAGAATAATTCGACTCTAGCTTTGCAGTCTAGACTTTTCCTACAGTGTAACCTGATACCAAGCTGAAATGAACACTCTGGACATGAAGTGTGTGATGAGAAGAAAAATCTCCATGATCATTATTAATCTCTTAAGAAATTAAAGTATTTGCACAGGAAGAAGAGATAGATTTGGAATTCTTACCCTATAAATAACTATCTAAATTAAAAATCAACACATTAAAAAGAAAAAAATGTGCTAGGAATTTTAATAGACATTTCTGAAAGAAAAAAAAAACAATACAAAAAACAGCATACAAATGGCCAATAACTACATGAAAAGATGTCCAAGATCACCAGGGAAATGCAAACCAAAACCAAAATGAAAAGCCACTGCACAAAAGGACTGCAATTTTAAAAAATAAAAAGGATATTAAAAAAAGCAGAAAAAAAGAGATAATGAGACATGCTGGTAAGGTTGTTGGGAAGTAAGTAGAATCCTCATATATTACTGGTGGAGTTATGAAATGGAATAGTCTTTTTGGAAACTAGTTTGGAATTTCCTCAAAAAGATTGAACATAGTAACCATATGACCCAACTAATACACCAAGATATATATATCTGGGAGAATTAAAATCATATGCCCAGGTTATCATTGTTGACTGCCGTCAAGTCAAGCACAACTCATAGCGAGTTGAACAAAAGACTTTCTATAACTATCATCATTTCTCAAAGTTCACAGGGTTTCGAGAGGCATGTTGCTTAGGAAGTAAGTGGATGCCACTCCTGCTTTCAAATATATACTTGTTAAATGTTCATAGCAGTTTTATTCTTAATAACCTGACAGTAAATTTAAGCCAAGGTCTATGAATTGATGAATAAACATGTTGCTGTTATGAAGCAACTCACAGCCGACTCTCCAGGGAGTTTTCAGAGGCTAAAAACCACATGGGAGGAGATGGTCCATCTTAGTCTCTCAAGCAACTGGTGGATTCTATCCTCCTGCCTGTGGTTTGACAGCTCGGTTCATTGCCACTAGTTCACCAGAGATCCCTAAACAACATTGGGTCTATCAATAAAAACAAATGTTTATGTTTCTAAGTATGATTTTATTAAGAAGCAAAAAATTCCTCCTGCCATCAAGTTAATTTCAACTCCCGAGAATCCTCCATTAAGTTTTGGAAGTGGTAAATTTTTATGGGCTCATCTCACTCCCACAGTGCAGCTAGTGGATACGAACTCTGATCATTCAATTAGCAGCATAACATTTGACATAGTACAACACTTTGACTATAATTAATGTTGTTGCTGTGTTAGGTGCTGTCAGGTCAAGTACCACTCATCATTTACCCTATAAATACAAAATCTGAACACTGTCCTATCCTGTGCCATCCTCATCATTGACACACTTTAGCCCATTGCTGCGGTCACTGTGTCAATCCATCTAGTCAAGGGTCTTCCTCTCTTTTGCTGAGTTTCCACCCTTCCAAGCGTGATATCCCTCTCCACGGAATAGCCTCTCCTAGGAACATGTCCAAAGTATGGGAGACAAGCCTTGTTATCCTTGACTCCAAGGAGCATTCTGGATACATTTTTTCCAAGGCATATCTGTTAGTTCTTTTAGCCGTTCATTCAGCTAAAAAATAAAATTTTTTGATCATCTAATTCACTGTGCAGCTTCCAGATGCTTAACAAGTAACTGAGAAGACCATAGCCCAATCAGACATTTCTTAGTATTCAAACTGACATATTGCTCCTCAGTAATTATGAGGGTTCCTGACAGCAGACTTGCCCAATGCAATGCATCTTGATGTTGGTGGTACCAAGAGTATTGAACTGTGGATTGAAGTAAGATGAATTCGTTGACAATTTCAATCTGTTCTCTATTATGATGTTCAGTGGTGGGGATTTTTTGTCTTCTTGATGATGAAATGCAATTCATAATGAAGGATGTAGTCTTTGATCTTCTGTGGAAAATACATCAAGTTCCCTTCACTATCTGCAAGCAAGGTTGCATTATCTGCTAAGGCATGCTGTTGATGAGTCTTCCTCTGATATTGATACCACAGTCTTCTTCATAGAGTCTAGCTTCGTGAATGATTTGTTCTATGTTCAGACAGAATAGGTGTAATATTAGAACTTGGAAAACTGGCTTTTATATCCATTATGTTAGTCTCCATTGGGGCATTTTTTTCAGCTACCTTAACTGTGGACACATGATCTTGCCAATGATCAACAGCTGTAGAACCAACATAAGAGAGTGTTTTCCACACTATGAAAGATGGTGGTAGAGAGAGGGTCAAGAGACTGTGGCACTGCTATAAGGAGAATGTCAAAGTATAACCTAACCAGAAGAATCCTGGAAATGGAACCATAGTTATAGGTTTTTCTTGCTGGATGACTGAAGGAAAAGCTGACTTGATATAAAGTTTGCTGAATGGTCGAGGAAAGCAGAGTTCATTTATAATGTTGAACTGAACCTAGACTTCCACTAATTGAGAAGTTGTGCCTTGTTAATCTGGCTTGGGACTGTATCACTTAACCTGGGCTTACATTATGATAGTCTTTGTCTCTTCCACTCTCCAGCCTATTTCTCTAATAAACTCTACAACTGTGAATAAAGTCTATGAGTAAATGTGCAACAAACATTGAACCGAATGATTCACAGAATTAGAAGCAGGTACATGTAGGGTGGTATGTCTGACCATGTAGCTATTTGTTTAGGGTTTTTTTTAGTTCTATGGCTGTTATTGATCTGAATAGTTCCCTTTTATGGAGTAGAAGTCAGACTCAGCCACTTCCATATTGTATCTGCTCCTTATACAATAGATAAGAAGAAAGGATACAACACTGATGTACACATTTCCTGGTATTAAACCATGCAGTGTTCTTTTGCTCTGTTTGTGCAACAGCTTCTGGTCTAGGTATAGGTTTTATATGAGCATAAGTGGTGTTCTAGGATTTCCATTCTCAGTATTAACCATAATCTATATTAATAATTGTTATAACATGTTCAGGAGGGTTTAATGTAGGAGACACTTGCTTGGTTTGGTATAAATCTATGTTTAGAGGGTAATCAGAGACTTAACTCCATTTTGAAATCTTAACATAAATCTAGATTCCATCTTAAACTTTTAAAAAGCTGATTTTCCAAATGTAAATCTTATTAATTTCAATGGGTAACTTAGCCACATACTCCAAGGTCTACATTCCTTCTATCTAAGGAGATGGAGGGTATCCAATCTATTTCCAAAAAGTCCTTTTCATTATAGTGAAATAGATCCTGTAGGTCATAACATAACTTGTATCTGAAGGATCTTTTTGTTGTTGCTGTTGTTGGGTGCTGATGAGTCAAGTACAACTTATTAGTGACTCTATGAACAATAGATCTGAACACTGTCCTATCCAGTGCCATACTCATCGTCTCTGACACACTCAAGCCAACTGTTATAGTCACTGTGTCAATCCATCTCATGAAGTCTTCCTCTCATTTGATGACCTTTCTACACATGATCTCCTTCTTCAAGGAACAAACTACGCTAGCAGTGTTACCAATAAATCGTCACAATGAATCCTAAAAACCAGGTATTACTGAAACTTTACCAGCAGGTTATTCTTTGACGATCCTATAATAAGTTGAATAACATGTGCCTTTAGTAAATCATGTTGTTGTTGTTGTTGTTGTTATGTGCTGTTAAGTGGCTTGTGATTCATCCAACCCTATGTACAGCAGCTCTGAACTCTGCTATATTTTGAGCCAAGTTCATTGCCTCTGACATCTTACCCCCATTTCCAGTCATTGAGTCAATCCATCTCATCCAGGATCTTTCTCCTGCCACCTGCTCTATTCCTCCACCCTTCCAAGTATGATGTTACTCTCAAAGGACTGGTGCCTTCTTGCAACATGCCCAAAATATGTCAGTTGGAGCTTCATAATCTTTGCCTCCGAGGAAATATCTGGTTTCATCCTTTCCAGGACGGACCTTTTTGTTCTCCTATTCAATACTCTTCTCCACAACTCAGAGGTATCAATTCATCTATCATCCTTAGTCATTGTCCAGCTCTCTGATGGATAGCAAGTAATTGTGAAGACCATGGCCTGGATCAGGTGCACCCTAGTCTCTAAACTGACATTGTTGCCCTTCAGTACTCAGGAGAGGTCTCTGACAGCAGGTTCTTCTAATGCAATTCATCTCTTGATTTCCTGGCTTCTGGTATCAAGAGTGTTGATTGTGGTGCCAAGCAAGCCAAAGCTGTTATCAATCTCAATTTCTTCACCATCTATTATAATGCGGTCAATTGGCCCAATGGTGAGAATCTCTGTTTTCTCGATGTTGAGATTCAATCCATATTGAAGATTATAGTCCTTGACCTTCTGCAGCAAATGTTTTGGGTCCTACTCAGTTTCAGCAAGCAAGGTTATGTCAACTGTACAACGAAGCTTCTTGATGAGTCTTCCTCCAATCCTGATGCCACATTCCTCCTCACAGAGCCCAGCCTCCCTGATAATCTGTTCTGCATATAGATTGAAAAGGTATGGAGATAGGAAGGATGCATCCCTGGCATACACCTTTCCTGATTTTGAAACATGCAGTGTTTTCTTGCTCTGTACTGATACTGATGACTGCCTCCTGATCCAAGTATAGGTTTCACATAAGCACAATTATGTGTTTTGAGATTCCCATTCTTTCCAGAGTTAACCAGTTTGTTTTGATCCACACAAATGCTTTTCCATAGTCAGTGAAACACAGACATTCTTCTTATACTTTCTGCTTTCAGCCAAGATCCATCTAACATTGGCTATAATATCCTTAGTGCCACAGTCTCTTCTAAACCCAGCATGCACATCTAGCAGTTCTGTTATGTGCTGTTTCAGTTATTTTTTTGTAATTTTCAACAGAATCTTGTTTGCCTATGATATTGTTCAAGAATTTCCACACTCTATTGGGTCACTTTTTTTGGAATGGGAACAAATATAGATCTCTTCCAATCAGATGGTCAGGTGACTGTCCTCCAGATTTCCTGGCACAGCTTTGTAAACATGCCCAGGGCAGTGTATGTCTGTCGAAATATGTCAACTGGTACGCTGTCAATTTCTGTGACCTTGTTTTTTTGCCAATTCTTTCAAAGATGCCTGAACTTCCTCCTTCGCTACCACAGGCTCTTGCTCATATGTTGTTTCATTAAATTCTTCTGTGTCACCTAATTCTTTTTGGTTCAGTGACTGCATACTCTATCTTCTTTTAATGCTTCCTCAATCATGTAATATTCTGCCCAAAGCATCTTTAAGTATTGCAACTCAAGGCTTGAATTTGTTCTTCAGTTCCTTCAGCTTAAGAAATGTTTGAGTTTGGCCTTGTTGATTTTAGACTCCAACTCTTTACAGATTTCATTATACTTTGCTTCGGTTTTCTGCACTGCCCTTGGAAATCTTGTATTATGGGCCTATTCCTGCTCAGTTTTCCCTACTAGACAACTTGTGTTTAATTCTCCCTCAAGGTCTTTCAGGCAATTATAAATGCTGAAACATTCACTTTCTGTTCCAGTAATGTAAGAAATGTACCCTTCCTTTCAGTTCATGGAATGGCCATTTTTACTCTACAACAAAGGACATTTCCCACCTCCAGACCAACTCTACCCCTCAGTAAACTCTGTTGCTTTTACTTAAACTGTTAAACTCTATGATACATGGGTTAACCATAAAAATACTCGACTAAGTAAAAGCAGTCAAACTCAATGAAATGATCAGAAGAAGAAAGCTTGTACAGGAAGGAAGTAGAGACAATTGTTTCCAGGGTGGAGGAGGGCAAATGAGGGAGTGACAGCTAATAGGCCCAGGGTTTGGTTTTCCTTCAGACTGATAAATATCATCTCAACTTAGATAGCTGTCATTCATGATTGTAGAATTCTGTGAATCTAATGAATGCTACTGAGCTGCATACTCTCAAAGAGTGAATTTTTTAACTTAAGGAGAATCTCGTGTTTATTACCTGATTTACATTTGACAAAGCAAAGTTGGTATAAAAAGAGCTGTATGACAAAGTGCAAAGCCCCACAGAATAAACAGCATTGCTTCATGGCTGAGGGCACAGAGAGGGCTGTAAAGACCACTCCTGGGAATGGTGTTCTACAGGGCAACCACCCTGGGACGGTACTGGACTGCTGTCGAGTCACCTGTGATGCGGACAGGATGTACATATCAACTACCAAAGACGTGGACCATTCAACACCAACAGTCCAATTCCCATTTGTCAGGTCAGTAACCACCAAGGGTAAACCATGTACAAGGGCAGTCAAAACGAGTAACAAGTTTTCAATACTGTGAATCGATTCCTATGAGTTACTTCTAACTATTGTCTTCTTTTGCTAAAGTCTGTGCTGTAAGTCAAATCAAAGAGCACAAATTTTTTTCTTTTTTTTTAAAGAGTCGCATTATGCTTTAAAACAATAGGCAGGTATACATTTTAAAAAAAAGCCCAAAAACATCAAAAGCTATTCATATTCCCTAAGATTCACTCCTAAGACTACTTACATACGATTTGATATCATCAGTAATTTTTTTTTAAATAAGCAACTTCTTAAAAGGAACTCTCAAGGAAGCTCTGGTGGCCTAGTGGCAAGAAGCTGCACTGCAATCCCAGAGGTACACAGTTCGAATACACCAGATGTTTGGCTGGAGAATGAGGGACAATCTCCTCCTGTACCAGTCAGATCTGATTTGACAGTACACACACACAAAAATAATAAAATAAATTTTTTAAAAGTTTTTAAAAAAGGAACTTTCAGTTTCATACGCCAAGATATCGCTTGTAGTTTTTAACAGAATACTCAAAAATACCTGATGCAAAATCACTGATTTTTGAAAGAGGGGATATAAAAAATAAAATCAAATAAAAATAGAATAAATAAAAAAAGACTGAGGTTTTCTATACTGGCAGGAAAGTACACAGACAGTTGATACAATGGAATCATTAAAGCATGAATAGTACCGAAGGATCACAGGTGAGTCAAGGAGGAATTTCCGTTAAGGATTCAGTTCCCTTAACATACTTAGTAGACAATTCTACCATCACAGAGGTTTTTCAGGCGCTATCAAAAGTGATTTTTAGGTGGAAACTTTAAGAGCAGTAAAATCTAAATTTTTTATTTTTTGTTTTCTTTTATTATTTTTGTGTACGTGTACCATCAAATCAGATCTGACTGGTACAGGAGGAGATTGTCCCTCCTTCCCAAGCAGAGCATCTGGTGGATTCGAACCGTGTGCCTCTGGGATTGTAGTTGCAGCTCCTTGCCACTAGGCCACCAGAGCTCTCCTACAATCTAATTTTTAAATAAAGATTGATTTCTATAGACAAGCATGCCCCAGTTACTCATCATTGCTTTTCTTTTCCTTTTGGTGGAACGTCCGTATTAACTTCATTTTCAACAGCCTAATTCTAGCTTACTTCCATCAGATGTACTTTCTTGGTTGCTCTCCTCTCCTAAACCAAATCCAGCACCATTAAGTTGATCTCAATTCATCGTAACCATGCAGAGCAGAGTAGAACTGTCCCGTAGGGTTTCCAGGGCCGAACTCTCTATAGCCGCAGACTGTCTCATCTACTTCCAATGCAGGAGCGGTCGCCACTCGAGCCACAGCCAAAGGCTTAACCAACGAAACTCATCAGGAGCCTCCATTTTTCCCATCCCTTCCAAAGCAGTGATTTAAAGTAATCAATGAATTATCAATTATTAGTACATATAATAATTAAAATATGTTATTGTTTGCTGTTATGTGCTGTCAAGTCACCTGCAACTCATAGCGACCCTATGTACAACAGACCTAAACCCTGCCCTATCCTGTGCCAATCTTACTGTCTTTGACACACCCACTTCCATTACCCCAGTCACTGAATCAATCCATCTCATAGAGGGTCTTCCTCTCCTGCACTGTCCCTCCACCCTCCCAAGCATGAGATCCCTCTCCAAGGACCAGTGTGTCCTTGTAACATGTCCAAAGTATGTCAGACGGAGCTTCAGATCCTTGCCTCTAGTGAGCAGCCTGGTTTAATATACAACACTAAAACTAAAACTAGCTTAATTCCTAGTTATTTACATTATATACAGAAACCTGGCAATTTGATTCTTTTTATTATTCTCTGGTTCTATTTCTCTTTTTTATTTTATATTAGTTTATTTACAAAGTTTGTATATATGTTTCACACTATTCATTCACATTGTGTTTAATATAATCATTCCCATGCATTATGTTTTATAAAACTAATCACCATTTGACCTTGCTCATCATTATCCTGTCTTTTCTGGTTCCTGCTGGATCCTTCCCAATTCCTTCACCCTCTCCCTCCAGCCATAAAATTGTGCAAACCTTTGGTTACCCATTCCTTACCCCTCTGCTCCCACCACTACCCCCTTTGGGTTCCCATTCATGTTTTACTAGTTATCCTTCTATTTTTGTAAAAATGCTCTTATGCAGTATTTGTCCTTATAAAACTGAGTTAGTTCACTCAGCTTTATGCGCTCCAGTCTCTCCCAAGTTGTGTAGTATTTTTTTAAATCATTGCTCCTGAGTGCTACATAGTATCCCATTGTGTGAATGTGCCACAATTTCCCAATCCATTCAGCTGTAATTGGACATTTGGGCTGTTTCCATGTTCCTGTGATGTTGAATAATGCTGCTATGAACATTGGCGTATAAATTTCCACTTGTGTCTTGGTTCTAATTTCCTTGGGGAATATTCCTGGTAGTGAAATAGCTGGGTCACATAGAGTTTCTATGTGGAAATGTCACACTGCCTTCTAGAGTAGTTATACCAATTTACAATACAATCAACAGTATTTGAGAGTCCCCACCTCTCCACATCCTCTCCAACACATATTGTTTGCTGCCCTGTTAAACTTTACCACTGCTACTGGTGTGAGATGGTATCTCATTGTGGTTTTGATTTGCATCTCTCTTATTGCTTGTGATTTTGGGCATTTCAAAGAGTGAATTTTACGGTATGTGAATTATATCTCATTTTTAAAAAAAAAGAATGTGTAAAAAAAAAAAGCCCCAAATAGTTTCTTTATGTAAATCCAATGTTGCAAAACTGCAACTGCAATGTTAACCAAAAGACCTTGCATCTCCAAAGGTTTTAATCCCTCGGAGGTGCCTTCAAAGAAAGGTGGACTCTCTATATCCATAAAGACTGGCAGCCTCAACAAACCCAACAGAGAATTGATAAGAGTGTGAATTAACCCTACAGCAGTGAGAGCCATGCAGCACTGTTGTAAACACGCTAGATAGATTTATCTAATTCTCAAAAGATACCCTTATGAGGAAGCTAGTCCCATTAGCGTATCCTCTTCTTATAAAAAGAGACACTTTTATAAGCTTGAACAATTTTTACAGCATAATTTTTAAAATATTATATAGTCCATGTGTTCTGCCAAGTGTGTACTATTAAAAACATTTAAAATAAAGTAGAATCTGTAAGAGCTCAATTGGAAATAACAGTGGGTACATGACAGCTAAAGATAAAATGAGAACTAATTCTTTGCAGGCCTCAAAAATTTTTTAAATTAGAAAAGGAGCGTTTCACTATAAAACCATAATTTATCTTTTCATTTTACAAACATATTAATCTTTTTCCAAATGGTAATCACTCTTCTCTTAAAAGGAACATTTAGTGGATCTCATATAATCTGACTTCATATAATTGAACCGATCTTTTCCTACCCACTTCCTCTGTAATTAAGGGTACTGAGAGCCAAAATTCCTAGAGGACAAATTTTACTTTTATTTTAAAATGATCTCGTGATAGAAGAGTTTATGAATCGCAATTATGTTAAACATTTGGGCAACGGAGAATCTTCGACTGAAAGATTAATGGGGAAAGATTACGTACCTTGTTTTTAAAATAAACCTCAATTGGCAAAATGAAACCAGCATACCCAGATTCTTCTACCTTGTAAGGTGGATCTTTGCACACTGTAACATTAAAAAGAAGAACACAGGTGAGGTGGGAAGAAGAGACAAAAATACATTATTATTTAAAGAAAAAAATTAATAACATTCTATTATGTACACTATCCCCAATTCCATTCCCTCTTGTAAGCCTCTCAGGAAAGTCCTTAGTCTATCATTTACTTTTCCAGAAACTATAACAATATTTCCTACTTAAAGAAAATTTTTAGTATTAGTGGGATGTGGGTGGGGGTTGATCACAGTCAATCATAATCATCTCTATCTTGGATTCGAGTTGTTTTCTCTCATCCTACGGCTTTAGGAAAGGGAGCACTGGTGGCCTAGTGGCAAGAAGCTATGCTGCAATCCCAAAGGCACACAGTTTGAGGCCATCAGTTGTTCCACAGGAGGATGGGAATTCTCCTGCTGTGGGATCAACTGCCTCTGAAAAGCCCCTTGAGGGTAAATTATGGGTCAGTTCCCAACTGAAAAGATACACCACTGCAACAAGACTTTAGGAAATCTGAAGGCAACTCCGTATGACTAAAAGCTTAAGAACTCTAAGTTCTCTGATAAAAAGTGCTACTTACATATAATCTTTGATGTAAAGAATTCTAAATACATCATGTCAAAGGACAGTTGTGAGAAATCCTGATTTCTATGCCCCAAACTTGCAAAGCACCTTCTTCCTTAAACTGTCACAAACCCAGAGTCACCCAACAGTATCAATACTCACTAAGATTCACTATCTCCATACCTTAAAAACAATACTTACTGGCTTACTGACATATTGGTCTACATCCCCAAATTCAAAACATAAGTATATCAAGAATATATAACAATAAGGACTTTACATTTCTCATTAATTTGGAAGGAAGTAAGATTATTAAGAAAGTTTTTAGAAAATAAGACAGACTCTTAAAAAGCTAAGTATGATTTTATATGGCTAAAATTTCCATTAAACCAAAATCAGCACGAATTTCCCCAAAATATAACACGCCAACTGCTGCTTCATCACTGCTTCATCACTTCTGGTGGCCAGAACCCCACACGGCACAGCAGAACTGCCCCGTGAGATTTCCAAGGCTGTAATCCTGGAAGGATAGTCCTGGAGAGGGTGAAGCCAGGCTGCTCCTTGGTGGCAAGGATTCTGAAGCTCCGTCTAACATACTTTGGACATGTTGCAAGGAGGGACCAGTCCTTGGAGAGGGATGTCTTGCTTGGGAGGGTGGAGGAACAGAGCAGGAGAGGAAGACCTTCTGTGAGGTGGATTGATTCAGTCACTGGGGTAATGTGGATAGGTGTGTTGGAGATAATAAGATGGGCAAGGGATATAGCAGGGGTGAGGGCTATACAGCTATACGGTTGTACATACGGTCGCTATGAGTCGCAGGCAACTCAACAGCACATCACAACAACAGCAATGCTTGCAGAAGCAAACTGCCATATCTTTCTCCTACAGAGAGAAAGAGCTTGTTGGTCTGCATTACTGACCTAGTCTTAGTGGCCCAGTGCTTAACTGCTGTGCCACTAGGGTTCCCCAAATCAACAAAAAGTCATAATTATTCTAGCAAAAGACTATATGTTGGCACTGTCTCAAGAAATGAAAATGCACATGCAGAATATGCAACGTACACAGTCCTGGTACCCCACTGGCTCTTTGGCAGGGCTCCAGCCTCTCTTTCCTACCAAACCTGCTGTATTTCACTTAAATGCACTGGTTTCTCCCCTAACATGCCAGCAGGTCCCACCTGTGCCATCTCCTCTCTTTCCATGACACCTTGAAGCTGCTTTCCATATCCCATTAGTTCAAATCCCAACTTCTACATAAAGACTTTCCAAACCACAAAGTGCTATTATCTCCTTTCTATCCTCCCGAATCATTAACTGCCTGCATACCTACTTGATACTCAACAGGTTTCTTTCATTCATTTTATTCAAGAATCTCATCTACTCATTTCCTTTCATTCCTCCAGTGTCTTCTTAGGGAAGGCAAACTCGGGATACAGCATCTTTTATACCTAGGTTCTGATCTCTAATTAATCTGATACTGGCCAGGCTTTCTGGAAAGCTGCTTCGCCTCTTTAAACTTCAGGTTTCTTTCCTGGACAGTTGCTGAGGGTGATGTATGTAAAAGACACAGTACAAGCTCTTCCACATATCAAGGTCCATTAATCTAACCATGAAGCAACCAATCATCTCTCACTCTCTCTGATATAAAGGAAACAAGTAGAAAGGCCTGAATTTGGGATCAGGAAACTCGGATTCACACCCCTTGACTAAGGAATCTCTTGGTTCCATTTCCTTCCCATTTAGACCAGAAAACAATATGCTCTGCGTATTCGTATACATCCCTGCTGACAGGATGCAGAAAGACCACACGTAGAAAAATACAAGATATTTTTATTACAGCTGCTGCTGACAAGAATAATGGACATAAAAACTGGGGAGGCATCAAAACAACTATGAGATATCATCTCACCCCAGTCAGAATAGCAAAATTTAACAGAACAGCAAGCAACAAATGCTGGCGAGGTTGTGGAGAAAC
>NW_006399764.1:11738877-11740252 GCF_000299155.1 Elephantulus edwardii | reverse complement strand
AGACATCTCAACCCCCACCACAGCCCTGTGACCTCAGGGCACCACCTTGGATCCAGCCATCACCAGGAGCTATCAGGCGAGCTGTTGAGGAACTAACCTGGCAGGAGAAAGGCGGGTAGGATCTTATCTGTGTCTACTGGGGCATTGCTGATTACCCGGGAGAGCACCTAAGGGCACGCCCACAGGTGGGGAATTTGGCTGAGCTCTCTTGGGCTACACCACTGCCCCAAAGGAGCCAGCCAGCTGGCTTCTGTGAACTCTGCAGACCAGCCAGAGGCTAGTGGGTGGGTGGGAATTTGACCTTGACTTTTCGGATCCCATAGGATCCAGGACCCTGCTGGAGCAGGGGTTATTGTGTGAGGGCACCTGCATAAGTGCCACCAGGCAGGGAGCACTGAGAAAACCATTGGGTAGGAAACAGACAGCAGGAATTTGAGTTAGGACCCCCGATGTGAACACACTGAGACAGCAGAGGTTTGAGCAAGGTCCTCCAAGTGATTGACCTGCCCTTGCGATCACCCAACCCTTTGCCTGCCTCACCTCATTTGGCTCCACACCAGTGCCTAAACGTCTGGGCAATCAACTTGCCTTTAAAAGGGAGCACCTTGACCTGTTTTAGCAACAAGAGATTGCCCTAGCAGGCGCTGAACTAACATTTTTCTGAAGTCATAAAGTCAGAGAAACGCACAAGTTCGGTAGCTGCCCATCTGACCTCAAGAGCATTGTCTTCAGATCAAGAACATATACCAATGTCTCGAAGAAAGCAAACTATCCCACACAATATACAAGAGCAAAGCAAGATGTGACTCACAAAGGGAGATGCAAGAGTAGCAAATACCCTGAAACTAGAAAGTCTCATGGACCTTTCTGACACAGAATTTAAAAGAGGAGGGACTGAATATATCCAATGGATGAAAGACAAACTTAATGAATTACCAGATGCTACAAGCAAAGACCAGGAGGAGTTCAAAAAAACAATACAAAACATTGCAGAGAAAACAAATAAGGCATTAGCGGCACTGGAAAAACAAGAATCCACCATTCAAAATATAAGATCCAATGTTTCAGAGGCTGTCAACATGATGGAGGGACATATGAGCAGAGTTGATGAGATGTAACACAGAATCAGTGAAATTGAAGACAAAAATGTCACCACTGATCTGCTAGAGCAAAAAGCAGACTCAAAAAAGAAGGAAAAAGAAGAAAACCTAAGAATAATGTGGGACAACATGAAGAAAAATAACATGCGCATCATTGGAATCCCAGAAAAGGAAGAAGCAAGTAAAAGCACTGAAAAAGTGGTGGAAGAATTACTAGAGGAAAACTTCCCAGACATAATGAAGAATGAGAGAATATATATTCAGGAAGCTCAGCG
>NW_006399764.1:11705293-11733062 GCF_000299155.1 Elephantulus edwardii | reverse complement strand
GTGATAGGGAATGGCAAAGGACACACTGACAAAGGAGATTAATCAGAAATGACTTTGACAAGCACTGTGGCAATTGGACAATTAAAAGAGACATTCGGATGGCGGGGAAGAAGAACAAACTGGGGAGGAGGGTACAGAGAACAGTGCAGCAATGAAGGAATGAAAACCCAAAATCCCTGTAAATGTTCATTAAAACTAATAAAATTTAATAATAATAAAAAAGAAAAACAAGGAACTCATGAAATATTATTCAAAATGGGTGACCGTGGAGGACAGACATTATGCTGAGTGAAGTATCTCAGTCACAAAAGGGCAAATACTGGATAGTGCCACTGTTGTAAAACAGGACTGACATCGGGGATGGGGGAGACTGAGAAAGATAAGTTCAACAAACTGTACTGCACTGAAACAGATGAGGGAGAAAAGTGTTTAAAAGGGATATGTGATTAGGTATTTTTGTCATGACGGGAGTCCAGAGCAAAGGCTGCACAGTGGAGTGGACCTGAGGGGAGGGATTGTAAAACAATGAAAGAATTTTTCTTTTACTTTTTCAAGAGAGTAGTGTACTGGAGGGAGGGTTGGGAGGGGAGAAAAGTGTAACAATGAATGAATGGAAATCCAAAGTCTCTGTAAATTTTCATTGACATTAATAAAAATTAAAAAAAAAAAACCAAAACTGGAGAGCCATTCCACTAATACAAATATGCTTCAAAGAAGAATGCTGAGGAGGGATTCTAATGTTTGCCAGTCTCCTGCCTGCCCTAAAAAGGTGCCCCTAAACAGCCTCAACAAGTATATCAGAAGCAGATCCATCACCTGACTTTACAAGTTTCTCTATTAAGAATGAAAAATAAACAACCTAAATTTAAAGAAAAGAAAAGGAAACTATGAGGCAGTTCCATTCTGTTTTCTAAAGCTGCTATGAGTTGTAACTAAAAAAAAAAAAAAAGAATGAAAAAGCAAACGGACTCAAACCTGCATCACCCACGGACCACCTGCTTATGTTTATCTGTCATGAATATTGAAACACACTACCACCATCTGGGACAGGGAGAGGGTGAATGCCATTAAATGCCCTGAGAATCCCAATTCCAGCCCAGCCGAAAGGCTTGTATGGCACACTGGGCGAGTACAGGCTGCGGAACTTTTCAGGACAGCTCATTTAGTGTTCAGGTTGCCTGGGAATAATCATGCCAACATTATCCAAGGAAAATGTATTCTCTGGACTATTGGCCATGCCAGAGAAGTGACAGGATTTCTGTATCTCCTCTCTTGGATGTGTTACAATTTTCCTTAATAGATTAAGAGCGTGGTCAATGTGTGTGTTACATCCTACAAAGGATATCGAAGAGTTGGAAGGGGTCTTGCTTTGTTTTACAGTGTGCCTTTCAGATGGTACATCCCATACTGTTGAGTGGTCTAGGGTCACCTATCCTCAGTGACCAGCACTCCATGAGACATATTTATTGTGGCAGAGACCTCGGTGGTTCTTCAGCATCAATCTCATGCTCACTCTATATTACTGCCATTTGTAAATATGACCTAGAGCCTTGCATAAAGATTCTTATAGGAGTGTGTAGATCGAGCTTGACAAAGCCTGACAATGCATGCATGAGTAACAAGCAAAGGTCTAATATCCACAGATTCATCAGGAGACAGGAAGACCAAAAGAAAACCAATGGTGAGGCTTTAAAAGAGACAAGTGCAACTGGGACTTGGGGTGCGAGTCAGGGAGTAACTCGAGAACACATTAGCATTTAGGGGGGTTCTGAGTATATGTCCCACAAATATGTAAAGGTTCGTGGTTTTTGACACTTGTACAACTCAAAGTTCTAGAGGTCCAGGGAAAACTGGGGTGAAAGGTAAGTAACATGCGATCTAATGAAAGCATTAGTGAGCAGAGTAACTGAATCGTTGCAAGAGGCAGAGGCGGAATTTGAAGAGAAGAACGAAGATGGATGCTGAGGCAACAAATTATGTGAGCCACAAATTGGCATTACAACAGCACGATTCATTTTCCCTATTCAGCATGCAAATTGCTCCTATTATAGGAAACAGCTGTTAGTGAGCACATCTTATACTTGAAGGTCTGAGATTCTTTTCAACTTTCCAGAGGAAATAATCTGTTATGTATTAATATTCCACAGAAAGCTGGTTTTACAAGAATCTGTGTACCAACGCATCTCTCAGTTATTTTTCGGTTGCAATATTTTAAAAAGTAACAATGAACAATGTCTGCAAGCCAACCCTGCATTCTCAATTAGAAGCGTACAATAGCACCTCTCTCTAGCCAATAGGTATTGCCAGAAGAGCAGCAGCAAGGGCAATGCAAACTAGGAGTTGAAGAAAGTCGGTTAGATGAAGTTAGCTATTTATTTGGTTATTTTCTAAAGAGCACTAGGAACATGAGGTTTCAAACTCATACTCATTGCCATTGAATTGAACCCACTCATAGCTGACCCTCCAGCTAATTTCCAGAAGCTGTGAGTGCCATGTGAGGAAACAGCCCATCTTTCTCCTGCTCAGTTGCTGGTATATTCAAACTGCCAGAAAATCATCACCTTCATTTAGGTCAGTCATGTAGCTTCGCA
Source organism: Elephantulus edwardii (assembly GCF_000299155.1). Taxonomy (NCBI): domain Eukaryota; kingdom Metazoa; phylum Chordata; class Mammalia; order Macroscelidea; family Macroscelididae; genus Elephantulus; species Elephantulus edwardii. Next base: position 11,730,471 of record NW_006399764.1, on the reverse strand, counting down.
AGCACTGTATCACCACGTGAAGCTATGCCTTTCAAGAAAGTACTTATAAAATTTTTTTTTAATTTCAATGAACATCTACAGAGATTTTGGATTTCCATTCATTCCTTGTTGCACTTTTCTCCCTGCACACCTCATTTGCTCCTCTCCTTGAAAAGCAAAAGAAAAACTCCCTCATTGGTACACAATCCCCCCCACACACCTCAAAAGATGTGAGTTGGAACTGTTGTTATGTGCCATCGAGTCACTTGAGACTCATAGCGACCCTATGTACAACAGTCCTAAACTCTGCTCTGTCCTGTGTCAATCACACTGTCTCTGACACTCCCATCCCAATTACCCCAGTCACTGAATCAATCCACCTCATAGAGGGCCTTCCCCTCCTGCGCTGTCCCTCCACACTCCCAAGCATGATGTCCTTCTCCAAGGACCGGTCCCTCCTTACAACATGTCCAATATATGCTAGATGAAGCCTCAAAATCCTTGTCCCTAAGGAGCAGCCTGGTTTAACCCTCTCCAGGCTAAATCTGTTTGTTTTCTTAGCAGTTCATGGTACACTCAATACTCTTCTCCAGCACCACAGCACAAAGGCATCAATTCTCCTTCTATCCTCCCTAGTCATTGTCCAACTCTCTGACGCATAACAAGTGATTGCAAAGACCATGGCCAGTATCAGATGCACCTCAGTCTCCAGTGAGACTCTATTGCTCTTCAGTACTTTGGAGAGGTCCCTAACAGCAGACTTCCCCATCACAATACATCTTTTAATTTCTAAGGAGCATTTTAATCAATAGGTATAACATGCATATAGGTATAACATGAAGTCATTCGTTGTTTGCTTTTTAATATACTAACTGTCTTCATTGTATCCTGATTGTCCCCTTCTGTTTAACAGCCTCAATGTTAAAGAACAGTCTCCCACTATCTCCGTTTCCTCTGTTAAGATCTGATAACTTGGCAAGCTCTGGTGGCCTAGTGGCAAGAAGCTGCACTGCCATCTCAGAGGTACATGGTTCAAATTCACCAGATGCGCTGCTGGAGAAGGAGGAACAATCTCCTCCTGTATCAGTCAGATCTGACTTGAAAGTACACACAAAATCTAATGAAATAAGATAAATTTTTTTAAAAAAATCTGATAACTTACTGTGATCAATGATACACAAAAGATAAATTGCTGTTTGCTTATTTTTAATTCTTTAAAAAAAAAAAACTAGTAGGACCATGATTGAGATCACGTTTTGTCACTTCTTCTGCTCTGTTTTGCCCCATGTAGTTGTGCAATGGTGCAGCGCCCAGCTGCCACACTAAAGACGGGTGTTTTGAGCCCAGTCAGCCATGCAGCAAGGAAAAGACCTGGCAGTCTGATCCCCTGGATACTGCAGACTCGAATACCATAGAAAGCATTCCTACTCGGTCACATGAAGTGTCTGGGTAAAAACCAGCAGATAGTGTCTCATAACAAGCACCTTCTTAAACTCTTTGACTCGTTCATTTTGTGAATGCCAGAGCTGTCTGACCACCCTCTGTGACAGAGAGAGGCTGTGTCCATTTCAGGGGCTGCTCCTAGATCTGAAATCCCATTACTCTAAAGAGACGTCATTAGCCTGTTACCTTGTGGCTTTTAAAGTCTAAAATGCTTAACAACACAATTCATCTAACACAATTAAAAATTACAACAAGGACTACCTACCCCCCCAAAAAAATATTTAAAAAAAAAACAAACACAATTCAGAATCATGCTTGAACATTTTAAAGTGCATTTTGCAGAAGGCTTTGTTCTTCATGAGAAAAGTATTCGATTTCTATTAGACCTTGAAAGAAACTACAAATTTAATAGAGGCTGCTCTCATGTGAAAAAAAATAATAAAATAAATCTGGAAACTAGATTTTCACTCTTTTTTATTTGCATTCTTAGCATGAAGTGAGATGAAATCTACGGAGTAAGACCTTGTTTTATGTGCATAAATTACACTAGAAATTTGATTCCTCGGGAACTTGAGATCATTTAGTTACAATGGTGTATCAATTTGAGTATTAAGGAATGAAACAACAGAACATGCTGGCAGCACTGATGAGAAACGTCAGGCTTTTTAAAAGCTAAAATAAAAAAAATTAGATCAACCATTTGTGCATTATGTAAAAAGCTTTTGAGTGTTGTGATTTTCCTGTATATTGCACTTGTAACAGCTTCGTGTTTAATCACATTGAAGCACATTACATTGCTTTTTAAACAGAACGCACCTTGCCACAGTGCAGTCAATCTTAATAGTATTCCCGAGCAGTGTGCTTATATGAAAGATAGGTTGATGAATAGGTTTATACCCTATTCAAGAAGATGAAACAGCTCAATAGAAAGATTAAATAAGGCTCCTGCCAGTGGTGGAATTTTAAAGTCAAAGAGAAGAACACAACTCAAACCAAATGTTACAGGCAAAGGTCAAACAAGAGAATAATTAAGACCCTAACTTGAAGAAGTCGCTCATGTTCGCTCATTCCGTGTAAATCAGAAGAAAAAGGCCTCCTCTTTAAGTGTGACCGTAATAACTTTCACTGAGTCAGTTCCAAAAGATAAATTATAAAGCTGCGTGGAGGTTAACGAAGTCACAATACAGTCTTTACAAAAATGACTCCTGTTAGGAGTCTATTAGATCGTAAGTACAGATTACACATCAAAATTCCATTATGTTATACTTTAAATATAAATTCTAGACTTACTAAATGTCAAATATTAATAGGAACGTTGCTGCGGGTTTTTGTAGAATTCTGCTAGAGACCAACTTGTTTGCATAACTGGAAAAGGAAGTTTACAAAGGGTAAGCTAACAATTTATGTTGTCAGAGTTCTCTTTCATTTCTTCACATGAATGGCTAGCGCCTAGTCCCAATTCATTTTAACAGGGGAACTAACTAAATGGATGAACATATTTCTCCCTGTGAGCACATATTACCTATAAAATGGAAATTAAAGCTCAGACATAAGAAAGTGTGGCAAGTATAAAGTGCTAAAGAAAAAGGAACAAATAAAACTGTCTTGTTAGTAAATATTTTGGAGGCAATGTAATCTTATTTTGAGGAAAAACATGGTTTATTTAAATTTAACATGGGACAGCAAAATTATATAAAATCATGGTTTATAAAATTTTTTCCTTCTATACCATAATTTATGTTGGAAACCCCACCATCTTATTTTGTTTCTATCCATATAGCCCTATTTTATTACAATGACTTTGAAATAAATGAAGTAAACCATATGAACTAGTATGTTTATGCATATGCAATAAACAGTTACCCAAGAATGCTATTTAAAAATCAAGTCGGCTTTTTTATATTGTATCAATTCTTTTTCCATGTTATTCTGCTTTCATGAAGAAATGCAGGAAAACAAATTCTGAGCCCATTCAACTACCATTTGGGACTGGACAGAGTGGAGACTAAACAAAAGAAATAACTTTTTAAATACTTCATAATTATTCATTTATAAATAAATACATTTGCTCTTACTCATTCTGCCTCTCCCCAAATAAGCACATGCACATTGCAAATCATTTTCTTCCTTCCTTTTGAAAGAAAGCAGTACAATATGGAAGTGTAGCAAATTTCACATCATTTCTTCTTTTGAGATAATATAATAACAGTATGATTTATTTAACACCTTTCACCAAGTCTCTGAAAGATCACTAATGTCACATAAATCCATAACACAAGGAAATAAATAGTCCAAGAATCCTGCCAGCCACCCCTTTTTACAGATGCAATATGACAATTTAAGCAATTTATCCAGAGGTCAGGCAGCTAATTCCTGGCATTCAATCAATAGGTATTTATTAATGGCTTCTTTGCCCAGCACTCCACGCTAGATGCTTGGGAAATGCATATCTTCATTTTCTTTAGTTCTATCTTCTCATTTCTTTCAAAAACAGGCTAAAAGTTCTTAACTTGTAAAATATAAGGGCAAAAAACCTTGAAAGCACTTATGTGGTTTCAAAAGGAGTTTGGAGAAGAAGACGATGTGGGAGATATACAGTGAGAGAACAGACAGACCTGGGATCTCTGGCTTTCCCCCTCGTGTTTGCCTTTAAAGACATACTTCTGGTGAACGTGCGTGCACACACACATACACATAGTTCAGTTTCACAAAGAAACTAGATTTTGGTCCAGCTAATCTGTGTTCATTTCACAGGCTTTGGAACTATTACCAGAAGAGGCCAGTCCCTGGAGAAAGACGTCATGCTTGGTAAGACAGGGTCAGTCCTTGGAGAGGGATGGCATGCTTGGGAGGGTAGAGGGACATCACAGGAGATGGAATGATTCAGTGACTGGGGTAATGGGTGTAGGTGTGTAAGAGACAGTAAGATTGGAACAGTATAGAGCAGATTTGGAAATGAGGATGACCTTCAGTAAGATGGCCTGACTCAGCGACTCCAACAATGGCTTATGGACAAGAGAGATTCATTTAGAGAACGAGGTTGGTGCGGGACTGGGCTACAGCTCATTCGGTTGCATATAGAGTTGCTGTGAGTCAGAGGTGATTTTATGGCATCTAACAACAATCCATGTTTTATGTCTTAGTTTGATATTCACTGTTGTTGTTGTTAAGTGCCTTCAAGTCACAGGTGACTCATAGAGACCTTATGAACAAAAGTCCTGGACACCTGCATAACTTTCGTCCTTTCTCCAGGTTCATAGGGTTTCAGGAGGCAAGTTATTATGGAAGTGGATGCCACTCCTGCTTCCAAACTTGTTTTAATTGGGAAGCTCCACCAAACACTGTCCACCATGGGTAACCGTTAACGCATTTGACACACTGGTGTCACAGTGTTCAGCTTCACAGCCACCACAAGTTACCTCTGTACGGCAAATGGACACACCAGGGCTATACGACCTAGAAGAATGTTTGACCAAAAACAATGAAAAACAGGCCTGTGGGCCGTGGATTAGAAGTCACCCACCTTTGGCTTGGGAGCATCATTTTCAGTCCACTAGGCCAACTGGACTCTGTGTTGGTGTTATTGTTGTTAAGTGCCGTCAAGTCGTAGGCGACACATAAAGACCCTATGATACTCACTAGATGTTGTAAGTAACCAGGCAAATTACTAAACTGTTTCAACAACTATCATAAAAGAAAAAGAAAAGCAGAATGAAGAAAAACTGAACAGTACACAAATGACACAAAACCTGCTTAAAATTATCCGAAACCGACTGCAATAGTACCTTTGACACAGAACATCCAGAAGTTCAATCTGGGTTTAGAAGAGGCAGTAGCACTAGGGACATCAAAGCTAATGTCAGACAAATCTTGGCTGAAAGCAAAGAATACCAGAGGAATGTCTAAATGTGTTTCATTTACTATGCAAAGGCATTTGCTTATGTGGACCACAATAAATTGTGGCTAATCTTGAGAAGAATGGAAATCCCAGAACACCTGATTACACTTATACAAACTCATAGTTGGGCCAGGAAGCAGTTGTCAGTACAGAGCAAGGAAATACTGCATGGCTCAAAATCAGGAAAGGAGTGTGGCAGAGATATATCCTGTCTCCATATCTTTTCAATGTATTTGTGGAACATATCATTTGGCAGGCTGGACTTTATGAGGCATCAGGATTGGAGGAAGACTCATCAGAAAAGTGCATTATGCAGATGATACAATCTTGCAAAACTAAAGACCTGAAGTGTTTGCTACAGAAGGGCAGTCATCAATGTGGACTGAAGTTCAACATCAAGAAAACAAAGATTCTCACACCTGGGCCAATTTTGCAGCACCATTATAGATGAAAAGATTCAAATTGTTAACAATTTCAGAGTGATTAGTTCCACAAATAACACTATTGGCACCAGCAGTCAGGAAATCGAAAGACGAACTGCATTGGAAAAATCTACTGTCAGGGACTTCTCCAGACTGCTAAAAGCAATGACATCAGTCTACAGACTAAAGTGCGACTGATTCAGGCCATGGCCTTCACAGTTGCTTGTTATGTATCAGAGAGCTGGATGATGACTAAGGGTGACAGGAGAAGTAATGATGCCTTTGAGTCGTGGTGCTGGGGAAGAGCACTGAGCATACCATGGACCACCAAGAGGACAGGTATGTCCTGGAGAGAGTGAAACCAAGCTGCTCCTTGGAGGCAAGGATTTTGACTATCTAACATACTTTGGACAAGTTGCCAGGAGAGACCAGTTCTTGGAAAAGGAGGATCATGCTTGGAAGGGTGGAAGACCCTGGATGAGAAGGATTCGCACAGTAGCTGGGGTAATGGGGAACAGGTGTGTCAGAGGCAGTGAGACTGGCTCAGGATAGAGTCACTATGAGCCACACTTGACTCAAAGGACCATAACAGCCACAGTAACACAATAGGTAAGTCTCCTTAGAGGGCAAGCAGTCCCTGCCTGCAAGATGCAGACATGATCGTGGAAAGAACGTTTTAACCATCAGGTGCAACAGGAGCTTTGTGGTATTGTTGCTGCTGCTGAGGAATTGTACTGGGTCCAAAAAAACGTTAATCCACCAGAAACTTAATCCACCAGATAATATACAAACTGTCCTAAAAAGAAATGAAAAGAACATAGTAATTCTGTTACATCTCAGCTGTGGAAAAGCCAACCTTAAAAAAAAAAAGCCAAAGCCAATCAAAACAGTCCCAACCTATGTGAATAAACTCAAAAGAATAAAGCACTTGCAGGCTGTTCCACAGCGAGCTGAGAGCCTGCCCTATATACAACAATAAAGTATGATACATAAATAATTATTGTGCCATTTATAAATTACTTCTGTACTTTGTAGTGACAGCACAAATACAATTTATAACACAATACTCTTTCTTGGTGTCTGTTCCTAGAAGGCTACAGATGATGCCCAATAGAGTGTCAAATGCCTTAGGGACAGGGAATAAAGTCAACTCCTTAACTGATGATAAAATAACCACTCCCTTGACATTCAGGGACTCTGGCCTTACTGCAGCTGCTTCTGATTTTCACATGTCAGCTGGGAGTATCTTTTCCTGTCCCTCTGCTCTTAAACTTGCAATAAATAATTTCTGTGAACTTCAACATTATTTCCATAACTCTTTAATTAAAGACTGCTTTGAAACAGAAGATCCTTCAAGTAACTTCAGCTAAGACCACACAGATTCTTTTCCAATAACCAGCGTAATTGGAGGAGGGGTTTGCAGTGAGAGGGGAAAAGTCAGCATGTTAGACTTCAAATGCTCACTAAATTTAGATTAATCCACTTGCAGCTTAGGCCAGGGGAGATAGTAATGTCCCAGTGCACCCAGGGATACCTGTATTTTCAATAACTAGCTGACCCACAATTAATACTCATTCTGCCAAGTCAATTATTCTCATGTTAATGCTTACGCATAGCCAACACACTGTCGGTCGGTGCCTATACAGGAATTGACACGTTACATACGCTACGTACTGCAGCTATTAGCTGCAGTCCAGTTGGCGTCAACTCATGGCATTTCCATGTTTGATGGAAAAGCACTACATTACACCATTGGATTTTCGGGACTATAATCTTCATGGAAGAAGATCACCAGGTCTTTCCTCCACAGAGCCAAAGGGTGAGTTCAAACTGCTAGCCCAACAACTAGTTTTGTAAGTTCCTTGAGGACGGATACCAGGTATTTCTCTTGTATTCCCCATGGCACCTAAAGCAGTTGTAGGCACATGGTAGGTGCTCAATAAAATCTTGTTGAATCATTAAAAAAAAAAAAAACACACAACCTGCCAGTCCATGAGTTAGGAGCCAGTCACAAATGACTGCAAACCACCTGTTGCTCTCTGATTCCTACACACTGTCTACACTCACCTATACCCTGCAAGGCTAGGCCTACAACTCAGCCTTCACTGCCTCGATCCAGCAGTAATTTAGAGTACTACATCTTAGCTCTATTTCCCTTCTTGATATGACAGTAGCTGAACTACAAACCCCTCTTTGATAGAGCAACTAACTCAAGTGCTCTCAAAGCCATTGTAACCACAGATTAAGGAAGCACCCCATGACCATATTTTAATGAAGGAATCTAGGAACTGATTCTAAAGGTTACTGCCACGAAAAAAATACTTGAAATAAGCTCTGAATTTGCAGGAATATTCTCTGATGTGTTGATTCCAAGTCCAAGCAGAATTTGTTGACTATTGTTAAATGACTGGCAAGTGCAAAGTCATGTTCTAGCCCAAGTACTGTAACTTGATCCCATGACTTTAACTATGAGCCTGGGATAGCCACTCAACAAGGCAAAATGTCAAGGCTAGTTGACCCAGTGAAGCAATGGTAAGAAAAAACGTGAGGAGGTGGGGTGGAGAAAGCAAACCAGAAAAGCCACTGTTTTAAGAGTTGACTTCGTGTATTTGAAAGGTCAGTATGATTTATAGAAACTTAAGGCTCAAGGTGAAGTTATTTGTGCTGATGAGCTGGCAGCTCTGGAAAGAAGAAACTCAAACACAGCAGAAATGCCAAGCACTTGATTGGCAAAGACTACGCTTTCTACAGTAAATTTTCATAATGTAAAAGAGGACAGCCAAACAGATAGCCTCTAATAATTCACATACACACACATACAGAAGTGCATCTAATTACTCTAAGTTAACAAATTTTCACAAAGGAGCTTGTCAAATCCCCTCTCCTAGACACTAACCCACATTTTATTTACTCAATCATACAATTTCGAATTATTTTCTGTTGCATTAAAAATAAGGTACGAATCATCTTCTTGGATATTCATAAGCATGTAAGACTGTGTTAACATACATTAGACAGTTTCCTACAACTTGCCACTATCATGCTGCTGTATCAAAATGTCTAATATGGATTAAAACAATCCAACAGAAATCTATTATTTATTACTGATTAAGGATATCATTTATTACTACTCTGCCTTAAAATTTTTTTAAACTAGCCCTAATATCCTTGAATTAGATTGGAAGCCCTCTATGTTCAAACTGGTTTCATGGGGGGGAAAATACATTTGATTTCTATTAGCTTGATTTATATTACCTGCCTTGTCCAGGAATTTAGCATGCTCTAAACACGAAGACTACTAAGCCACTAGGGTTGAGTCTTTTTCCAATATAGATATTTCATTTTGATGGGCCTATCACAAAGCCATCAGCCAGGGTGTTATTTCAGTTTGCAAAAACAACTGTCCAACAGGAGTAAACCAGGCCTTTCACTGACAAATATTTTCCTAAACATTAAATAGTGGAGTGCTAACTCAAAATATTTCCAAAGGATCTCATTTTATTTGGTCCCAAACCAGGATATAACTGCCTCAACATGAATACTCCTCTTTGGTGGGACACACTTCCTGATAACATGTTGCATGATAAATATGGCCACCAAACCAGGCAGATACTGGTGATTGAGCAACACTTAATCCCCTTGAATCTGTGCTATCTTTATCAGTGTGTTTTCTTTCAAAGCATGCTGCTGTGAGATGCCATTAAGTCTAAATTCGTAAGCACACAGGACAGAGTAAAACTACCCTTTTTAGTTTCCCATACTGTAATCTTTGCAGGATGAGACAGTCAGGTCTTTTCTCCCATAAAGCCACTAGTAGGCTCAAACTGCTGACTTTCTGATTAGCATCTAAGCACTTCACTATTGCACAACCAGGTACCTTTTATGTATGTTGTTGTTGTTGGTACCTTTTATGTATGTATGTATGTTTTTGTTATCTTTTATTGATGTTGTTATTGGTACCTTTTATGTATGTTGTTGTTACCTTCTATATATGTTGTTGTTGTTATTATTATTAGCCCATGAGCTGATTCTGACTCACAGCAACCCAAGGTGACAGAGTCTAATTGTCCAATAGAGTTTCCCTGGTTTTGTTGACTAGATCATCAGGTGGGTACGGTGTGAGCCTGAGATTGCTGTTGTGAGGTGCTAAGAGTCAGGCCTGGCTCATAACAACCTTATGCTCTACAGGGCGAAACACTGCCTGGTCCTGCATTCCCCTCCCATCACTGTGATGTCCACTGTTGCAGCCACTAGACAACAGATCTCATTTAGGGGCTCAGACGTATTGCATTAGGTAAATTTGCTCTCAAGGACCTCTGTATGGTGCGAAGGAGCACTGGTATCATTTTAAAGACTAACATGCATCTGATTCAAGTCATGGGCCCAATCGCTTGCTGTGCATCTGAAAGTTGGACAAGGAGTAAAAGGATGATGGAAGCAGCACTGATGTCTTGGAACTGTCGTGTTAGAGAAGAGGACCGGATATACCACAGACTGTCCAAAGAACAAACAAACATATCTTGGGAAAAGGGCAACCAGAGCACTCCTTCTAGGCAAGGATGATGACGCTTCATCTACGTATTCTGGGCACAATCCTAGGAAGGGGCCTCTCCTTGGAACAGGTTGACATGCTTGGAAAAACGAAGGATCTACAAAGGAGAGGAAGACCTTCAACGAAGTGGGTTGACACTGTGACTGACACAATGGACTCGAGTATATCAGCGATGATGAGGATGACACAGGACAAGCCAAGGTTCGGATTTACTGTTCACAGAGCTGCTGAGAGCTGTAGTCAACTCGACAGCACCTAACAACAACTAAACCATAAAGCACGGTTTCTTCTTCCGCATGCTGAAGAGACTTAATTTAGATAAATACATCTCAACAGAGTCCCGTAGAAAGCAGCTTCAGTGTCATGAGTATATCCCAGAATCAAGTAAGTATTTGAGCAAAGCTTCCTTGTACTTTTAGGCACGTCAAATCCACCTGGTCCTTCTTCATTTTAATATGCAAACACAAATTACTTGTAACATAGAACCCAAAAGAAGAGAAGGGGGGGGGAAAGTAAATCATTTACATCCTTAAAACAAAAAAGTAACAACACTTTAAAAGCTGAAGAAATGATAAATACATATTATAAACTAAAAGTTACACAGAAGCTTATGAAGTCACACTGATATCTCTGTTGATCACATCCTACTTTAATAGCACCAATGAAAATTCACTTTCTAAGCTTTTTAAAATTATTTCTCTTTTACTTTCGGAGGCTGTACTTTATCCTAAAACTCCTCTACATCCATTTTCATTTATTTCTCAACTTTAAACATGGATTTGTTAGCAGTAATTATAACAAACACTAGTAACTGGATAAAATGACATGGTTTAAAATTCATGTTGTTGTTTTGTCCCTACATACCATAAAGCCCTAGCCATAGATTTACTGTTAAATATGTTAAGAAATTTATCCTTTAACTCAAAACAACACAAAGTCTTTACTATCTATGGATAAAAGCCAAGCTTTAAAAACCTCAGTCTTTTGGTTTTTTCCATTACACTATAAATAGTTTGACAGACAGCTTCACCTTTAACTGAACTAGATCTGGCTAGAACAGGGATATGGACTTTCGTCTCCTCCCTTCCCGGTGGCCCAGTGGGATGAATGCCGGAGGGATTCCACACAAGCTTTGGAAGTCTTGGACGAAAACCCTGTTTGTTTTGGAACCATGGGTTCCTTTCCTATTAATTTCTTGCACTTGCCAGGAAAAAAAAAAAAAGCTGGAACAAAACTGAAAAAGTCTACTGTGTTGACTTCAAGGTTTGCTCTATCAGACACGATGGGAAACTTTACGGCTTTTGTTTTTCTTTCTCTTTTTAAGGCAATAAGCTCTACAAGTTGCTTATGCCATTTGTTGTTGGGTTTTTTTTTAAAATCGTATTTTAAAGAGAAGACTAAAACAATAGTTGGAGCCTTTGGTTTATAGGGGGATTTGGAGACCAAACGCCAACACAATCTCTCTCATATTTCCCATTAAACATCTGTGAATGTTGTTGTTGTTAGGTGCTATCACGTAGACTTACAACTCATAGTGACCCTCTGAATAGATCAGAACCTAACCCCATTCTGCACCATAAGCATGATTTCTCACATGTGGGAGCCCACTGCGACAGACACTGTATCAGCTCATCTTGCTGGGGGCTTCCTCTTTCACTGATCCCCTCCCTCTCCCCACATGATGTCTTTTTCCAAGGGCCAGATATAGAACACATTCCACCTCACCCCACAAAAAGTCATGAAAGACCCTCCTATCCAAAATTGAAGCTGACTCTCACCTCTGGCCATTACGAAAACATTTTTCTACTGGTGAGAGAGACGATGAAACTGGATAGAAAATAAACCTCTCTGCTTAAAATAGAGGCAGCCCTGGGAGCATGGTACCTCAGACTGCTAACTGAAAGAATGACTGTTCAAATCCACCCACAGCTTTAAAGGAGAAAGATGGAATTAAGATTTCTTTTACAACTGTGGAAACCCCATGGAGGGTCAGAATAAATCAGAAATGATAAGCCAGAAATGATCCAACGGCAGTTGAGTCTCTGCTTAACAGGCACCTAAAAACAGCATCTACTCAAAGGCCTCAAAAGCCTAAATAATGTAAAGTCAAGGAAAAGCCAGGTAGAGTCAATGAACCTTGCAGACACTCCCCTTTGTTCAATAGATGCCCATTCTGGCTTTTTGTTCGTAAGTCACAGAGAGGGTTCCACAGGCGAATCAAATGTGCACCTAACCTTACAGCTTGCGCTGTATTAGCAAATGCAGTTTGACAACAGAATGAGATGATCAATCCCTGGGATAGAAAAGCAAAGAAAGGCAAAGGAGCCTTTCGATGGCTGTTTCCAGGCTGCTCACCAGGAAAACACTTTCACAAATTTACGATGGTTTCCCCCCCCCACTTCCCCTTGAATTGGGTGGTAAATACCATTCTAGTCTTTGGGAGTTCCAACCTTACTTACAGCTGCAAAAGTAGAAAATACAATCATCTGGGGTGGATCAAGGACAGCACGGGCTCATGGAAACTCAAGGTCTCCCATGGCTGCCTGCCTTACTTATAGCTAGGTGCTGGCATGGTTAGAGCGCGGAGGGATGATGCGGACCGATGCAAGCCCTGCCATGGTCGTGAAGACAACAGAAGGAGGCGCTGCCAACTCCAGCTCCATCCTCAGCCAGGGTGCTGGTCTACCTCACTGAGGACCGTCCTACTATTCAGACTCTCTACCAAACATAAAGCCGTGCTGCAGACACCAGCTCCTCCTAAGAGATAATAGGTCCCAAATACGTGGAGGCCTGACTAGGTCCTTCAGAGCAGGCTGATCACCTCATGCCCTTTTTGTACGGGCAGGAGCCGTGACAGGGAGCAGCACCTTCATGCCCTTCTCTATGGCTGCAGGCTCCTCTCAGACACACAGGCAGAAGAAGGGCCACACTTTGCACGCAGCAGAGACTCTGAGCAGGAAAGGCGAGGAAAGGGGACCCAAGAGCAGTGTAAGCAGAGTCCGTCTGTCTGGTTTAGGCCAGGAGCCCCGCTGCCTGGCAGGATACCTAGCACAGATTAACCGCTGGCTCACTGACTAATCAGCCTCTTGAAAATAAGTCAGAAGCCTAACTCAGGTGGCGGTTGGTGAACCTGATGAAGCAGGGTCAACAGCCTTACAAAGCTCTAAAAGGCCCAAGGGTTCCCTCAGTCATCATCTCTTCCTCTGCAAACTCGTGTTAGAGTAGTTGAGATGGTAGATGGCACTTTGATGAGGCTAAGAGCTGGGGCTTAGATGACCTGGTTTCCAAGTCTGAATCTACCACTTAATAGCTATAACCTGGGGCAAGTCATTCTGACCTCTCCTTTTCACCACATGTAGCAAGGGAATACTGCTTATTTACCTCACAGCATTGCTGTACTCAGAAACGAGGTCGTGAACGTGAAAGGACCTAGATAGAGGACGAAAGAGGAGAGATGGAAAGAGACAAGGAACTGGCTTCTGAAGAAGCTAAGTTCAAGCTCTAGGACCTTCCAAACAGATGTTTCCATAGAGGGGTCGGACCAGGAGACAAGCTGCAGGAAACGACTTGAGAGGCTTTGGGAAGAAACAGATTGACAGGATCTGATGACAGTTTAGATCTGAAGGCTCTCTATTAAATAAAGAGATCCTGGTCTGCCCTCATCTGGCAGGGCCTGAGTTTGTCCCCTTCAGTTATTCTGGACATGACTGATCTCTTTAATGAGAGAAGAGGTGAAAATAAGGAAGAAACTGTTTAAAATACTTTCCTTTACAAACTTAACATGGATAGTTTGCCATAATGCTGCTGGCTGCTTTTTTTTTTAAAAAGGGGTTATATGTTTTCAGATTTCTTAGTAAAGTTGTTTTGTTTTTGTTTCCCATCTGGGACTATGCCCCCAAAGCAATTACTGTTAAAAGAGCCATCTGATAACCAAAATTACCAGAACTATTTCTCTTACTAATTTGTCTTCTATTTGGCTTCTGTTTGGCTCTTCCTTACATCTTCACCAGTTTGTCGTCCTTTCTATTTCTTGAGTGAGAGAAAAAAATTGTTTCCCCTCATACACACTCTTTTGAGGAAAAAAAACCTGAAAAATGAACAGGAAGTGTTGCGTTCTAAGCTGAGATCTCCTCATATGACAAGAGAACTTCTATGATATAAAGAAAATCATTCGGAAAGAGGAAAGCAATTAAGAGTGGAGAGGTCAGGTAGGTGGGCTTGAGTCCTGCCTCACCAGAAACTAGGCTGGCTAGGAGATTCTATACAAGGTGGACATTCTCAGGAAACTCGTTTTCTTAACAAGATATGGTCAGTGATATCTAGCCAAGCTTCCTCACTTGGAATGCTATGGACAATATTGGTTTATTAAGCATCATAGAAAAAAAATCTATTTAAGAGAATCAGCATTTACAATCCCACACAGCATTTGTTTATACACAATTTGAATGCTGCTGTTGTTATGGTTACGTGGTACAGACTTCTGATTCACAACAGCCTATGTAAAACAGAAGTCCACACTACCCAGACCTGCACCATCCTCACAATCTTTGGTAGACTGGAAACCACTTTTGCAGCTATTATGCAGATCCATCTAATTATGTATTCCTCTTCCCTCCCACTCCCCCCCCCCCATTTACTAAGCATAATGCCTTCCTTCAGGGTAGGTCTCCCTAATCCTGTCCAAATTACAGGAGCCAATGTCTCTCCATCTTCCTTCTGAGAAGCATTCGGGCCAGGGTCTATGGGCAGTACTTTTCACCGACACCATCATTCAAATGCAGCAGTTATCCTGAGATCTTTCTTACTCATTAAGCAACTTCCCCATGTGTATGAGATGACTGAAAATGGAATGGCTTGGGTTAGGCACAGCTTAGATGGTCCTCAAAGTGGCAGCCTTGATTTTAAAAAAATATAAAGGGGGGGTTTGCAGCAGACTCAATGCATGCATTGTTTTCTTTCTAGACATCTCCTTCCGTAAGTATTTTTTTTAATTTTATTATTTTGTGTGTATGTACTACCAAATCGGATCTGACTGGTACAGGAGAAGATTGTTCCTCCTTCTCCAGCAGAGGATCTGGTGGATTTGAACTGTGTACTTCTATAAGTATTGATCACAGATTCAAGTAAAATGAAATCTTTAACAATGCCACTTATCATAATGTTGGTAATAGGTTCAGTTGGAAGGATTTTTGTTTTCCTTATGTTAAGGTGTATGTAATCCATACTGAAAGCAACAATCATTGATTTTTATCAGTAAGTGCTTCAGGTCGTCTTCACTTTCCACAAATAAGGTGTGTGCTCTGTATAATACAGGTTGTTAATAAATGTTCCTCCAATGCTGATGGCACAATCTGCTTCCTATTGTATTCACTCAGCATACACACGGAATAAAGCTAGTGAGAGGACACAACCCCCACACATGTATTTCCTGGTTTTAAACCAAGCAGTACCCCCGTCTTTTATTCAAACAACTGCTTCTTGGTCTTTGTACAGGTTTTGTGTGAGCACAATTAAGTGTTCTGGAATTCTAATTCTTCCTCTTGTTATCTATATGTTGGCAAGCACAAAGCTGAATGACGCAGAGTCTAATGCAGTCAATTAAACATAAGCAAACCTCTTTCTCGTCTTGTATGCAGCTTTCAGTTAAAAACCATGTGACATGAGGAAAGAGATCCTTCCACATCCTCTTTTGAACACTGCTTAAATTTCTGGCAACTCTTCATGGATTACAGCAACCATTTTTTTATCTTTAACATAATTTTGCCTGCATGTGATTACAGTAATAATATTGTCTGATAATGTCCTCATTTTATTAGATCACTTTGCTTACAAATGGCCACAACTGACAGGAAGAGATCCAAGTGAATCTCTTCCCATTAGTTGACCACGTAGCTTCTTATAAATGTCTTAACATAAATGAGGAACATTTCCAGTGTTCCATCAATTTATTAAATCTCAATTGGTATCTTCTAAATCTCTATTTCTAGGGAGCTCTGGTTGCCTAGTGGTATGAAGCTGTACTACCAACTCAAAAGTGTGCAATTCAAACACACTTACAGCTCTGTGGGAGAAAGATGGACAATCTCCTCCTGTCTGATTTACCACGTCTGAATACCTGCTGGAGAGTCAGCTACAAGCTGGTTCTAATTCCTCGGCACTTAATAACATTCCTATTTCTTATTTCTTTTCAGTGTGGCTTTGACTTCTTCCTTTAATATCATCATTCTTTATCATGAGCTAGCTCTAGAAAAGGTTGCACTGACATTCTTTTTTTTGGTACACGATGTATTTTATCTCTTTTTTAATGTTATCTGCATCATTCATATGTTTGTCTAAGTAATCCTTCATGATCGTGACTCAAGATGATGCTTTGACTCTTTTTTTTTCTATAATTATATTTTATTAATTTTCATAAACATTTACAGAGATTTTGGGCTTCCACTCATTCATTGTTGCACTATTCTCTCTACCCTCCTCCCAGTTTGTTCTTGTCCAAATGCCACAGTGCTTGTCAAAGCCAGTTCTGATTAATCTTCTTTGTCAGTGTGTCCTTTGCCATTCCCTATCACTCCTCTCTGAGAGAGACTTCACCCTGAGTCATAAGGAAAAGGGGACGGCGTATTCTCCTAGCTACTTCCTGCTGAAAAGGGACGCTGTGGGTTTCAGGGTGAAGATCTTCTCTCACTACTCTAAAGGGCCCCTTTGGCAGTAGGAAACACATAGACTATTATGGAGATTGATTTTGGAATTCAGATGCACTCTTATTGATTGTGCTTGGCTGTACATGTACATATCCTTGAAGATGTATCATGGGGGTGTTGCAACCTAGAAGACACAAATTTGACTAACAAGTTATAAGTACATGAGTCCAAAAATTATGGAAAAGTAAAAGAAAAGATTCTTTCATTGTTTTACAAACACTCCCCCAGGTCCCCTCCACCATGCCGCCCTCGCTCTAGTCTCCTGTGATGACAGAAATACCCAGTTACATCTCTCTTTTAGACGGTTCTCTCCCTCCTCTGTTTCAGTGCAGTATACATTATTGAACCCATCTTACTCAGTCTCTCCCCAACCCCAAGGACAGTCCCATTCTACAACAGTGGCATCATGTAATATTTGTCCTTTTGTGACTGGGATATTTCACTCAGCATAATGTTCTCCAGAGTCAACCATTTTGAATAATATTGATGCTTTGACTCTTAAAACTCAGTTACTCAATTCATTGTCTTCAAGTCAGAATTAAACCACAGCTGAAAGTCTAGCAGGTTTCTGGGGCTAAACATCAATCACACGGAGGAAACTGTCCATTCTTCTCCCACTGCACAGCTGCCACTCTTTAATTAGGTATTTATTTCCATTTTTCAATTTTGAATGCTGAAGTGTGTTTTTCCTTCAGTTTTCTAATCCCAGGTCTTTGTACATTTCATCATAATCTCGTCTTCTGGAGCTATTTGTAACTTTCACTTTTACCAATTTAAGTACTTTACATTTAAGATCAAGTTTTACATTCTCTTCCAAAATGGGCATTTTGGTCTTTTCTTTCTTTTTTACACGTTGCCGCACACTTTTTAAATTGACGACCATGCTTAGAAACACATCTGCCGTCATTTGCGTCAACGTGTTCATGACCTTTCGCTTTCTTCACATATGATGCCTTTAATATCATCCCACAACTTATCTGGTCATGAGCTTTCAATGTGTCAAACCCATTTGTGGAAGAGTATCTAAATTCAGCATGGATATACTCAAGGTCATGCTTTGACTCTTAAAACTCAGCAACTCAATTCATCATCTTCAAGTCAGAATCAAACCAGAGCTAACCCTTGGGCAGGTTTCTGAGGCTGTAAATCCCATGGGAGGAGACTGTCATAGAGCACCTAGCTGCCTTTGAGTTGGGCATATGCCCTATCTTTTCTCCCACTGACTTGATTCCTGAAATACTCTGAAGGCAACAAAGACAAACATATGAGGTAAAACATGAAAACAGAAATAAAATTTGAAAGCAACAGAAGAAAAAAACAACAGGTACGGTCTCTTTCAGAGACAAACTATAGATCACAAACTTGTTGGGAACCTGGAACCTTTCCATTTCAATCCTTCCTGCTTCTTCAAAGGAAAGGGGCCTGGAATTAAGCAGCGTGTGAAACGGCTCATCTGCTGGCCCACGACACTCCGCTGCTTTCATTCCTGGCTCCTTGCCTTTCACAGGAAGGCTCCCAGCTCTGTAAATTTCCCTTCATGCAAACAGATTCACTGGAGCAATTCCTAGGCTTAGCTGAGCAAAGACAACTTTCCAGATGGAAACTCAACAATCGTGGACTGACAGCTTCAGACGGAGCCAAACCACTGCTGGCCTATTTCAAAGCTGCATTTGAGAAGAGGGTCAGGATTCCATTTCTTCTTTATGTTAGAGAGACCGCTTAGCTCTTTTGGGGCTGGGCACTTCGGAATAATTTCTCTCTTCAAGACACAAGTATGCGTTTTTTGTACAGTTCAGTGGAATCAGGAAGATAAGCATTTAATATTCATGGGGCACTCGGGCACAAGCTCACTGAACAGGCCTTTGTACTCTTTCGTAGACAGACCAGGTCATCCTAAGATCTCCTTTATTTTAAGACTCCAGAGTGTCTCGTGTCAAAATGGACATGCAACAAATGTCTTGACTGACCACCTGTTATGTGGTGGTGTTAGACACAACTGAGTTCACTCTGTACATGAAGAAAGAAATGATGCCCAGGCCTGTACATTCTTAATAATTGCTGATATACTTGAGTCCATAGCTGCACTCACTATGTATTTTATAAGTCTTTCAATCTTGGAGAAGCCCGACTAGCATAGTGAGTTAAGTGTTAAACAGTTAACCAAAAGGCCAATGGTTCAAACCCACCAGCTACTCTACAGAAGAAAGATGAGTGAGTCTTCTATTGAGATTTACAGGCTCAGAAGGCCAATAGGTCCATTTTACTCTGTGCTATTGGGTTGCTTTGAGTCCAAGCTAAGGGCGTCATCTTCCAGCAACGTCTCATACAATATTCTGTCATGAACTCAAAGACTTTTACTGGCTACCAGCTCTTTCTTTCTAGTCTGCCTTAGTCTTCCAATTCACCCACCCTGGATAACGCAGCAGATATATGAAATACCACTTGCATTACACAAGTCACTACAATGCAAGCCATCACAGTACGGCAAACTTAGAGATGGGTATTGGCTTTTAAGCATCAGGTACAAGTACAAAGGCAATTAGAGCAGAAAGCTCCTGGTGTTTTGTTTTTTTTAAAAAAAATAAATAAATGTTAAACTGTATCTAAATTAGTACAAAGACATGAAGGGGCTGAAAATAATTTTCTGACAAATATTCTTAAAACTAAGTACATCATAGAAAACAGTATTATTGGTAAAACCCAACTTATGAGCCAATATGGATTTAAGTTTTTGTTTCTCTTTCTTACCCACCTAGAGGACTCTGGACGTTCAATGACTATCTGAAGAGTCCTCAGTATATAACGCTTAGCAGCCCTCAGGAAGAAAGGCAATCTTATGTCATAAAGAAAACAGCCAGGAAAACCCATTGGAGAAGTCCTATTTTGTATAGGTGAGGTCACCATGTGTCAGAATTGACTGCACGGCAGCAAAGTTGGCTTGGGTATTGCCCACATAAGGGTATGGTTTCTAAAAATATGAGACACAGAGCAAATGGAATGGGAAAACAGTTAACTATCCTTTAAAATAACTGTGGCAAGCCAAATCTTAACTACTTATTACTTCAACCACAGCCTCATCTGGCTAACTTTCTTGGAATTTCACTGCTAGAATCAAACCATCAAGTTGTCTTTCAGAAGAATATTTTCATTATTAGCATGAAAATCCTAAACCCCAGGACTAGCATGTACAATGGGGTCATGCAAAGCATCTCTAATTTGGGATGACCACATCTTAAAGCCATTCCAAATAATTAAGAATGTAATGGCTTCTGATAATTATAGAGGGCAGGCCTCTTAAATGCCAAATCCAGCTGGCAATCCTTTCTAGTGTTCAATAATTCAGGAAATATTTACTTCTAAGCTAAGTCCCTTCTGTTCTAGCTTATTTTATCACATGCAATTGTCAATCAGATGGTCTACATTATTTAATATTTATGTATTTAAAGTTCTTTGCATCTCCAAACAGAAGAATATTCCAAAACTTCACTGTAGTTTTTGTTACGTGCCATTGAGTCGTCTGCAACTCAATAGCGACACTACGTACAACAGCTCTGAAACCTGCCTTGTCCTTAGCCAGTCTGATTCCAACACATCTACCCCCATTGCCCTAGTTGTTCTGTCAATCCATCTCATCTGGGGTCTTCCTCTCCTGTGCTGTCCCCCATCCTTCCAAGCATGATGACCTTCTCCAAGGTTCAGTTCCTCCTGGCCACATGCCCAAAATATGTGAGACAGAGCTTCAAAATCCTAGCCCACAAGGAAAAACTTGGTTCCATCCTCTCCAAGACAGACCTATTTGTTTTCTTGGTGGTCCATGGTATGTTCAAGACTCTTCTCCAGCACCACAACTCAAAGGCATCAATTCTTCTTCTTCTGTCATATCTAGTTATTGTCCAACTCTCTTGATGCATAGCAAGTAACTACGAAGACTATGGACCGGATCAAATGCAGTTTAAGTCTCTAGACTGACATCTTTGCTGCTCTGTACTCTGGAAAGGTCCCAGACAGTAGATTTACCTAATGCGATTCATCTTGTGATTTTGCTCGGCTCCACAGTCAACACTCTTGGCGCCAGCAGTCAGGAAATCAAAAAGTGTATCACGATGGGAAAGTCTGCTGTTAGGGACCTCTCTAAGGTACTCAGGAGTAACAGTGTCTCTCTGGAGACTAAGGTGCTCCTGATACAGGCCATGGTATTTGCAATTGCTTGTTATGCATCAGAGAGTTGGACAATGACTAGGGAGGACAGAAGGAGAGTGGATGCTTTTGAGCTGTGGTGCTGGAGAAGGGTACTGAATGTACCATGGACTGCCAGGAAAACAAACAGATTCATCTTGGAGAGGATTAAACCAAGCTACTCCTTGGAGGCAAGGATTCTGGGGCTTCGTCTGACATACTTTGGACGTGTTGCCAGGAGGGACGGGTCCTTGGAGAGGGACATCATGCTTGGGAGGGTGGAGGGACAGCGCAGGAGGGGAAGACCCTCTATGAGATGGATTGATTCGGTGACTGGGGTAATCGGGGTGGGTGTGTCAGAGGTGGTGCGGTTGGCGCAGGATAGAGCAGGGTTTAGGGCTGTTGTGCATAGGGTTGCTATGAGTTGGAAACGACTCAACGGCACATAACAACAACAACAAATTTTTACTACTTTAGGATTTTTCTAAAGATACTCAAGTACTTAATAAGCATTCTGTTTTGACATGCAAATGAGAAGTCAGCTCTCTTAATATGTGAAGCTCAACATCACTCCTCCTCTGACACACTGTCGCTGATTAGGTTCCCACTCGCAGTCACCTTCCTCAGTGAGTTTCTGAGCCTGCGAGTCTCAACAGCAAGTGATGAGCCCATCTCTCTCCATTGGAACTGCGGGCAAGTTAAAACTACCAGAACTGCAGGCCTTTTGATTAGCAGCACAACCTCCCAGGAATGACACCAGCAGACCTCCTGTCATGTGATGCTCAAAGATGACACGTTTTCATGAAAAGCAGTCCCTGACATTTCATCTCCCAACTTGTACCTTATTATCATGCTAGGCCAAGGAGTCAGATTGTTACCAGGTTAGAATAAACTTCATTGTGGTCAAGATGGAATTAACTCACAGCTGGCCCTTCAGTGGGTTTTTGGAGGTTGTAAATTGCGCTGGAGGAAGGAAATTGCTCATCTTTATCCATGGAGTCGCTGATGTATTCAAACCACCAGAGGAAGCATCACTCCTTTGTGTTATCAGCACAGCTCCCTAAAGACTGCACCACCAGAGCTCAGGTTAGAAGCTGTTGTTATTGTTGATGTTGTTGTTGTGTACTACTGAGTCAAAACCAACTCACAGATGACTCTCCAGGAGGTTAGAATAGATAGGTAACTATTTCTTTTGAAGCTGAAAGTTCTAACACCTACAGAGGGCCTCCTAACTACTTCAATGCTTAGCAAATTAAGTAATCTCAATAGTTACCCCATCTGATAACTGAAACATCTAGCATACATCTTGAAGAAATGTGCAGCAAACTCTGTCTTCTCTTACTCTGTACAATTAACTATTCTTACAGAGACAGGAGAGGCCAGTTCCTGAAGAAGACATCATACTTGGAAAAGTAGAGAGTCGCCAAAAAAGAAGACCCTCGATGAGACAATGACTCCAATGACTCCAACAATGGGATTTACAGCCTCTGAAAACCTGCTAGAGGGTCAGCTATTGGTCATCTACCATTATATGTGTGTATCACATACACACGCACACACACGCGCGCGCATATATAAATATAAGGAAGGGATAGAGGAAAAGGGTTAAGATGAGAATCACAAGGTAGAAATATGAAGAGGGTGCTTACATTGTGAGAGATGCAATTAATGTTATAAAAAATATGTTGAATGAAAACTAATTGGTTTTGTCAACTTTGACTCAAATCACAACAAAAAAACCAAACTGCTTACTTTTTCCAACTATAATAAACACAGCAATTCAAATGCATTCCCATTGAATTGATTTTGACTCAGCTCCTTCCAATCCCTGTACATCAGTGAACTGCTCACAGGTGTTCCAAAGGTGCAAACCTTCATCAGGGCAGATCACCTCCTCTATTTACCTCAGGAGTAATTGGTAGGTTCAAAACACCATTTTGTCTGCATACAAATGCTTTACCCACAGTGATACCGGTGTTTCACTTAATGGAAAAAAGTGCCCCGTGTGTAACAGCATAGGAAAAAAAAACCTTAAATAATCAATGAACTTGGTAAATACTATTACTATAAAGTAAACCACGTTAAGTTTACCGAGAGATACATGCAATGGCACTTGAATAAAGGAAAATATCCCTTTAGACTGAAAAGGTACAATATTGCAAAAGGACTAATTTTTCATAAATTAATAATTAAATACATGTAACTTAGTTCCAATAAAGCCTACTCCCCTATAACATCTACATTAACATAAAGTGGTTTTAACAATTTATTAGAAAAAATAAGGAGGGAATACCAACTGACACCCTCGAAAGGCAAAAGTATTCAACAAAGGCATTACGTGATACTCTACCTCAGTGGCATCAGAAGACACAAAAGAAAAAGTTTCTAAAAGATGCCAAAGATATTTTTTAATTTTTTATATTTTTTTATTTTTAATGTATTTTTTCATTAGTTTATTTACTAAATTCTAATACAAATTCAAACAAATTCTTTCAATTTCCTTCACCCCTCACCGATCAAATTATACAACCCAAAGATTAATCTCCTCTTCCCCTTGTACATCCACATCCCTCTGCTTCCAGCCATCTCCCACCCCTCCTGGATCCTTATACTTATTCTACAAAAGCAGTCTTATACAATATTTATCCCTGTGGGACTGAATTAGTTCACTCAGCATAATGCTCTCTATTCCCTCCCAAGTTAGATAATAATTTACAAAGTTACTGCTCCTGTGTGCTGCATAGTATTCCATTTTGTGAATGTACCATAATTTCTCAATCTATTCGTTTGTGGTTGGACATTTGGGCTAAGATGTCAGAGTTTTAAATAAGATTTCCAATACTAGTAAGAGTGACAGCAAAAGACACCTTCATGCACTGCAAATCACTGGCAGATGACTGGGTGACACAAAGCAACAGACAGCTATTTCTATTCATTCTTCCAGGACAAGCTCATGGTTTATCTCAAGGAAGCTTAAAATTGTCAGGTAGACTGTGTTGTTTCTTCGTGTCTGCTCCCGTAGCACTGTGTCTCAAATGCATTAGAGTCCTGCATACAACTATTTCAGTGGGTATCTAAGAGCCTTCATCAACTTGTTTGTTCCTCAAAGACATACGCTTAACTGCCACTGTATTTGTACATGTTAATTATCCGAAAAGAATCTGGAAATAAATAAAGATTGATCTAACCACAAATTACATTTAATAATAATAATAAATGCATCTCCACTTCAAAAACATTATAGAAATGGATTTATAATTATTAGGTGTTGCTGTTTCAAGATTCTAAAATAACATTTTCATTAATGAGACTATGGGAAAATTAATTCTTTACATATATAATCATTTACTTTTACAGCCTGAAGTTGTAGTAGAAAGAGCATTATACTAAAGTTTGAACATAGAAGGAAAAGAGATGACCACCTCAATCAATGCAGCAAAGTCAGCTGACAAGTCTAACATCCTTTTGTGATGACACACATTACAACACAGAAGGAGAAGGAAAATTCCTCAATAAGACAAAGAGGGTCTATGAAAAATACAGTCACGTTATACAGAAAATGGCGCAAGGAGGCAACCCTGACACACACCTTTTCTGGTTTTTAACCAGGCTGTATCTCCTTCATCTGCTGGAATGACTACTTCCTAGCACCTGTCTTTAAAAAGTGTCGTCAGAGTGCTCCTTGGAGATAAAGAGAAGAGGCTTTCCTCTCACAAGCTTCA
The DNA here is from genome assembly GCF_000299155.1 of Elephantulus edwardii. NCBI lineage: Eukaryota > Metazoa > Chordata > Mammalia > Macroscelidea > Macroscelididae > Elephantulus > Elephantulus edwardii. The sequence continues at coordinate 11,705,578 of NW_006399764.1, read as the reverse complement.
GGCATGTTCTTAGAGAGGGCCAATCCCTGGAAAAGAGCATCGTGCTGAGAAAAGGAGAAGGCCAAAGGAGGAGAGGAAGACCCTCAACAAGACAGACTTACACGGTGACTTACAACAATGAGTGTAAGTGCAGAGAAGGAGGGAAGGCCCCTCAACAAGACAGACTTACACGGCGACTTACAACAATGAATGTAAGTGCAGAGAAGGAGGGAAGGCCCCTCAACAAGACAGACTTACACGGCGACTTACAACAATGAGTGTAAGCGCAGAGAAGGAGGGAAGGCC
>NW_006399764.1:11657950-11705193 GCF_000299155.1 Elephantulus edwardii | reverse complement strand
GCAGAGAAGGAGGGAAGGCCCCTCAACAAGACAGACTTACACGGCGACTTACAACAATGAGTGTAAGCGCAGAGAAGGAGGGAAGGCCATCAGGCACCTTCCACCTGTCCCATGTGGGATCAGCATGAATCAAAGTGCACATGACTGCTGCAAACAACAACTAGGGCTAAGAAGTCAACTCGGCAAATTTGCCAATACTTCACTGATGGAAACTTCAATGCATCACGCTGAGCAAAAAAAGGTCAGACGTGAAAGGACAAATAATATGTGTGATCCCAGTCATATTAAATATTCAGAGTAGGAAAATACACTGCAGACCATAGATTGTTAGTGGCTACCAGGAGCAGGCGAGAAGAGAAATGAAGAGGCAGTTTCCACTGATTGGGATTTTTTAAAATTGGTACAGTCAGTGGCAACAGTTGTATACAACACAGTGAACAAATTAGTATCATTGAACTGTGAATGCAAAAAATGGCAAATGTTTTGTTTGGGTTTACTTCCTCTCATAAAGACTGACATAGTTCTGAAGCTGGTATATAAAGTCTCGAGGCAGAAGTAGTAACATACTAGAAGGTTCCTCAACTCTTCTTTCACTATTGTCCTACTTTACTAGGTGTGAGGAAAATAATGCTGCAACGGGACTCCTTGTGATGTCAATGTCTCTGTTTCTCTTTACTTCTAACCATCTTAGGCTACAATCCTTCTGCTGTCTAAAAAACACCTACAGACCTAAGTGATGGAATAAAATTCTATGGAGATCCAACATAGCTGTTTGAAAAATGAATGAAGGAATACAGGTAAAAAACCCCTAGGAGGGATTATGGCCATTCCTAAGAATTGAACCTACTCTTGACTTAAGCAGTATTTTCTCACACACACTGAAAAAACAAAATTATCCTCTTTTAACTCTCCAATTTTGCATGAGTCACCAGGTGGCTCACTCACAGCTAACAACAACAATATAACTATTCTGGGAAAATGTCCACTCCCCTACAATGAGAAAGATAATCATTCATTAGATCTGTACCAATAAGTCAGTTAGTTATCAAGCAATTTATCATGACTCAAACAAATTTAACTAGAGTAATTATTTCTTTCCAAGCTAATTTAAGAAATATCTTATGGCATATTAGATGTTTCTATGCAAAAAAAAAAAAAAATCAAGGCATCACCTATCAACAAGAAAAAAGGAATTATTTCTACTGAATTCTAGTAGCCACAAAATAAATATTCAGTGTGTTTCAATGTACTGTGTACTGGCGAGTTAGAATCAATTCATAGCTGGTTTTCAGAATCTGGAAACCATAAGGGAGGTGACTACCCATCTTTTTCCCGCAAAGCGGCTGGTGGATTTGAACCCTGTGCTTTTTGTCTGGCAGTGCAACTCCTTACAATTGGGAAGGGGAAGTAAAAAGGTGTGAAGAAAAGCCAAACTGGGAAATAAATATATTTGAGTGTGATGAGTATTAGTAAAACCGCAATGTAAAGGTTCAAAGCTTTCGTTTTTCTTCAATGGCATAGCACAATATTTTACAACAAACTAGATCAATCTATCCCTGATGTTCAAATACTGCATTTGAAAAGCAATCAAAGCACCTATGAGGTTACTTTGTTAATTCCTTAATCAGTTAATTAAATCCAATCCTTAGGAATAAAGTTCCCAGTCCCCATCTCCCACTCCAACTCAGTTCTCAAAGGGTAAAAATACCTTTCAAAGTAAAGAGTACAAGAGCAAATCATTAATAACCAGATAAGTGATCCAGAAGATAAATTTAACAACATAGACCAGTAGAAAAAGCAGAAAACTTTCCTTTTCATCATTCACAAGACTTTTCAAAGTGTGCTGATAATTTCTCTGATTATAGACTAATCAAATTCAGTAAGAATGATGATTTCCCCCACAAACTAAACATATGTGATAACTTATACTCATTTTGATAATCTGACTTCCTCTCTAGAAATAGTTGGGGAAAAGTAATTGATTCTGACTCTCTTTCAAGGAGCTTCTAAAAGATATGTTCGTCTAAAAGAAAACAAAAGAGAAGGATCAGATCAAGTTTAAAAACTATTTAAAGGAACAAATGCCTAGTTTCCTTCCCTTGAGAGAAATCATACTGTCAGGTGACTGTGCAAAAAACACAGAAAGATCAAAGAAATGGTGAGTGGACGATCTTGTTCCTAGATTTCGACTGAAAGCCATTCTTGAAAGGATGAAAGTGAATCCTCACCAGTCCAACCCTCGTAATAAAACCCAAAGGCGGCAAAGTGAGTAAGGCACTGTGGCAAGAAAACCGGTATGTGAGCGGCTTGGCATAAAAGAGCTGCTTCGTTTGACACCATCTACTTCAGCAGAGGAGACAAACAGAATGTTTTTGGACAAGACCTAAGTGTCAGAAAAGGTAAAAAAAGATACCAAGATACCAATTAGGAATGGGAGGAAATAACAGAGTTTCTATTATCCTGCTGTGTACTATCGAATGGACACCAACCCATAGCTCATCCCCGGTGAGATTTCAGAGGCTGTAAATCATACGGAAGGAGCGTGCCCATCCGCCTCCCAGCAGCTGGTGGATTCAAACCGCAAGCCTTCAGGATTGCAGCGCAGCTTCTTGTCACTATTCATATCTCAAACTCCACTGTCTGGACAAAAATGGAAATAGAGGTAGAAAGTGGAGATGGAGGAGAGGTTGAAGAAGATAACACAAATAATTTTTTTAACATTCTTTCACTGACATTGCTCTTGAGACAAATAGGTGTTCATCTAATCAGAGATTTGGCATTGTATGCTACGGAGCTGACATGGTATGGTGCAGAGCTGATGTGGACTCACAGTGACCCCATGAGACAGAGCAGACCTGCCCCATGGAATTTCTTCGACAGTAACCTTTACAGGAAAAGATCACGAGGTCATTTCTCCTGAGAGCCAGTGACGGATTCAAACTGTCCACCTTTCAGTTTAACAGCGAGGAGCTTAACCATTGCATCATCACTACTCATTATCAATACGGAATCCGCTAGGAGCCACTGAGTTGATGTTGAACAAAACAATGCCAAGGTTTGCACCATCTGCAACAACGGTTGCTATTTGAACCCATCACTGTAGCAACTGTACCAATTTCTCGTGTTCAAAGCTGTTTTCTTTTCCACTGATGCTCAAATTGACCAATCCTAATTCCTTTCTCCAGGGACTAGTCCTTCCTTAGAACTCATCTAAAGCATATGCGACGAGGTGCCATCAACCTTGCTTCTAAGGCATGTTCAGGATACACTGCGTTCAATACGGTTTGCTCTTGCGGTAGTCAAGAGTATATTCACTATTCTTTATCAATGTCACAATTCAATTCTTAGGCATCACTTCTTTGGTTTCTCTTATTAACCGCCCAGCTTCCAGGCAGATATGAGGTGACTGAAAATACCATGGTTTGGGAAACGTTGAACTTAATCCAAAAAGTGAAATCTTTGCTAGCAAACAACATTTATCTCACGTGAAACCTAGACACAGACCATGAGGCAGTTGTTTAACAAGAACATGGTCTACCGCATGGCTTAAAATCAGAAAAAGTGTCTAAGCTGTATCTTTTCACTAATTTAACCTGTATGCTTTGCAAATAATCTGAGAATCTGATCTATATGAAAAAGAATGGGACATTAGGATTGGAGGAAGAATCATTAATATTAGAAATATGTAGATGGCATAACCTTGCTAAAAAAACCCAAAGAGAACCAGAAGCTGATGACTATAAAGACTACAGCCATCAGGTGAATGACACCTGAAGATGGGGATGAGGAAACACTTTAATAACTGAACGAATAAGCACCATCATGATAAATGGGGGAGTGAAATGATAAAAAATTTCCTTTTACTTGAATTCACAATCAATATCCATGAAAATAGTAATGACAATAAATAAGGTACTGTACTGGATAAATCTGCAAAGTATTTCTTTAAAGAGCTAAACTAGCAAGTATCTATAAGACAGACTTGGAATAAACATCCTAGAAGCATTTTTTTACTATGATGCTTCTCACCCTTTCAAAGATTTCAACATCCTAAAGACAGAGATGTCACTTGTGGGACAGACACAGATCTCCTATACATTTATAAGAGATGTAGCATAATACCACTTAGTTCCTTCTAAAACAACCTTCAATTTCTAGGAAATGCTAATTTATGCTGTTAAATGAACACCTATTATTAAATTCATTCATATTATACTCACATGGGTTGTTGCTGATGAGTGGCAGATGAAATTAGTCTCACAGTCACATTGAAGACAACAAAGCAAAACCTTACCAGATCCTGCCCCATTCTCACAATCTCTACTATAATTTAAATCCATCCTTTCAGACACTGTTATCAATCTATTTCATTGAGAATTTTCCTGTCATTTACTGACCCTCTATGTTTATCCAAGCTTTATGGCATTTCCTCCTGATAACATGTGCAAATATGTGACAGGAAGTCTCATCATCTTTGCTTCTAAAGAGACTCATTTGCTCTTTTTGTAGCCGAAGATATTCAATATTCTTTGTCAACAACAAGTTCAAAGACATCTATTTTTCTTTGGTCTTCTTTATTCAATGCCCAACTTCCACACACAAATAAGGCACTTGAAAATATCATGGCTTGGTTCAGGTAGGCCTTAGTCTTTAAACTGACATCCTTGCTCATAAACATTTTAAATAAATCCTTGACAGCAAATTTGCCTAGTCACTGGGAGCACTGGTGGGCTAGCAGCAAGAAGCTGTGCTACAATCCTGAAGGCACACAGTTCAAATCGACCAGCTGCTCCATGGAAGAAAAATGGGCAATCTCCTCCCATGTGATTAACCGTCTCTGAAAACCCACTAGAGGGTCAGTTCCAACTCAACAGTACACAACAACAACAAAAAAATATGTCATTTGATTTCTTGACCACAGCTTCCATGAACGTTGACTGTGGATGCAAAGACAATAGATTTTTTTTTTTTTACAATTTCAATCTTTTCTTCAATTATCATGCTGTTTACTGGTCCATTAGTAATTGAGAATTTTTATTTTCTTTATGTTGAAAGATAATCCATAATACTACTTTGGACATACTCCTAGGAGGTGCTATTCTTTGGAGAGGGACATGATGTTGAGAAGAGCCAAAGAGGGGAAGACCCTCAACCAGGTAGGCGGACAAGGTGACTGCTGCGATGGGCTCTTATGTGTCAGGAAGTGTGAGGATGGTGCCGGACAGGACTAGGGTCAGATCTTTTGTTCATAAGGTCACTGTGAGTTGTACTCGACTTGATGGCACCAAACAACAACAACATAATCCATAATGAAGGCTGAAGTCTTTGATGTTCTTCATTAAATGAGCCAACTTCTCTTCACTCTCCACAAGCAAGGTTGTATCATTTGCATAATGCAGGCTGTTGATGAGTCTTCTCCAATCTGAATGCCACATTCTTCTTGATCGAGTCCCGCTTCTTAGATTTTTTTGCTCAGCATATAGACTGAATAGGCACGGTGAAAGGATGCAACCATGATGTGACCATTCTTGATTTTAAACAATGCAGTATCTCCTTACTCTGTTCAAATTAAAGCTTCTTAGTTTATGTACAAAGCACTTGTTGCAGCTCAACATCAAGAAGGTAAAAATCCAATGAATGAATGGAAATCCAAAATCTCTGTAGAAGTTCATTGAAATTAATAAATTTTTTAAAAAGTGGAGGGGGGAAAAAAGGCAAAAATTCTCACCCCTGGACCAACAGGCAACATCAGGACAGATAGAGAAAAGATTGAAATTGTCAACAATTGCACCTTACATGGATTCACAATCAACACTCTTGGTACCAGCAGTCGGGAGATCAGGAGACTTAATGTACTGGGCAAGTCTGCTGTCAGGGACCTCTCCAAAATACTGAAGAGTAAAGATGTCAGTTTGAAGGCTAAAGTATGTCTGATTCAAGCCATGCTCTTTTCAGTCACGGGCTATGGATCTCAGAGCTTGACAATGAATAAGGATGACAGAAGAACTGATGCCTTTGAGGTAGGGCACTCAATAGTCAGTCCATGGACTGCCAAAAAACCAAATAGATATGATTTGAATAAAAGTGCAGCCAAAGTGCTCCCTAGTGGCAAAGATCGAGAAGCTTCATCTCACATATTTTGAGTATGTTGCTAGAAGGAACACCATGCTTTAAGGTGGAGGTTCAACAAAAGAGAGGAAGACTCACAACAAGATAGGCTGGCACAGTGACTTCAGCAATGACTCAAGTGTATCTGAGATAATGAGGACGGACAGGGTTCAAATCTGTTCACAGGGTCACAACGTGTCAACAGCACTTAACAGCAACCGTTCATACACAAGTTCCTCAAGAGAACCAATAAATGCTTTATTCTCATTTTTCCTCAGTGTTTTCTAGAAGAATCTCTTTAAAAACAAACTATTTTAAAGTAAATGAAGAGCATTCATAAAAAAATACATATTGAAAATAAAGGACATAACTTCTTAATACCCTCCACACCCTACCGGCCACAAGTCCGTTGTTAGAAAACTCTATAAAAAAAAACAAAAACAAAACAAAGCAAAAACAAACCCACCTAAAAAGAACAAAAGTTCCATTGCTGTTGAGTTGCTTCCCTTCCCAAGGACAGAGTAGACCAGCTTGATAAGTTTTCCAAGGCTGTAAATCTTTATGGAAGATTGCCACATTTTTCTCCCTTAGAGAGATTGGTAGATTCAAACCATTCACCTTTCAATTAGCAGGTGACCACTTTAATCACTGTGCCATTAGGATTCCTTTGAACATTTCAGGGCCATTAAAAACCAAGCCCACTGCCTTCTAGTAAATTCTTCCTCATGGCAACACTCCATTAACTTATCTTTCTTCCACAGAGAGGCTCATGGATTTGAACCACTGACGTTCTGGTTATCAAGCCCATTATATCCTTAGAATTCCAGGGCTGTGGTTATGAAGTGCACTACATTCCTTGGCTCTAGAGCACACGGGTGGGGGTGGCATGGGGTGGGGTGAGGTGTGCTATAGTGAGGTGTGCTGTAGTGTGCTGTGCTGTGTTACACATTTGGTTGCTAATCCAAAAAGCTGGTGGTGGTTTAGATCCATTCACCAGTTGCTCTGAGGAACAAGGTGAAATCAACAAGATGGCAATTAAAATGCTGCAAGCTATTTAGAACTTTGAGGTATTTCGAATTTCATGGACCATTTAGTGCAAATGCATAACTTAGTCAACTGATTGTCTTACTGCAGAAAATTTGCTAACAAGGAGCCTTACAAATCAATGAGAATTGTGCACTAGTTTCTGGTTTGTTTGTTTTTTTCTGCTAGTGATAAGGGACTGCAGCACTGCCAACCCAAAGTAATGTGGTTTGAATCCAAAAGCTTCGCTATGGGACAAAAATAAGAAGTCTCCTCCTGTGTAACTTATTGCCTCTGAAAACTTGCAGGAGGGCCAGCAATTAGTCATTTCTGACTCAACAGCATTTAATAACAACACTGGTACTATTCAGATCTCCATTTTTTTCCCCTCTACCCTAATTGTTTCATGAAGTACTTTTCTTCAATATATTTTTCCTAAGTTTGGAGTTTAATATGACAAAATTGTTTTTATTAGAAATGTTATGTTCAGGAGCCCTCCTACCACTGTTGATGAAAAATTATTTTCCTCCTTTCTCAATAGATATTTCAAACAAGTATTAAAATATAGAACCAGGTTAATCTGACCTGTCCAGCATCAGTTTGGGTTTTACTATCTTGTCATTAATATCTTTACCTTTTAACAGGAGGAAAGGTTAGTATTTCTTTGTAAAAGCTCTCTCAACTTCACAGAACAGTGAGGTGGTTATTGTTGGGGTTTTTGGTTTTTATTGCTTTTTTTTTTTGAAGGGGGGGATTGTTTTGTTGTTTAATAAGGATATGAACTGCAATTCTAATATCCTGACTTAAGGAGAAAATTCTGATCAGAGGAAAAGCATTACCCCCAAATATCCACCAGACTATGATTTATTTAACAAAACAAAAAAAAGGAAGACACATATAAATGTCAAAGGGTGAACATACCAAAAATTACACTTAGAAAAATCTATTCCATTGCTTTTTGGGGGTGGAGGGGTCTGTAAATCCATGAAACCAGCATCACTTCAGAGCTTGTATGAACTACAAAGTCCTAGACCACCTGCGTCAGAATCTGCAGTTCTCATGCACTTAGGCCACTCCTCTGTCAGAGAAATGCTTGTCTTGGAGGTTATTTGTAAAAAGCAGAATGAGAAGCTGTCTTCTGCTTACACATTCCACAATGCAGGGAGCAGAAGGAAACCCATTCCCAGCAATGACTACGTTATGTCGAGAGCTTTTTGGCAAATCTTTTCATTAAACCAGGCCTTTCCACAAAGATAAGTAAATATGCGTGCGGCTGATTATCAGGGAGGGTTTATGCCTCTGTTGGAACGAAACCATTTTAATAGCACGTGGAAAACGGGGATTTTTATTCTCATTCTTTGTAAGGAAGCATTCTTGCAAAAGCTTTTTTCCTCTTTCTTTTGCAGTCCTAAAATGGATCTTGTACATGAAATCCATTTTTATTCATGCTTGCTTCAAAATATTTTGAAGAACTTTAATATAAAAAATACATCTAATTGGTTCTGACTAGAAGGCACAAAACAATCATGTAAAAATCCTAATACACCAACTTTAAGAAGCATCATTTGCCTTCACAGAAAGCTCCCATCATGCTCCCTGAGTGGGTAGCAGGTCCTCAGTAAGTTACTCCTGTAATAAAAATAAAGGCCCTCAAATAAAAGTCCTTTCAAGGAAGGACTTTTGGAACAAAATATCAAACTATTGCTAGTTCCTAATACAATTTGATTTAGTAAAGCATAGTTGGGGAGATAGTATAAAGAAGCCGCATTGCAATTCCGAAAGCATATCATTTGAGGCCATCAGGTGCTCTGTGGTAGAAGGGGGAAAAATCCCCCCTGTAACCAACTGCCTTTGAAAACCTGCTGGAGGGTCAGTTATGCCAGTTCCGACTCTATGGTTCACAACAACAATAACAAAGCATAGTTTATATGGCTGCCTTAATTATTTCATGATGCAAAGTATGACAGGTTTGGAAGCAGGAGTGGCATCCACTTCCTAAACAACATGCCTCTGGAAACTCTATGAACTTCGATAAACGTTGACAGCTGTAGAGGGGCTTCAGGACTTCTGTTCATGGGGTCGCCATGAGTCGTGCTCAACTCGAAGGCAATCAATAACAACAACATAAAAGAAAATCACAAGTGAAGGGCTTTTAAAAACAGCAATTTATTTCCTTCACAATTTAGTAAGTCAGAAGCACGCATGCAGGGTGTCAGCTTAAGGGGAAGGCTCTGTCTCTGTTGCTCTGGAAGAAAGTCCTTGTGTTGGAGCTTCTGCTCCTGGCATCTAACTCACACCTCTGCTTGCTGCCTGGGGGTTTTATCTCCTTTTCTATCTCAAAATATATGGATTCAAGACAAGCTCTACACTAATCCTCATTAACATAACAAAGACAACACTTTTCAAAACAGTGATAATCACAGGCATGACGTTTAAGATTAACAACACATATTTAAGGGGAATAGGATTCAACATTCCACAGGAGTTTCCAACACCTTAGCAAGATACACCTGTATTACATTCCCTCTGTGAAGTCTACAGCTTTATAAACAAGATACTGCTAGAAGAACTAGAGCTGACCACAAGAGTAGCCTGGGAATAGCATTAGTCCTCCACAAACACAGTCTTGTTCTAAGCAGGGAGGGCCCTTAACTAAATTAAATCTTTAGAAAACCACACTTTTTTTTTTGTTTGTAAAGAAAGAAACATTTCCTGAAAGTTAGAGAATGTTTCCTTGAGAAACTGTTTATGTTACTACATTGAAAAGGTGTTTATGTTGCTATAAACACCTTCCCAGGAAGAAAGAATGTTGAGTTTTCCCCATTGTTTATATTGTAATCAGCTCTGATTCTGTAAAGCTTTACCCTTTATTCCTCAAGCCTGGGCTAAATCTGACTCCATTCTATCCCAATTAGATCACTCCCAATTTATGCATCACCTGAGAACAGAGGAGCTTAGCTTCATAGAAATTACTCCAATCACCACGCTCATTAACAAAGTGGGATGGCCTGTGTTGTGTCAACTTGGTTTCTAAGTTAGAGCTACATTTCCCAGAATCTTCCTCCCTACATGGTACTGTGTTGAAGCTGATCAAAGCAGGACCGTTTGGGATGGATGGATTTTCAGAGATGTGAAAGTCAATACTCTCAGAAGGTGGTTATGGGTAGTACAGTGCAGACATGGGCGTAGCTAAGGTTCCAGGTGGTCAGATCTCTGTTCAAATTCCCAAAGAGACCTGGTTGACTGATACTGGATTCAGAAAAAGTGCTTACCCTAGTTCCCACAGACAGAGTTCTAGTGGTTTAGTGGTAAGAAGTTGTGCTGCTTATCCAAAGGCATGTGGTTCAAATTCGCTAGCGGCTCCACGGAAGATGGACTGTCATCTCCCATGTGATTTCCTGCCTCTTACAACCCAAGTAAGGGTCAGCTATGAGTCGGTTCTGACTTGACGGTACATAACAGTTCTTACACAGAAATTCATGGCCATCGCTTAACTTTCCACTGTATCATTTCCAACGCCTCCCTCCCCAAGACTCAGAAACCTAGGTATCACCTCTAAACTTACCAATAAAGATAACAAAGAAGTCATAATCTATATTGTGCTGCTATGGTCTGAACCTCTCTTGAAAACATATGAGAAGTCTCCTCTCGTTAAGGTGAACAGCCTGGGAAACCCAATGGAGGGCTGCTAGGAGTTGGAATTGACCTGAAAGCAGCTCAGTTTGAATTTTTTTAGTTTTGGTAATTCATGGGTTAAATCACAGTCTTTTGTTGATTTGAAGTGAATTTCCCATTATAAATCACACAAACACACATACAACTAAACAAACACACTGCTAGGAAAACAAACAGATTTGTCCTGGAAAGGGTTAAACCGGGTGGACCGGTCCTTAGAGAGGGACATCATGCTTGGGAGGGTGGAGGGACAGCGCAGGAGAGGAAGGCCCTCTATGAGGTGGATTGATTCAGTGACTGGGATAATAGGGATGGGAGTGTCGGAGACAGTGTGATTGGCACAGACAGAGCGGAGTTTAGGGCTGTTGTAGATAGGGTCGCTATGAGTCGCAGGCGACTCGCACATAACAACAACAACTATATAATTTAAGTGATTCACCAGTTATGGTTCATGATAGCAATTCACTATTTGAGTGCACAGGAACTGTCTTTTCCATGTCCACAAATCAGGACAAATCACAAATCTTTACTAAAAAATTTCATTACCACTTTAATTTTAAATTCTTCCCATTCTTTATAAAATGTAATAGAAAATACACCAAATTCCATATAATGAGTATTTACCAAACACCAAATGCATGCCATGAGCTGATACGAGGCGGGTCATAAAGATAAGATAAACTCTCCTTGTGACATAGCTCAAACTCAATGTTGATCTCCCACTGGGTCAAAGGGCTGTGCATGAACTTCACGGGAGGAGATTGCCTATCTTTCTCCTGCTGAGCCACTGGTGGATTTGAACCTCTACAGAGGCTTGGTTCCCAAGGGACTACCCAGCGAAACTCCCTTGAAAGTTATTGCTCTTCTCACATAATCCAAGTATTAAGAAGGCAATTTTACTAACAACCATAATGTGACTTACAACAGGCAACAGGGCCCTGATTAAGGCCTAAGAGATTCTGTTAAAGCTACACATGACAGTTTTGAAGAAAAGCTAAGTGCATATAACCCAAGCCAATCATCACATATGAATGTGAAGCTAGGCGATAGGTAAAGAAAGGGTAGGAACGAAGCATGTGAAATGTGGTGGTGGTGAAGAGTGCTGAGCATACCCTAGACTCCAGAATACTGAGCAAACCATGCTTAGAAGAAATCTGTACGGAATAGCCCTTAGAAACAGGGATAGAAAGACTCCAGCTCACTTAGTCTGGTCACATCTTCAGGAAAGACCAAGCACTAGAAAAGGATGTTGTGTCTGGACAGGGGTGGGAATGATGAGGGATCTCTGAGGATGACTGGCACACAATAGCCAAAACAATGGACTAGAATACGCCAATGAGAATAAAGAAGGTGGAGGGGCCAAGCCACATTTCCTTCTACTATACGCATAAGGGATCTACGAGCTGAAGTCCACTTGACTGTAACCAACAAATTTGCCAAGTAAATGAAAGGTTCCCCATATTGGTCAAAGGAAAAGCATAAGTAAAAATAAAACATCCTAGGGCATGAGAATTGGATGATCTGGGGCATAGCCCAAGTCACTGAGGCTCAAGGAAACTGTGTGTGGCTTGCCAGTATGTGACCTTCCTCTCATAGCACTGTAAAGAATTGGATGTTGGTGGTAATGGAGAAACAGTAAACACTCAGAAGGGTAGAGGAAGTTGATGAGACATATTGTAGAGAATGACTTCCAGGAAGGGAGCTGAGTAGAAGGAAAAACCACTGCGTTCTGATGAAAGGTAAGGAGGGCTGAGAATAGTGTGTTGGAGGTGGAGTGATAAAACAGAGCAAAAGCATCCAGTGTGGTGACGGATAGCTCAAACCAGGGTGGGAACGGGGCTCCAGGGTAATCAAAGCACCCTGTCAAAGTGAGAAGCTACAGAAGTTAGTGAGCAGCTTGTGTCAGAGTCAAACAGATCAAAGGCTAAGAGAGGAAATAAACCAAGATGACAGTGATTTTAAACGTACTTTCTGCAGGAAGCCTGTTTAATTATAGAACAGCATCCATAAACGGCATACCAATGACATAAACACAGGATCGCACACTCAAGGAGTGTGACTCTTCATCTTGGGGATCAACCTATTAGCTTTGTAAACTATTTCTTTCCCCCCTGTGACAAACTGGAATGCAGAAACCAGAGGCCTGAGATTTCAAAGGACAAGTAACTTGAAAAACCGTCATAAAGATGAATAACGGAACAAAAATGGAATTTCTGCACAGGGCATAGAAAACAGCCAAAAATGGCCACTGGAATGAGGATAACGATTTGGAAGGGGTGAGTCAGTAAACTTAAAACACAACTTTTCTCTCACATCAAGTCCTCCCTCCTTCTTACCTCAGCTGTTTCATTGCTTTTTAGGCCTCACTTGAAAAATTATTATATAAGCAAGATGTTGTTCTCAGCTGCCAGGGACTTGACTACAACTCACAGCGACAACATGAGCAACAGATCTGAGCCTTGCCCCTATCTTGCAAGGGCATTACCGTCTCAGTCACGGTCAAGCACACGGCCGCTGCTGGAGTTCCTGTGTCAGTCCATCCTACTGAGGGTCTTCCTCTCTTTCACTAACTCAACCTTTCCCATCATGAAGTCCCTTCCCAAGAACTGGCACCTCCGGACAACATGTATAAAGTATGTAAGAATGTGAGAACTGGCATGAACCTTGCATCTAAAGAGTTAAAAAAAAAAAGTGCACCCTGGTTGCACTTCCACCAAGATAGATGTGGTTTTTTTAAAAAAAATTTTTTTTTAATTATTTTATTAATTTTAATGAACATTTACAGAGATTTTGGATTTCCATTCATTCATTGTTGCACTTTTCTCCCTGCCGACCCCTCCCCACCGGTTCACTCCTCTCTTTGAAAAGTAAAATTCTTTCATGGTATGCAATCCCCCCGCACCCCGTCCCCACCACCACTCCACTCCACTATGCAACCTTCATTCTGGACTCTTGTGATAACCATAATATCCTATCATCTATCGCTTTTAAACTGTTCTCTCCCTCATCTGTTTCAATGCAGTATACATAATTATCCAGTTTTTCTCAGTCTTACCCCAACCCTAATGTCAGTCCCATGCTACAACAGTGGCACCATGCAGTATTTGTCTTTTTGTGACTGAGATATTTCACTCAGCATAATGCCCTCCTGGGTCACCCATTTTGAATAGTAATGCATGAGTTCCTTATTTTTCAATGTAGCATAGTATTCCATTGTGTGACTATACCACAGCTTCTCTATCCATTTCTTTGTTGATGGGCACTTGGGTTGTTTCCAACTCCTTGCTACTGTGAACAAAGCCACAATAAACATATATCTGCTTGGATGTCAGTTATGGTCTCTTGAGGGTATATTTCCAGTAGGGGAATTGCTGGGTCAAATGGTATCTCTATTTGCAACTTTTTGAGAAAGCGCCATACTGCCTTCCACAGTGGTTGCACCATTTTACACTCCCACCAACAGCGAATAAGGGTTCCAGTTTCTCCACAACCTCGCCAGCACTTGTTGCTTGCTGTTCTGTTAAATTTAGCTATTCTTACTGGGGAGAGATGATATCTCATAGCTGTTTTTCTTTGTTGTTTTGACGACATATATATTCAATACTCTTCTTCGGCATCACAATTCAAAGACGTTGAGTCTTCTGCCACCCTTATTTGCTATCCAACTGTTAGACACACATGAAGCAAATGAAAATAGCATGGCTTGCATCAGGCCCACTTCTCTTAATATAGATGAGAACTGGGCTTCCTTCTACCAACAGTGGATGGGGATGTTTTCCCCTTGCCCTTTTCTTGACAGCCTCACCTTAATAGGCTATATTTACAGGTTAACCCTAAGTCTGCCATGTAGCATTAGAGTATGTATCTCTAAGACACGAGAACTACCCGTACAGTATGTTAACAGTCTCTGTACTAGTGAGATAGACCTACAGAGCTCTAGTAGCATGGTGCTTATGCTCCACTAACACAAAGGCCAAAAGTTTGAATCCACTAGTGATTCAGAGAGAAAAATGGGCAGTCTAGAAGTCAGAAACAACGACAGGGGTATGTTTGAGCCCAGCTTAGGTATTTTTCCACTCTTTTTTTATATAAGCAGAAAGTAAGGCCTTTCATGTTTTCACTGCATATTCTCAGTGATGGAAAAGAAAACTCACAATTTTCTTTTGTCTTTGAGAAAAGAGGGGGGACTGCTTAATCTCAGTGTTTTCAAAGTGACCAGCCCAGCTTGTGTGGAAAAAGAAACCTCGGGCAGAGATTCCAGGGTCTCTGGATCGAACATGAGGTGCTCCCCCAACCTGACCCTCATCCCTGCAGTTTCTCCATTCCAAACACGGTCTCTAGAACCACAACCATCAAGCAAATGCTAATTCATTTTACCTTTTAAATATTAAACAACCATACAAAGCCAGTCTTCAGCGAAACATGTTGTTGGTATAAGGATACAGATTTCCGGCTTTGAATCATTTCCAATTATTATGCATTCCAAATCACATGCCAAAATTTTAATGAACTTTCAAATTTACATTTACGAAAACAGACCTTGGCACACACCAATGGCTTATTTTTCCATATCACTTTTCAAAAGGTGCCTCGTAGTTAAAATGATTCCTTGCTGTCTTCTGTCATTCAAGATGAAGGCTACAAAAGGATAAAGTGTTCTAAGTTTTACACTAATTTATTCTGCATTGGTTTTACTCCGCATATGGTAAGCATATGGGAAAGAGAAGTGTATCTGGAAGCTGTTAGAACTGCATGTAATCAAAATCTACCAGTAGAAACCTAATTTGATTAATTGAAAATTAAAGTCCTAGTTAATCACTTGCTATTTAACAGAGAGGGGAACTCTCACTTAGAAATTAATCTCTCTCAACATTTAAGATTAACTCTTTGTTCCAAATAAACACTTACTATTCAATTAGCAGTAGCAAGGTGCAAGGCTGCCCAGAATCTTCAATAGGTAAACTCTGGCTTAATATGAAAGTGAACACTGAATTTTAAAGACAGTCACTACATTTTGCAAAAATTCTGTTCCTTAAAAATGTCACATTAATATTTAATTGATTTTTTCCAAAGTGAGAAGAGTCGAGCTGAATCCATGTTCTGTTTTCTACCCATACACATCTCTACATTTCAATACTTACATGTCATCTACACCTTCGCAGAACCTGTTGAATGAGCATCTGCAACAATCTATTTCTCATATTAACAGAAAAACAAAACACTGTCATCAAGTCCAGTCAGACGTATAAAAAGCCTCTTGTGGAGTTAGGAGACTGTAAATCTTCATGGGAGAATAATGCCTGTCTTTACTGTAAGGAATCAATGATGGATTCCAACCAGTGGCATTTTAGTTAGCAACTTGACACCTTATCCATTGTGCCACTTACTTACTTAAAAGGGATTCTTTCTTAAAAAGGACATTGTGCTGAGGGAAATATCTCAGTCACAAAAGGACAAATACTGTACAGTGCCACTGTTGTAAAACAGGTCTGACAAAGGGGTTGAGGGGGAGGAGTGGAGACTGGGAAAGAGGGGATAAATTAGGTATACTGCATTGAAACAGATGAGAGAGAAAACTATTTAAAAGGTATATATGATTAGGTATTATTGTCATGACATGAGTCCAGAATGAAGGCTGCATTGTGGAGTGGACTTGGGAGGCGAGATTATATAACAATGAAAGAATTTTTCTTTTACTTTTCAAAGAGAAGAATGGACTAGAGGGGAGGGGAGGGCAGGGAAAGAGTTGCAACAGTGAATGAATGGAAATCCACAATCTCTGTGTAAATTTTCATTAAAGTTAATAATGAATAAGAATAAGTACCAAACAACAGAATTTTCTGAAGAAAAGCTGAGGGTGTTACTTATTAAATCCTAAAACTGTCTACTCCAAGTGACCAGGGCCTACACGCAGAGTTCTAGTCACTTTTAAAGATGAAAATGGTATCACTACAAAAAGACTGTACAATAAGATCAAATAGTATATAAAGTTTTGAAGTACACTTTAAAAATGGGATTTTCATTAATTTTTTCCCCCTTATTCTCCCTGTTATAACCTAGTAATCAAAATAAAAATTAACCCCATATTCACAGCTAGCAGGTAATTTCTTCTCAGGATTATAAAATTTCCTCCTGCTTATACATGCTAGATTTTGGTCACCAACTCAAGTAACTTCATTGTCTTTTTCAAAAGAGCAGAAATATTGACAGAAAATTAACCTATCACAGAGCCTTATAGTCTCTCCCCAAACTGGGAAAAGAATTTCAAATTATTACAGTAAATAAAGCACTGGAGTCAATACTCTATACATTAAAACCATAATAAATGAAATCAAGAGGAAAAACAAATGTTACAGTAAGGATGTAGCGTCACTACAAGTAAATGGGCCTTGCATCAAAGCTAGGTATTAAAAAATAATACAAGAACAAAATAAAAGAAAGCCGTGTGCACGGGAGGAGTAAGCACAATAAACCTGAAAATAAATTAACTCTAGGATATTCAAATCTACATTACTTACTTCTATATACAAAAAGGGAAGTTCTATTTTAATTCATCACAAAATCACCTTTTTGTTGACTACTAAATTTAAAATAATGCAACTCTTCTGTCATAAAGTTCCTATCTACAAGTGTCACAAAAGCCTACATAAATGAAAAATCCCCACGGAATGCTTGAATGAACAAGTAATGGCAACAGCTCAATTCCTTTACCACTGCTCCACCTACCCCCATTCTGCGCTTCCTTTTTTTATAAAGAAAATCTCTTCAGTATTATCAGTTCCCTTTCAAACACTCCGCATCATGTATCCTCAGGAGGCCCGTCCACTAAAGGCACAAGGAAAGTGTTTACAGATGGTAAGAAGAGATGGAGAGGACGCTCTCCCAATGCCAATGTTATCAGCCCAGGATCGAGAGACCTAAAGAGAAGAAACTCTAGTCAACAAAACCCCAGTCAGAACTTCAGTGAGGAACTGAAAGAAAATCTCAGAGGGAAAAGAATGAAGAAGACAAAAGGTGGTTCAAGATCCCGGCTACAAGAGAGAATCAGACAGGGAGGCACAGACCAGAGCTGTACAAAGTCAGCCTCCCACAATTCAAGTTTATGCAGACGAGCCTCTTGAGTGAAAGAAAAACAAAACATACAGGGGGAACATTTAAATCAAACTGGAGTTGCCATGGTCACTAAAGTAAGTATAAGTACACAGCCCCCTTGTTGTTGTTGTTCTTGTGTGCCACTCAGAGTCTATTCCGACTCCCAGTGACCTTATATGACAAAGCAGAGTTGCCCCATAGGTTGACATCTTTATGGGACCAGCCTTTTCTCCTTCCTAGTATCTAATGGGATTGAACTGCTGAACTTTAGGTTAGCATTTAAAGAACTGTGCTATCATGGCTCCATATAGGGTGCATGTTGTGGTTTTTTGTGAGGTACCATCGAGTACGGCTCGTAGTGACCCTATGAACAGTCAGCCAGAACCCTGCCCTCTCCTGTGCCATCCTCATCATCTCTGCTACACTAGATCCCACTGCTGAGGTCACCATGTCAATCATTCTTGTGGAGGGTCCTCCCCTCCTTCGCAGACTCTCCACCTTTCCAAGCTTCATGATATCCCTTTGCAACAAATACCTTCGCCTAGCTACATGTCCAAAATATGAAAGACAACTTCACCATCGGTCCAGCAAAAAAAGTCCAGCTAAGGATTCAATTCATAATGAAATTAAAAGCCATTTCTACATTAAAAAAAAAAATTAAACACAATACCCCACTGCCGTCAATTTGGCTATGACTTGGTGGCCCTTCACTGAGTTTCGGAGGCTATAAATCTTTATGGAAGGAGACTGCTCATCTTTCTCCCAAGGAATGACTGACTGGAGGAGTCAAACTGCTAGCCTTCTGGTTAGTAGCTTTCTCTCAGACATCATCACAAATTCACACAGCTGTCATCCCTATAGCCTCAAGGAAGTCATTACTGGTGGAACATGGTACATGATTTCATTTAAAAGTTGAGGGATTTTATGTTTGAAGAGAGGTGTGAGGACACGTCAAGGAGTTACAAGCCAAAATAAACCAATTAAGAGTTAGAAGAACTAGGGTTCCACTATTTTCATGAAGGAGAAACATCTACTCCAGGCTCCAAGTTTCTCCAAATACCAGGAGGTCACCTGGTAGACAGATTTTAGTAGTGTTTCTAATCTTTGAATGACTAGCATGAAAGACCTGGTAATGTATTTCCAAACATTTCCAGGGAAAATCTTATGAATCATACTAGAACATTACATGATACAAGGCTGGAAAACGAGACCCTGAGGCTGGTTGGTACCACACCTACTCATGAAGGAAATTAAAATCCTCAGCGCGTGCACACACACACACACATTGAACTGGTAAGAGATGTGATGCTACTTGAACCAACAATCAAGATTTATGAAAGCAACAGCCAAGAAATCAAATTATGTGTTGTGTTATGTAAATCTGATGCAGAGGATCTCTTTAAAGTTCTAAAAATCAAAGATGTCACTTTGATGATTAAGATGAACATTACTCAAGCCATGGTCTTAAAAGAAGTATTTAGAGGAAGAAGTGATGTATTTGTGACATTAAAAAGAATGCCAAACACACCACAGACTGCCAATGGACTGTCAGAAAAATGAACAAAATTTCTAAGAAAACAATTTCTTAGAAGAAATAAAATGGAAATCTTCATTAGAGAGGAGAATAGTTAATCTTTTTTTACTCTGGGCATGTCAACAGGAAAGACCAATCTCTAGAATAGGTCATCACATTTGGTAAAGAAATGGATCAAAATACTCTTCTCCAGCAAGGATGGTGACACTTCATCTCATATATTTTGGACAAGTTGCTAGAACAAGTTATTCCTTAGAAAGGGATACATCAAGCTTGGAAAGGTGAAGCGTTAGCAAAAGAGAAGAGTATCCCCAATGAGATGAATTGACATAATAACTGCAGCAGTGGGCTCAAGTCCATCAGAGATGGTGAGGATGGAACAAACAGGACAGGATTCAGATTTGTTGTTTGTTAAGAGTACTTCTCAAAGGAGCTCTGGTGGCCTAGTGGCAAAACACTGCACTGCAATCCCGGAGGTGCACAGTGGGAATCCACCAGGTGCTCTGCTGGAGAAGGAGGGGCAATCTCCTCCTGTACCAGTCAGATCGGATTTGATGGTATACACAAAAAATAATAAAATAAAATTTTTTTAAAAAAAGAGTACTTCTCAAGTAATTGAGAAGAATATTATCCTGGATTAGGTGCACATTAGTCTCTAGACTGATATTGTTGCTTTTCAGTACTCTGGAGAGGTCCCTGACAGCAGATTTTCCTAATGCAATTTGTCTTTTGATTTCCTAACTGTTGGTGCCAACAGTGTTGATTGTGGATCCAAACAAGCTGTAATTACTAACAACCTCATTCTCTTTTCCATCTATTATGGGGCTGCCGATTGGCCCAGTGGTGAGAATCTTTGTCGTCTTGATGTTGAGCTGCAATCCATACTGAAGATTACAGTCCTTGACCTTTGCAAAAAGTGCTTCAAGTCGTCTCC
The DNA here is from genome assembly GCF_000299155.1 of Elephantulus edwardii. Lineage (NCBI taxonomy): Eukaryota > Metazoa > Chordata > Mammalia > Macroscelidea > Macroscelididae > Elephantulus > Elephantulus edwardii. Next base: position 11,684,827 of record NW_006399764.1, on the reverse strand, counting down.
AGTTTCAGCATAAAATTTTAAAAAATTAATGACATGCTATTTCAGTATGTTTTTCCAAACAAAGATCTTTCAAGAGATGAAAGCACAATGCTGGATGCTTTACAATGTACTATGTCACAATTCCTTGTCTAAAACTATTACCAGAAATAATAGTAGTAATGCACTGCCTCACAAGATTATTTGGGGGTGGGGGGAGGAAGATTAGCTATGCAATATCATCACATCATCACATAGAAACATACAAATATCACAGATGCTTTACCAAACACACACACATACTGAAAGAGAAAGGAGAGACACATTTAGGAGAAAAGCATGAAGAAAACGCTCAGGGTGAAAGAAGGGCAAGAGTAGCCAGGGCAGACTTCTCTAATCAATTACAGCTCTCTTCTCTGTGTAGCTGAGGACAACAGCAGAATTCTATTACCGCTCCAGAGTCATAAAACAGAGGGAGTCTATCTGCCAACACTGGAAAGAGGGGCAGAGAGCCTTGCTGAACTTGCTAGAGGAAAACTGAGCCGAAGGTGAAACACACCCCAGCCTACTCTTCCTTACTCAACACACCAAGTGCAAGCTTTCAGAAGTACTTCTTCAGTACATCCTAACCAAGCATACTCATTCTTGATCTGCCCCCAAGAAAGGCTACAACTCTGTGGTTATGGGGACTGTGGAACAATTCCTGTCTTCTTTTCTGCCTGCTCCTCTGAAATCCCATTAGCAAACTTATTTTTACTTCATAGTAGATTTTTTTAACAGAAGTTTTGAGTTGTTTGTTTTTATTAATTCCCTATTTTTTATTAATTTTAATTAAAGTTTACAGAGACTTAGTGTTTCCAGTCATTCATTGTTTCACTTTTCTCCCTACCCACCCCTCCCCCCAATTCACTCTTCTCCTTGAAAAAAAAAAGAAAAACTCTTTCATTGTTGGGTAATCCCTCACCTCAAGTCCACTCCACTATGCAGCCTTCACTCTGGACTTCTATAATGAAAAGAATACCCATTCACACGTCCCTTTTAAACAGTTCCCTCCTTCATCGGTTTCAGTGTAATATACCTCATTCTTCCCCTCCTTTTCTGTCTGTCCTCAACCCCAATGTCAGTCCTGTTTTACAACAGTGGCCCTATGCAGTTATTTGTCCTTTTGTGACTGAGATATTTCACTCAGTATAATGTACTCCAGGGTCATCTATTTTGCATAATATTTCATGAGTTCCTTGTTTTTCAATGCAGCACAGTATTCCGTTGTGTGAATATACCAGAGCTTCTCTATCTATCTATTCATTTGTTGCTGGGCACTTGGGTTGTTTCCAGCTCTTTGCTATTGGGGACAAAGCTGCAATAAACATGGGTGTGCATTAACAGAAGTTTTCAATCGCAACAACACACCTGCACAAAGAGGCAACATCAGATACTACCCATTTTAATGAGCAACTGTGTTCTTTCCTTCAGTAGTTCTCCAATGGTGATCCTTAGAACTGCAGCATCAGCATCGCCAGGGAACTTGACACAAATGCAAATTTTCAGGCCCCACCTCACATGTAGTGAAAACTCACAGTAGGGATCCAATATCAATGCTAATTCTGACACTTGCTAAGTTTTCAGGACCACTTGCTTGACCTATCTACCTGTGAACAGCTTCTGGATGTATAAGTGTTTTTATCCTACACATTTGAAAATTAGAACAATACAATGCTATTTTAATAGTATAACATGTAACATCATTAAGAAAGGTGTTATGTGGGGAGCTCTGTTGTCCTAGTGGAAAGAAGCTGTACTGCAATCCCAAAGGTACATGGCTCGAATCCACCAGATGCTCTGCCGGAGAAGGAGGGGCAATTTCCTCCTGTACCAGTCAGATCTGATTTGACGGTACATGCACAAAAAATAATAAAATAAAATTTAAAAAAAGACAAAGGTGTTATGCATATGTATATGTGTGTATATCTCTCACATATGCATAGGTATATGTATATGTGTGTGTATGTCACACACATATATAAATATCTTAAGTGTATATATCTCTCATACACATTTATAAATACATGTAAAGCTGCTGATGTTGTTTATTAAAAACTTTGTTTCCAAAATCAGTAGCTGAGTTACCAAAAAGGCTGTGACAGTCACCAAAACTCTTCCTAACGATCCTGCCACAGGCAAAGCACAACGGATGATCAGACCCCTCCCCATGTTAACCATGCTGCTGGTAGAACAATTGTTTGGTTGGAATTTCTACTGTGTATGGCACTTGTCTTTTTTGCATCTCTGGCTACAAGACTAATATTATGCACACATTCTGTGATACACATTATAGCAAACAAATGTAGAAGGAACACTTAGAGAGGGTGCAGCACTAATTTGCTAGGGAACATGTTGTTATATGTGATGCTGAGTCAAAGCATCATTCATAGAGATCGCGGATCAGGGATTCGACAATAAGCACCGACACTATAATGATTCTGAACCTTCATTAAGCCCTCAGACCAGCTTTCAAATATAAATATGAAAAAAATCCATCATTAAAAAGCCATGCCATTTCACATGCCTAGTTCCTTCCCCCAGTTCTTATGCATTCTCAGATACAACTTTGTGTCTGGGGAGTGCATCTAAAGAAAAGCTAACACAGCAGTCACACTGGAGCAACACCTCTTTTATAAAAGTTTTCCATCAACCCATGAAGCACAAGTAAATATGCTATACTGTGGACCAGAACATAATGCATTATGGCAAATAGAAAACAAAACCAGTAAGGAAGGGAGAGCGATCTGGATGACGTGAGTCATAAACCTAAGAGCCAGCTCCAGATGTTCCTGGATGTGAACACTAGCTGTGCCTCAAGGATTATCTCTTGATGTCTTCATGATTTCATCACCCCTGTCTGTGATTCATGCGGAGGAGGAGGATGCAACCCCATCACAAAAGCTTGGAAACAAATGTTTACATTCAATAGGCCTTCTGGCTACAATCAACAGAAAAGAATGAAACCCTTTCGTTTTCATCATAGTTCATTCTGATCAGGAGAATCACAAATATCAATGTTTTTGAGTGTGAGAAAGGTCTAAAAAGACCTATCTCCACACCCAAATACTTTACATTACATTTAGGTCAAAGAGCTTTAACAATCTTATTGTTCTCATTCATTCCTTGGCCGACTTCCAAAACTTTCATAACCTGTCAGGTCCCCTCTACCAGGCCTTACTTTCTGTGTCTCCGGAAAGTTATGTTATGAAATAACTGTCATACCACAAGGCACATTCTACTTATAAGTTTATTAGGTAAGTTGAGAAGAAACGTAACTCTCTCTCTTTTGTTCAAATCTATTACAATGCCATTTTGTGTACAACATGTATAAAACAATTTCCAGATACACTTGAACAAAATAACCCCTCAAACTATGTTCTTTTAACAAGATGCCAAGTAGCTGAACTGCTTTCAAATTTATTTTAACACATTCTTTATGTACAGTGAAAGGTAACATTTGTCCCAAGATGATACTGTAGTATGAAAGAAATGAGAATGGTGTACAATAAGCCTGACTTTAAGGTCAGCAAAAAAGAGGAGACTCCCCAATGACTCGGACACAGTGACGTCAGCAGTGGGCTCAGCCACAAAACGGCAGTGAGGCTGTCACAGGCCCACACAGGGGATCATTCTGCTGTACACAGTAGGGCTGCTATGGGTCAGAACGGACTTGATGGCAACTAATAAAAACAACTGAAACCTGGAGGCCTAAGGAGGAAGATATTGGACTGCTAGCCAAAAGGTTAATGGTTCAAATCCACCAGCTGCTCTCTTTAGGAAAATGATGGCCTGTGAGTGGCATCCACTTCCTAAATAACATACCTCCAGAAACTCGATGAACTTTGATAAATGTCAACAGTTGTAGAGGGGCTTCAAGCCATGGGGTCACTATGAGTCGTGCTCAACTCGAAAGCAATCAACAACTATTCCCACAAAGATGTCGGCTTCAGGAATCTGACAGTAGTTATGCGTCAGAACTGGCTCAAAGGCAGTGAGTAAAAACAGCGTCAGTCGACATTTCATTAATATACTGAAAACTACTAGCCGTCTACGGCTATATGCTCCATTTTATTCTAACTATAAAAATGTATACACACACAAAAAAAGAACAAACTGGGGAGGAGAGTAGAGAAAACAGTGCAACAATGAATGAATGAAAACCCAAAATCTCTGTAAAAGTTCATGAAAACTAATAAAATAAAATAAAATGTATACATACAGAGTATTTCTATTTGAAAAGCTCAACTTTTCTAGTCTGGTCTTACTCAGTTTTTCAGTGAACATTTATTGCATCAATGTATTGAGTCTACTGAGTTCCAGGAGCTTGAAGCAGCTCGATCTAGGGCTCCACATAAAGCTTACAGAGTCTGACAACATCGTTTTCATTCTAGACAAATTTACTTAATAGCATACAATCAATCTGAGGGGAGGTACTGACATGGCTATGCCTTAAAAATACCAGGAGTTATGCATACCCATGTTTGCTGTGGCTTTGTTCACAATAGCAAAGAGCTGGAAACAACTCAAGTGCCCAGCAACAAATGAATAGATAGAGAAGCTCTGGTATATTCACACAATGGAGTATTAGCATTGAATTGAAAAAACAAGGAAATAATGAAATATTATGCAAAATAGATGACCCTGGGGTACACTATGCTGAGTGAAATATCTCAGTCACAAAAGGACAAATATTGCATAGGGCCACTGTTGTAAAACAGGACTGACATCGGGGTTGAGGGAAGACAGAGAAGGAGGGGAGGAATGATATATACTGCATTGAAACAGATGAGGGAGAGAATTGTTTAAAAGGGATATATTAGTGGGTATTATTGTCATGACAAGAGTCCATAATGAAGGCTGCATAGTGGAGTGGACTTGGGGGGAGGGATTGCATAACAATGAAAGAATTTTTCTTTTACTTTTCAAGGAGAAGAGTGAATTGGGGGGGGGCAGGGGAGAAAAGTGCATCAGTGAATGACTGGAAACCCTAAGTCTCTGTAAACTTTCATTAAAATTAATTTTTAAAAATGCCAGGAGTTTACTAAAACTCAGCAATAAGTACAGAAAGTACCCAAGTCCTAGAGAAAAGAGAGGCGCTGGGGAAGGAGGGTGGCTCAGAAGGAAAGGGAAAGGGAGCGAGGGAAGGGCAACAATACAGGAAAAGATAAGATTCTATGAAGGCAAAGACAGACTTGTAAACAGGAGCAGGATGTGGGAGAATCCACAGAACTTCATAAATTCTTTTTTTTTCCATTTTAAAATAAGCTGTGCAGCTAAACTAAAGTCCTTAAACTAAAACAAATGAGAACTTATTCCTAAAAAAGAAAATCTTATTTGGGTAAGTGGTAAGTTGGTTGTGTGTTCATTAGAGACAAGCGGTGTGCAATGAGTTCAAAACTCCAAAGGCAATTTTACTATTATCCATATCCCAGTTTATATACCCTTTTGGTTAAGTACAGTAACTCTATCATAAAGAGTTTAAAGTGGCACAAAATTTTAGACTTCGATGTTGAGGCATGAATAAAAGATAATATATGGAAAAAGCAAGCTTTTGATTCTTTAAAACTGCATCAAATACTAAATTTCATAAACAGAAATCCTTTGACTCCATAGTTTCTTGCTCTTATCATCATCAGGTGCCATGGAGTCCACTACGACTCACAGCGATTCTGTGAACAACAGAGCTGACCTTTCTTACATCATCCTCACAATCTCCAAATGTTCTGTTACAGTCACTGGTTCAATCCATCTTACTGAGGGTCTTCTTCTCTTTCTCTGAGCTGCCACCTTTCTTGGTATGATGTCTATTTCCAAGGACTGGCCCCTCTCAACATGCCCAAAGACAAGCTAGAATTCATTAACTAGTGAAAAAGAGTCAACTTTCACACTCCATCAGTCAAAATAGCTTGGCATCCAAGATTACAAGCAATCAAAGGGAAGAAATGTAAGCAAAGAACAAAATAGTAGGAGTTATTTTATTTTTATTTTTTCTTCCTTAAAGGAAAAAAAACAAAACAGAAATCCATAGGAGGTAGACAATGCCTTTGAGATGCTTTCTAGATTCTCTCATGTTTTACAGTATTTTACAAAATGGTTTGCATAACTCAAAATAACATTTTTAACCTTGGGGGGAGGGTGGAGAATCCAAAGTAAAACAAGAACTAATGGTCTCAAGTTCAATGATATCTCACAGTTGTGTCTATTCCACACTTACTTGCCCAGAAACCAATGAATGGGACCTACGGCTTCTCACAGGAACTCAGCTGCACACAAAGTTCCAGTTCTGTATAACCAACTGCAACCCACCACCCGCTTAAGTTTTAAAATTCCTTCCCAAAGGGGAAGGGGGAGGGGAATAAAACATTTCCTCAGGAGGGGAAAAAATAAATTTCAGAACCAGTGTGAGTCAGTCCCCCAGGAGGAGTCAGACTCCCCTCCCTCTGCAGGGAGAGAACTGATGAGGCCACCACCTCCAGGAAGGCCACCTGCTTTGCTGGAAAGCAGAGCTATTAGTATGTTAACCTTTTTTTCCCCTCTCATTTCTGAGAGCACAAGAAAAAAGAAATAACAAGGACTAGAAAGATCTGAAGACCAGGTAAAAAGGAACATGAGAAAACTACCTACCCACTAATTTCTGTGAGGTCCACCAAAACTAAGACTAATTCAAGTCACAGGATTTTTATTTTTTTTTTAGCATCAGTGTTTTAAATAAAACTGAAAGTTCTTGTTTTCATTCCTTCTATCAAATGTAACAGTATCCCATCTACACATGCTTCTTATTTCATTCATCTGTAAGCCATTCCTGTCAACTCTCAAGTGCAAGTCTAGTCTGTCCCAAGGTCACTGAGCACACATGCTTCTCCATTTAATAGGTCTGGGATACAACCTCAGTGCTATAAGATTTTTTAGCCCTTTTAATGTGTCAGTTAAGACTTTTAATACCTTTCATCAAACTATTACTTATAACTGGTCTCACAAGACCCATAGTTTACCGTGAAGTCTGACCCTTTAAATTCACATACTGGGGCAATCCTTGCAGGCATTTATCACAAACAATAGCAAGGACATTTGCACTGAGATCAACAAAGCTGTATCTTTTATAATTTTGTGAAGAAAGGCTTAGAGGCTAACGAGGTAAAGGGAGTGGCGATGGTGTTTCTGTGTACTGTCAAGTCAGAACCAATCCATAGCTGACCCTCCAACAGATTTTCAGAGGCAGCAAATCACACGGGAGGGGACTGTCCATCCTTCTCCCATGGAACAGCTGGTGGATTCAAAGTGCATACCTTTGCATTGGCCGCACAATTCCTTACTAATAAACCACCAGAGCTCCCTAAAGGGAGTGCAGAAGAATAACATATACATATACACAGGCATAAACACCTATATATTCAGATAATGTGATAATATTAAATAAATATTAATTAAAAACAGAGAAGACTTTATCTTTCTTTCATGGAGTGGCTGGTAGGTTCAACTTGCTGACCCCTCAGCAGTCTAATATAACAGGCACTGCATCACCAGGGATCCTAAAAATTCCCCAAAGCACTCTAGATTATCAGAAATTTTTAAAAAACCTAAGACTAGCAACTGTTTATTAGTCATGAGCTGCTACACACTCTTCAGAAAAATGGGTTTTTTTATGATTTAGTCAAATGCTTATTTTAGTATCTCATTTACAGTGTACATTTCCACACATGAAAACACTGAAGAAACACTTCCTGATACATTAAACCATTTATAATATAATTCTGTAAAATAGTAATCATAATGTTTTGGGGTTTTTTTTTTTTAGTTTTTTTTTTCATTTTTACTTTATATTGGTCTGCTTACAAAGTTCATGTGCACTGCGTTTCGCACTATTCTTCATTCACATTGTGTTTCATACAATTATTACCATTCATTATAGAAAAGATTTTTATTTTTCTTTTTTGCTAAGTAAGCTTATTAAAGTTGAGTATACACACAGAGAGAAAAAGTACAAAAAAGTTTAAGTATACAGCTTGACAAGCTTTCAGTGAATCAGTAAATCTAAGAAACTGTCACCTCATTCTACTAATAGAACATGACCAGCTTCTAAAGTGGCCCCCCAGGTTCCTCCTCCAGTATTCCATCCTCCAATCTTCCAGAGGTAACACCATTCTGATGTAGAACTTTATACTAACAGAACCATAATATACAGAATTTTGTCTAGTCTACTAAGTTAACACTGTATTTGTGAGATGCATTCACCTGTGATAGTATAAGTTAGTTGTCCTTGCTGACAAATAATTATCTCATTCCATTCTGAAAACCTTCTACAATGTTTGTATTCACACTGTTGCTGTTAACAGAAAAGTCCATCTTGACATTTGAAGACCCTGTGTGTTACACAGCAGAAATGTTACAAAAGGTTCCATGGCTATAACCTTCACAGAATTGTTAAGTCTCTTCTTCCAAGGTTACCACTAAGTATCATCAGAGAGTTGACTTTTATTCTATCATTAATGTGTATCTCTAGGGTATTATGAATGATGTTGTTCGTAACATACACATAACATTTTCCTAGGACTGGAAAAGATGGATCATTGAGTATGTGTATACTGAGTTGTGGTGTTGGAGAAGAGCACTGACTATCCCATGGACTGCCAAAAAAACAAGCAAATACGTCCTAGAGAAGCACAGCCAGGCTACTCTTTGGAGGCAAGGATGGTGGAGCTTTGTCTCACACACTTTGGGCACATTGCTAGGAGAGGGGCCTTTTCTTGGTAAAGGACATCATGCTTGGAAAGCGGGGGGGAGGTCAGTGTAAGAGAGGAAAACCCTCAACAAGATGGACTGACACAGTGACTGTAACAATGGGCTCACATGTATCCGAGACTATGAGGACTGTACAACATAGAGAAGGGTTTAGCTCTGTTGTTCATAGGGTCAGTAGGAGTCATAGTTGCCTCTACGGCACAGAACAACAATACTTAACTTCACTAAAGTTTTCCAAAGTTCTTGCAGTGATTTACATTCCTCATAGCTAAAGGTGAGACTTTTAATTGTTCGCCATCATTTCAAAACACATTGTCTTTCTAATGTTTAACCATTCTGATAGAGGTATATTAGGATCATGTTGTCGTTTAATTTGCATTTCCCTAACCAGCCCTGGTGGTGTAATGTTGGGCTGGCCAAAAGGTCAGTAGTTTGAACCTACCAGCCAACCCTTGGAAGAAAGATGGAAAGTCTCATTTCCCTCCAAGATTGATAGCCTTGAAAATCAGAGAGAAGGTTGCTATGGGTAGGAACTCATTCTATGCCAAGAGGTTTTACTAAGGATGTTCCGCATCTTTCACGTGTTGATCGAAACCCTTATGAAACATCTGCTGAACTCTTTCATCCCTTTTTTCCTAAAGGACTGTCTTTTTAATACTGATTTGTAGGAGTCTTTAAAAAGAGGAAGGACCACTGCCATATCTGACCTGTACTAGCTCCACAAAGTGCCCACAACACAAAAACCAATTCCCAGAAGGTTAGGCCTGTTCTGCACACTCCCACACCTCTTTCTACTCATCGCAACACTAACCTTATTGCTCTACTGGGTCCAAATCTGTTCCAAAACTCACAGACCACAAAGAACCACAACAGAGAAGTCAGAAGGCTATAATTCAGGTTAGTAACAGAATATAATGACTCAGTTAAAGCAACTTCTAAAACCTGCTCACAGGCACCTTACCTTTCACCCTAGTCCTGCTAATTACAACTCTCCCCACCCACTCCTCCAACAAACGTGGGCAGAGGGCTCTTAGCTCCAGTTCTGCGGTGTGGCAGTTCAAGTTCAGCTCTATCTCATCGTGGTTCCCCGATTCTCTGCTGCTGGCTGTTACTTCTGCTGCTTCTGTTGGCCCTAGTCTGACTGCAGCTAGAATCTCTGTTCCTGAAGAACACTCCATATTCTCTTGTTTCTTCTTTGTTGGTGGTGAGATTCTTAAACTCTGACACTGAATCTGCTCAAGTTAATGGCAGAACTAGGCAATCTCCTTGTGGTTAGGCTAACACACCCTCTTCACATAGTCCTACCTGGCCACACGGCAAAATCAAACTCAAGGATTAGGAAAGACATTTTGAACAATAAACCATAAACACCACAAAGTCCATTATATTTTCTTGATACTAGTGCTTGGTCAGAAGTCTTTAGCATACTTAATAAAAATAGTATATATACACATGGAAAAGAGAACAGTACAAGATTATGTATGTAGCCTGCCTACATGCATTCTAGAAACACAGTGGTAAACAGATTCCCAGAGAAGGGAAAATGTGTATAGGCCTTCAAAATATTCATGAACTTACATTAAGTGGAGCATAATAAATTCAAGCAAGAGCTAAAGGTCTATGAGAAACAAAATTCAAGTCATAGGGAGCTCTGGTGGTCTAGTGGCAAGAAGGTGAACTGCAATGTCAAAGGCACATGGTTTGAATCCACAAGATGCTCCATTGGAGAAGGAGGGGCAATCTCCTCCTGTGCCAGTCAGATCTGATTCAACAGTACACAACAATGGGGAGGGGGAGGGGAGAGGAGAGGAGAGGAATAAAATTAATTCTTTAAAATACCCAGTCATAAAGTGCTAGTCAATAGGCCTTTTATTGTAAGAACTACCTTCCCTCTGTAACTTGATTTGTGCCACTATTAGAGCCTCTACTTGGATTATTATTGCTTTTTAATTTTTGACTCATGTACTTTTAACTTGTTAGTTATATTTGTGTCTTCTAGGCTACAACACTTCCATGATGCATCTTCAAGGATATGAACATGTACGGCTAAGCACAACTCATAACAGTGCATCTAAATTCCAAAATCAATCTCCATAATAGTCTACGTGTTTCCTACTGCCAAAGGGGCCCTTTAGAGTAGTGAGAGATCTTCACCCTGAAACCTACAATGTCCCTTTACAGCAGGAAGTAGCTAAGAGAATACGCCATCCCCTTTTCCTTATGAATCAGGGTGAAGTCTCTCTCAGGGAGGAGTGATAGGGAATGGCAAAGGACACACCGACAAAGGAGATTAATCAGAACTGACTTTGACAAGCACTGTGGCAATTGGACAATTAAAACAGACTTTCAAGGTGGGGGGAGAGGAATGAACTGGGGAGGAGGGTAGAGAAAACAGTGCAACAATGAATGAATGGAAACCCAAAATCTCTGTAAATATTCATTAAAATTAATAAAATTTAATTTTAAAAAAAGACAAAAACAGTCATAAGATTGCATAGTGGAGTGTACTGGGGGGGTGCGGGGGGACTGCATACCAATGAAGGAATTTTTCTTTTACTTTTTAAAGAGAAGAGCTAACTGGGGTGGGGGGGTGGTGGCGGGAGAAAAATGCAACAATGAATGAATGGAAATCCAAAATCTCTGTAAATGTTCATTAAAATTAATAAAATATAATTTTTAAAAACGGAAAAGTGGGGAAAAAAGCCCAAGTCATAATGAGCTTTATGCACATTCATTTCCCCCCCTTAACTAGTCATCTTTACTAGGTATCACATCAAGTTACAACCGCTGTCATGTTCCTTGAGTCGGGCTGACCCCTGGCTCACCTTCCAGCAGCTCTTCCGAGGTTGTAATCAGTCCTGACGAGATTGTTCAGCTTCCTCCCGCAGAGCAGCCAGTGGATTTGAACCGGCTGTTCTGGTTGGCAGCTCAACTCCTTCCCACTGGGCCACCAAACCTCCCTCCCTATCACATCAAGTCAGTGTTCTACAAATCAGAGTAGCAGAGTGGACTGCAGAGCTTTAACATGATTTACTCAACATTTTAAATATATCATTGTCTTGAATGACCCCAATCCTGCACTATCTATATTCTCCCCCCATTGACCTGTAATGAAACTACATAAACGGTTTACCCGGTGTCACAGCTAAACAGCAGCAGAACCAGTTTAAAAGATTCAAAGTCCAGCCCTTTCTAAAAGGCATGAGCTTTCCAGGAAACCTTCTGCTTTATAACAAGCAAAGTTAGTTGGGTCTTACGCTCGGAACAATGGGCTTGAGCATGGCAGAGGCCATGAGGACGGCACAGGATAGGACAAGGCTTCAATCTATTGATCACAAGGCCATCACCTAACAGCAACTATGAAAAACAACAACAAACTCAACTGCTGTTGAGTCAATCTGAACGCACAGTGACCCTCCGTCAGGTTCCTAAGGCTATAAATATTTACAGAGAGGTTTGCCCATGTTTCTCCCTCAGAGAGGCCAGTAGACTCAAACTATGAACCTTTCTGTTAGTAACCCAACAGGCAATGCACTATGCCACCAGGGCATCTTGTAGCAAAATGAAAGTCATAATGATCTTGATTCATGAATACATATTCATTTTTCTACATTATGTTATGGTATCTATACTATGGTAGCTCCTGGCTGGAACATTAAGCCTGAAATAGTTATTAAATTAAGACTATTAGAAACTTCTAAACTCATGTAAGTACTGCTTACCTTCTTATATATTCAGAAAATGTGTTCAAATTGAATATTAAAGATCAAACAACAGATTTCCTAAAGTGCCATAATTCTAAAAGACTTTTATTTCAGAACTACATCATTAATTTTATAACAGCCTGGGGTGAGAGAAAAACACATTTATTAGAAGATATTCTGATTTCACAAAGTAGGAGGAAAGAAGTACACCTTAGAATCAAAGCAGCACAGTAACTGTTATAAGAGATGCTTTATTTCCAACAGAATGAAACTTTATTAAAATCTCTAATGATCTCTAATGTTTTCAGAAAAACTCTGCAACAAAATAGTTACAACATTCAGTGCATAGTCATTAATTGTGTTCTTTTGCCTCATCATTAAACACAGATTTAATCTAATGAGCATATAATTGAGGTTAAAGACCTAGCTAATCATTTCCATCTTTAACTCAATCACATTAAGATTATAACCTATACTTCCTTATGTGTGTAAATATGTATATGTGTTTGTTTTCACACACATGCATAAAAAAGTGTTTCTCTAACGTCAACATATTATAAAACAAACTATTTTCTCAATTACTCAAATACATGCTGCCAGCCCCAACAACAATCACTACAGTAGCCTACTATAAGACTGTTCAAATAACATACCAGTTAATACACCAAAACCTGAATGAAAAGAAAGGCTGTGTTGTTGCTGAAAAGTATCAGAATTGGCTCCAACTTACCGTATCCCTGTGTACAAAAGAGCATAATACTGTCATCCTCATAATGGTTGCTAAATTCAAGTCTATAATTATAGCCACTATGTCAATTCATTCTGTCATGTGTCATAGTCTCTTTCTCACTGACCTTGTATTTTACCAACATGATGTCCTTCTCCAGGGCTAGTCTTTCCAGGTACCATGCACAAAGCACAAGAGACAAAGTCTCACTATTCTTCTTCCTAAGAAGTATTCTGGTTGTATTTCTTCCAAAGCAGATTGTCCATTCTTCTGCCAGTCCATCGTTTCTTTCATATTCCTCTCCAAGGCTGTAATTTAAAATCATCAATTCATTGGTCTTTCTTATCTAATGTCTAGCTTCTGTATGCATATGATACAACAGACTTGGTTCAATTGTATCTTGATCCTCGAGGTGCTATCTTTCCTTTGTAACACTTTAAAGAGATCTTTTTAAGTAAATTTGGCCAATTAAATATGCCATATGATTTCTCGACTACTGCTTCCATGGGTGTCCATTGGGAATACAAGTAAAATTAAATTCTTAGCAACTGCAATTATTTTCTTTATTGTGATACTGCTTATTGGGCCAGTTCTGAGGATTTTTGTTTGTTTTCTTTTCTTTTCTTTACGTTGAGGAATATTCCCTGCCGAAGGCTATTGTCTTTGATCTTCACCAGTAAATGCTTTAAGCCCTCAAGTCCTTTGCACTTTCAGCAAGCAAGGTTATATAATATTGCAGGTAGTGAATTTTCCTAAAGTTCTGATTCCTTGTTCTTCATATAGTCCAGTTAATCTGTTGGTATTTATTCAACAACTCTCATTCAAGATCTGCTGAAAAACATCCTACAAAAATCCACACCAACTTTGCATGTCTTATTCGCTGGTAGACGTTCCTGTGTAGTGTACAAGTTCATGCATCTGGAGTCGAAAAAAGCCTCAGAAGACAAGACTGGGAACCTCCTTTCAAAAAATCAGTCATTCAACATAGCACAGCTTTACCCATGATGTCACTAACTGACAAGTGAGTTCTCTGGGAAATACCTTTAGAAAAATAACTATCAAATATAAAAAGGTATTTGTAAACCACAACTCAAGAGTGCTTTGTAAATTTGTTACATATTTTGAAAGAGTGATAGTTTTTATCTTTTATTTGCATCCATCTTCTTTACATTCAAAATTACGTTTAAAAACAGATATAAATTCAGAAAACACATAAACACTGTATATTACTGACAGTAAGCAAAGCTCCTGCCAAAGACCTTTCAAGTGCTAAAAAAGCAAAGTAATCAGTTTAAAGACTGCAGTGCACCTCACCTCAGCCTTTGTATTTTCAATTGTCTCGGACACACGTGAAAGGTGACTGCTAAAGAAGGGAAATGAAAGAAATGATGGCTTGTGGGTCGTGGTAGCGGTGAAGAACACCGAGTACACCAGGGGTGGCCCAACAGACAAGTCTCTCTTGAAGGAGGTGCAATAAGAGTACTTCTTAAAGGCAAGGATAATGCTCTGCTGGAGAAGGAGGGGGCAATCTCCTCCTGTACCAGTCAGACCTGATTTGACAGTACACGTAAAAATAATACAATAAAAAAAAAAATTTAACAAAAAATTAAAGGCAAGGATAGTGACATTTCACCTCTCATACTCGTGCAAAGTGCCAGAAGGGGCTAGTCCTTGGGGAAAATTATCAGGCTATGAAAGGCAGAGAGAGGGGTCAGTGAAAGAGAGGACACGTTCAAAGACATGGATTGACACCGTGGCTGTTAACAAACCAGCCTGAGCAAGGTCGAGATGATGAAGACGGTACAGGATAGAGGAAGGTTAGACTGGTGGTTCATAACGTCCCTATGATTTATAGCACCGAATGACAAGCTTTATTCTCAGCTATCTCTAAGATTCCCTCCCCCCACGAAAACAAAAACCCAACACTGGTATTTTTTATTTTTTTTAACACTGGTGTTGTTTAATAATAGCTTTTAACAAAGGGGACCTCCTCACTTTACCACCTTTGTCCATTCATCATACAGTAGCTTTTTAAATTCATTTACCTCTCAACTCTATATTCATTTACATTTTTTTCATCCACAGCACGTCCTTAGTTCTTAAGGGTTAGGTTTAGCCTAGATACTGGACTGGGATTTCAGCAATCTAGATCTTCAATCTTCTCTTCTTCATTTAGAAGAAAGTGTCACTTCTCCTTTTCATTCCTGGGAATTTTCTTTTTCTCACTTTTACTGACAACATTCAATTCAACTGATTTCCAAAAAAGAAAGTATGGCACTAGAAGTCTAATCACATGTCATACAGGATGAAGAAAGCCATGTAATTTTCTAAATATATAGTCAATCGTCTTTTACATCGTCGAGACCACTCAATCTTACCTTTGCAAATTAGTGATTCAAAGAGAAGCCTAAAAAATTCTAATTGTTTAGTTTATACCGAATAACTAAGTAAATATTTACAAAACATTCACTATATTAGCAAAGTAATAGATATTTCCTCATTATTCAAAATCTCCCAATGATGATCAAATGAAATTAACTGTAATACTTTCTCTGCAGCTGTGTTCAATCACAGGTTAGAACTAGCCCTTAAAAATGTTTGGAGTCAAGCAAAGCATTAAACCTCACCAGCCATCATTTAATCTGCATAATTAAGATACTTAACTATATAATAAAGTCTTTGGAATAATCTAGAAAATAACACTCAATCACACTGACTTTTGCAAATATTCACTGGTAGCACTCCAAGTATTATTGCTGTTGCTGTCATTAGAATTATATTATGCAAAATCTAGAAAGCCTAGCACCATATATTAACATTAAAATCATCATTCAGAAGCTGAAAACAGAGAGTACCAGAGGAATGTCTGTGTTTCTTTCATTGACTATGCAAAGGCATGTGACTGTGTGGATCACAAACTGTGGCTGACTCTGAGAAGAATGGGAATCTCAGAACATTTTATAGTGCTTATGCAAGACCTATGCTTGGACCAGGAGGCAGTCATCTGAACAGAGCAAGGAAACACTGCATTGTTCAAAATCAGGAAGGGTGTACACCAGGATGTGTCCTATCTCTATGTCTATATATGGAACAGGTCATTCAGGAGGCTGGGCTCTGTAAGGAGGAATGTGGCATCAGAATTAGAAGAAGACTCATCAACAACCTAAGTTATGCAGATGACACACCCTTGCTTGCTGAAACTAAGGAGGACCTGAAGCACATGACGTAGGTCAAGTACTTCAGTCTTAAATATTGACTGAGGCTCAACATCAAGAAAACAAAGATTCTCACCACTGGACTGACTGGCAGCATCATGACAGACGGTGAAGAGATCAAGATTTTTAACAGCTTCAATTTGATTGACTCCACAATCAACACACTTGGTACCAGCAGCCAGGAAATCAAATGACAAATTGCACTGGGAAAGTCTGCTGTTAGGGACATCTCCAGAGTACTGAAAGGCAACAATGTCAGTCAGGAGACTAAATGCACCTGATCCAGACCATGGTTTTCAAAATTACTTGCTATGCATCAGAAAGCTGGACAATGACTAGGAATGACAGACGGAGAACTGATGCCTTTGTGCTGTGGTGCCAGAAAAGAGTACTGAATATGAACCGCTAGGAGAACAAACATATTCGTACTAGAGAGAGTGAACCAGGTTGCTCCTTGGAAGCAAGGATTCTGATATACTGTGGGCATCTTGCAAGGAGGGACCAGTCCTTGAAGAGGGACATCATGCTTGGGAGGGTGGAGGGACAGCACAAGAGAGGAAGACCTTCAATGAGATGGACTGAGTCAATGACTGGGGTTATGAAGGCAGCTGCGTCAGAGACAGTAAGATTGGCTCAGGATAGAGCAGGGTTCTAAGCTGCTGTACTTGGGGTCACTATAAGTAGCAAGCGACTTGATGGCACACAAACAACAGCAGCAGCCACTATTAGCATTTATAGACTAGCAGACATCAAAATGTGTAAATATAGGAAAAATTAACAGTCACAATTGTATGGTATATGAGTTAGGCCTCTCTTTCAACTTACATCAAGAACTTTGTTCTTAGTCCTTAGAACTTCTAGGACAATACCTTTTTAATGGCTGTAGAACAATCTACTGCCAGAAAATCAACAGACACTACACAAAACACAGATCTTCAAAACAGAAGTAATACTTTTCTTTATGAAAAGTTTACTGATAAGTCATTGAAAAAGTGCTATTTTGGAAGAATTGATGCAACTTTGAAACCTCTAGTGAGTTAAGAGCAATGGCAGTGACGGAGAGAAAATTCATGATAGATCCACTATTTATTTTTTTTTTTATAGATCCACTATTAAGCTGCTTCTAGGTCTGAAAAAGATGGAGAAAAGCCCAATTTTTTGATCCTGTATTTCTACTTCAGTGCTATACATTAGGACAACCTCCTTGTCGAAATTTTCAGCCTTTTAAGGTTTATATATAATGTATGCAGTGGCAAAATAATGTGAAAATGTCTGAGCTTCAATAACCTGCCTTGTCCTATCTGGATGAATGGACAAATAAAAGATTGAATAAAGGATCTGTTTTTCTGAAAAGCCTTCCCATTAAGTACACAAACCTATAAGCACTTATGAAATGAGAGGTAAAAAGGATGACTGGGAAACGAAGACGCTAATCATGGCCCATCACAGCAAGAAGCAGGATTCCAAACGACAAACACTGAGGCTTTCACACAGTGTCTAACACGGGGGCCATATAAACATAAAGCTACTCAGCAGAAACTCAGCATTGATGAGGCGGAGCACAGAAATCTCTGGGGCCAAAGAAGCTGCAATGCTTTTTCAGACACAGCGCATTTTTAATAGAAACCTAGAGGAAGGAAATGCACTTCCAAAAAAATCAATCATCAAATATTTGAGTAATGAGAGACAAAACAGTTACTGAAAGAAAACCACACTGCCTGGGCAGGAACATACTCTGAAGTGAATATATTTTGGATCAGGAAAACAGGCTCTGGGAACGCAGAGGCTGCAGGGCTGACGGAAGAGAGGTGCTCATTACAATCAGAGACCATCCGGGGGACTTGATTAGCTAGATAACTAGCTCCCCTCCTAGGGGCCTCAAATCCTCAAAGATGCCACCTCAAGCTCAAACACCAGTACTTGTTATTAGGTGCCATCGAGTATGACTCATAGTGACCCTCTCAACATCAGACCTGCACTCTGGCCAGTCTGGGGCCATCCACATCGTCTCTGCCACACTAGAGCCCATTGCTGAAGTCACCGTGTCAATCCTCATTTGGGGGTCTTCCTTGCCTTCGCTGACCCTCCATCTTTCTGGCATATGCTAAAAACTGGAAAGGGGAGAGGATGCCCACTCTCTATCTACTAAAAACATCCCAATAAGGGATGAATTAGACTCAAGGAGTCTGCCTTTCAAGCTATCAAAAGGCAGACAAAGCTATGTGATGCTGTTACTACACAGCAGCTTGCAGCAAGTGAGGAGAGAAAGTCTCAAACTTGGACCTTTACACTTATTAAATATAAAAGAGCTTTTAAAAGTCCACTGCAGGTATATTTGACTTGACTATAATTTTTAAAGGGAGATTCCCCCCCCCCCTTAATGTAGTCAAGCAGGCAAAGAGCCAATCAATCCATTAGAAAAATCAAAGAGCCAGAAATCTGTGTTTGTGTCATTAATTCCACCACAGAAAGAGCACTATTACAAGTTTCTGGTGTGTTGTGTTTTTTTTTAAAGAAACCCTCAAATGGACAGCGGAGCAGAAATAAAATGTTTCTGTGGTGTACATCCCACAACTGGGGCTGAGCTCTTACGCGTGGTCTCTGCCAGGTCCCTATGAGCCAGTGTCCCACCTCAGCTTTGGCAGTGCATGCAGTAATAAAAGAAGAACACATTCCTCCACGAGAAAGACATTCTGACTCGTAGGATTTTGATGGCTATCATTTTTCCCAAAAAGAATGTATGGGGCTTTCCAACCATCATCCCCTCTCTCAACAGGGAGCATTTCATAAAAAACCACCATGCAAAGCTAGGTGGTAATTTAAAATGTTATTTCCCCCATAATTCCTAGGTACCAAAAGAATGCCATTAAAAAAAAAATCATTCTAACAAGTCAACTACACCCAAAGTTAGCTTAGACGAAAACTTTGTATGAAGAGCAGGCTGGTAAATAAATGGAAGGGGTCTGGGGGAAGGACAGTCTACTTCTTGCTTCTACAACATTTTCATCAGAATCCCACTGTTGACACCAACTCTTAAATGTTGACCAGCCTGCCTAGTCATCTGCTGTGCGAAAACCTTATTATTTTAAAATAAACTCTACTCTCTGGATTTGTTAACTTCAAAATTATTATAACTACTCAGTCACTTTATGTCTTTTCCACTCCAGTATGGGACTCTTCCTACAGGCAGTGGTTGTTTTACCAGAAAAATAAAAATACCTTTGTTGTTGGTAGATGGCACTGAGGCCGTTCCAGCTCACAATCAACTTCGGAGCAGCAGAACAAGACACTGAAGCTGCATCACAGCATCCTCACAATCACCACTACCTTTCAGCTCACAGTAATAATGCCAACTTGGTGATGCTACCAGGACAAAGGTGGGTGATTTCAATCCGTACCTGTTAAATCAGTGCACTGGCCTAATAGTTTGAGAAGCTGGAATATTTCAAGATGAATGTGGTATCAGGATTGGAGATAAACCTCAAATAGTACTGTATCCAACTGTATTTCTGCTACCACCCATAAAGGTTTCACTTGTCAGTTCCTTCAGTAGTAGATTACTGGCTCCTTCCTGACAATCTATCTTAGGGTAGAAACTCTGGTGAAAATCTGTCCATTGAGGGGTGTCTTTTCTAGTATTTGTTATAATGCTGGCATGAGTTATAGGTGCAAAGCAACACCTAAACCACCACAACACAGCTGTCAGACAAGGGACGAAACAGGCACATACTGTGTCAAAAACGTAAGTCCTACAGAAGCAGGTTTATAGAAGAGATGGCCATCTAGAAGACTGGCAAGGTACATGAACAACGAAATGGGTCTTCATGTATAACTAGGGTTAAGCCACAAATGCCCAGGAGCATAAAAGCTGGGTGCCCCAGAATGATAGCTATAAAACTTTATATAGGAAGCTCCAAAGTCCACAATTACATCAGACCCTATTTAAAGTGTTTCCATATATGTCTTCACATGTATGTAGCTTTCACTTAACTGTAATCATTTAGAAATAGTACACATTTGCAAATGAAATTGTGGGGAGGGGGTAACCAATCCAAAAAAAAGCACTCAATGTAATCACAGCTGGGAAAGAAAACTGCTAAGATCACATCAGTGAAAAGATGATAGGTACTGGTGCCATATATCAGTGTGTCATCTTTGATGCCACAGAAGCATTCAGCAAAACTGAGACTATTCTACTGGACCAGGAGAGGGGTGGGGTTTTTTTTAATGTATTAAACAAATATAAAACTTAAAGTAAATGATGTATTATTACCTTTGTACAAGAGATGTTTTAGATAATTTTATTATCCAAAGAATGTTTTTAGTTCCCTAGAGATGACCACCTCACCATTTATAAATACCTTGAATCATACGCTCTAGAACATAATTCCTCTAATAAGAAAATGCTTAAAATATCTCATTTCTTTTCAGTTTAAAAATAAAAAAGCAGTATAGAGGGGAAATGAGGCATTCCTCCTGCTTGATATATACACACACAGCTCTAAAAAACCTTTGGTTTCATGTGTTTATTGTCAAATATTTAGAATAATTCAAATATAAAGCAACATGGGATATTAAAAGGTAATTGCAATTAAAACACTAATAAAATTTAAAAGCACTACCAGCAAATTTATAAGCTCCAGATACTTTAAGATGATTTATTGCAATGTGAAAATAAAGCCCAAGCTGCAAAATTTATTTGACAGACATGGCATATTATAAGTGCTCCAATATCAAAGTATCATCATGGTTTATGCTGTTCAAATCCATTAATCTTCCTTACCCTCGATTTTATAAATATATTAACAAAACTAATTACAAACCAGAAGACAAATGATGTATTACAGGCAGCATTTGTAATATTCCTTAACATAAATATAATGTTCATATAATCATTAAAAGATTTGGAAACTACTTCTGACCTATAAAAATATAATCTCCTATTACATCATCTGAGTCTTACAGGAATCATGTATGCCCCATTTGCTTGTTACTTCTGATGAGCCTAGGAAGGTTAGCCATTTGAGACACCAAGAACTTAACTAGTGTTCCGATTTTCATTTATAACACGCCAAGTAGTAAAGCACACACACTTACAGTGGATTTACTGTATGTCAGGTACCATAGTTCATTCACTTAATCATCAAAAGGAGCCCTTAAGATATAAGTCCACAGGGAGTTGAACTTCTAACCATAAGGCAAAGCCTCTCTGGTGGTTCAAATCTACCAACAACTTCACAGAAAAAGATAGGCAATAATCTCAAATGTGATTTATAGCCATGGATGAAAAACTCCCTAGAGGAAAAGCTATGAGTAGGTTCTAACTTGAAAGCAGTCAGTTGAATCAAATTGTCAAAATATTCCAGCAAGATAGTTTCTAAGCCACCAGAGCTCCGACTTCATTTTACAGGTAAGAAAACGGAAACAGAAAGGTCAAGCTACATGCCTCACAATTACAGGTAAGAAGGAGAGCTGCAATTCCAACACTTTTCATCTGGTTCAAGACTTGACTGGAATGTTTTAGACTTTGACTAGAATTTTTTAAAGCACCACTTTAATAAACAGTCCCAACTTTCTTCTGCCATCCTATCTACATCTGAAGATCAGGAATACCTGGAGAGGCAAGCATTCCTAACTAAACTCACACCATCTGTCATTCCCTTTGAAAAAGCAGATTCACATACCCATGTTGTTCCAAACACACTTAAGATGGAAGTAAAAAAGAGAAGACAGACATTCCACTTCCGAGAATGAGGTCATGAACACTAAATGCAAAACCTTGTAAAGAACTGGAGAAATAAGACAGTCTGAACGCCTTTATAAACACTGTTAATCAGTCTCTAAAACATAAACAAAACTTTTTAAAACAAATTAGTGCAACATAACTATATTATCAATACATAAAGTCATTTAACAACCTATTTCAGTCATGTCTCTTTCATCCTATCAAGACCTGAATAAACCTTGTTAGCAGAGAACAGTAATTTGAAATTACAAAAAATAGTGACATTTATGTCTTTGGTAGAGAGTAAACTGATAATTTTACTCCCAGATT
The DNA here is from genome assembly GCF_000299155.1 of Elephantulus edwardii. Lineage (NCBI taxonomy): Eukaryota > Metazoa > Chordata > Mammalia > Macroscelidea > Macroscelididae > Elephantulus > Elephantulus edwardii. Next base: position 11,662,369 of record NW_006399764.1, on the reverse strand, counting down.
ATTTATTCTCGTGTAATCTTCCAGAACATAATACCACAAAACACAGGAAAGTACATGTAAACAAACTTTGTAGAAACAAAGATTTTTAGGAAGACAGCCCAAAACAGTAGTGGTCAATAGAAATGCAAAGTGCTCTACATGTATAATTCAAATTTTCACATAAAACAATAAAGATACGGTGAAATTAATTTTGACTCTCTTTTACTGAACCAAATATATATCTAGCATATGGTTAATTAAGATGTAAATCATTGAGTTCTTTTAAGTTCTTTTTCTCATATCTTTGAAATCTAGTGTCTATTTTACATTAACAGCATTAAGGCACTAAGGTTTAATTAGAGCTGCTTGATCTGTATTTAATCCTCAACAAATTTACAGTTTAAAAAGTGGATTCTCACACCCAAGTTGTTCCAAGCAAACTCAGAAGTTTCTAATGTTGAAGTATCTGGTCTAAGTGTAATTAAAAGAAATAAAATTTTAAATTACGTTCTTCTATCTCCCCACATTTCTGCAACTCCATCCCCCCTGTGGCTGGTCACCAGTGTATTCAAGAGTCATACGGGTGTAACAGATGCATGTAAAGGCACTTGTCTCTTTTTCACCATGCACTCGGTTCTAGGACTCTCATGTAAAATTGCTTAACAACTAAATGGCAAATCCTGAAACGAGTCCAACAGTTCCTCCGCCCTGAGGAAGATACCTTTGTTTTCTCAAAGGCAGACAGCATTTGAAGTCCAAATACAGTAAATTTCAAAAGCATTAGTTAGAACCCACATCAAAACCAAACCTATTGCCACAGTGTAGATTCCGACTCCTCGAGACCCTACAGGACAGAGCAGACTGCCTGCCCCCAAGGGGGTGCAAAATGCAGAGAGGATATACCATCCCCCTGGAGTAATTAGAGTAAATGGATTTTAATTGTAATAATTAATGATTACGAACACCAGAGGTACAATTTGTTTGCCCTAATTATATGAAATAGTCCGCACATCCTACTGGAACGATCCCTTCAAGAGTATGCTTCTAGCAAAGTCATCCACAGTCCCAGGTGTAACCTCTCCTGGAGCTCAGGGCAGCAAGGTGATCAAAGGGCAGCAAAAAATTGCAAAGAGCATAACCAGAGTGTCTCTGGAAGCTACCCAAGGGCAGCATTACTGTGCCTGAGAACAGCAATCCAAACATACCAGCACACACATTTTGTTCAAGGCATTAGTAAAAGAATTTTTTAAAAATATGGCTGTACAAGGAGGAATGTGGCATGAGGATTGGTGGAAGAGCCATCAACAACCTGCATTATGCAGATGACACAACCCTGCTTGCTGAAACTGAGGAGGACCTGAAGCGCTTGCTACGGAAGGTCAAGGATTGCAGCCTCCTATATGGATTGAAGCTCAACATCAAGAAAACAAAGATTCTCACCAGTGGGCCAATTGGCAGCATCAGTATGGATGGTGAAGAGATTGAGATAGTTAACAGTTTGAGTTTACTTGGTTCCACAGTCAACAATCTTGGTAACAGCAGCCAGGAAATCAAGAGACGAATTGCATTGGGAAAGTCAGCTGTGAAGGACCTCTCAAGAGTACTGAAGAGAAACGACGTCAGGCTGGAGACTGAGGTGCACCTGATCTGGGCTATAGTCTTCGCAATTACGTGCTATACATCAGAAAGTTGGACAGTGAATAGGGATGACAGAAAGAGAATTGATGCCTTTAAGCTGTGGTGCTGGAGAAGAGTGTTGAATATATCATGGACTGCTAGGAAAACAAACAGGTTTGTCCTGGAGAAGGTGAAGCTGGAATGCTCCTTGGAGTCAAAGGATTCTGAAGCTTCATCTGACATACTTTGGGCATGTTGCAAAGAGGGACTGGTCCTTGGAGAGGGACATCATATTTGGCAGAGTGGAGGGGTGGCACAGGAGGAGACCTTCGATGAGAAGGATCAATTCTGTGACTGGAGTGGTGGGAATGAGTGCGTTTGAGATGGCGAGGTTGGCACAGAATAGAACAGCGTTTAGAGCTCTTGTACACAGGATCACTATGAGTCGCAGGCGACTCGATGGCACATAACAACAATACAAAAACAACACGATAAAATGCTATTAATGTTGTCTTCATTTGCTGAGTGATAGATCACGTATTTAAATCGCTTAAACAGTGCGATTCCTTGGAAGCTTTCAATTATTTAAGAAAAACCAAGAAGCTAGAGGGGAGGGGTGGTCAGGGAGAAAAGTGCAACAATGAATGAATGGAAATCCAAAGTCTCTGTAAATTTTCATTGATGATGATGATAATAATAATAATAATAATAAACAACTTATTAAAAAAAGAAAAACCAAGAAACTACAGCATGTGTGGAGTAAGCCATACACCGCACAGACAAAAATAAAATCAATCTCTTGTTGCTCTACACAGAAATGCCATTCAAAGATCATAAATCAACTCAATGTGTTTTATAACAACTAACCTATAAAGAGTTCTTGGTAATAATGTAAGAAGAAGCAGCTAATACATGTAAGTTATTCAGTGCCAGGAATTGTTCTAAATAGTTTAAATGCATTGTTTACCCTGCACGATGACACTCTAAGCAGCGATGTTATAATCTTCAATTTGGAGATAAAGAACAGAACAGGTAACAAACAGAAGTCATGCAGGCGATTAGCACAGGCTCTGAGAACCCAATGGAAGCTATCTGATTCCACAGGGCAAGCTTTTCACTTCTACACTGAGTAGACAAAGACTATCATATTCATCCTAGCTGGCCTGGGGAAAATTATATGACCACTAATTCAGACCTCGGAATGATAGAGAGAAACAGAAGCACAAGGACTAACTCCTTCCACTCTTGCCCACCAAAGACATCAACTGACCTCTTCACTGTTCCCTCTGTCCCTCTTCCTGGCATTCTTCAGTAAGAAACCTTTTCTCAATACATTTGAATTGGGAAATTTCAACTCCATCGACCCTGGCACTCCTAAGGATTCCATATACCTGAGTGTTGATCCCAGCAGTCGACCAGTTGTCTACACAGATTGTTAACCAGGTACTTGCTATGAATTGTGTCAACTTCAAGTTGCTTTTAGTACCACGGAGAATGGAAGTAGGCACTGAAATCTCACCAACAACCCGGAAACCTGTAACTCATAATGCTACTGTTGACAATAATTTTAATCTTCTATATCAGGTTGATAGTGAACTGTCAACTATTTCAAGTTTTACTACTTTTACTGGCCCCTTAAAACTCAAAACAACTTTTGAAAAGGTGACTTCACAAAAATAATGACCAAGAAGCACACAAGTTAGGGAAGAAGGAGCTGGGTACATAGAGGCCAAGCCAGAGATGCCCATGTCACCACAGAGTCTCCAGGTGATGTATATGGTGAGTATGCTGGGCTCCTAATCTTTGAGTTCACCCGGGGGAAGAAAGGCCCACCATGCTGGTCCCGGCGTGTCAGAGCCACACGAAGAAGCCTCTGCATGAGGAGAGGTTTATTCCGGATCACAGGGGAGTCGCCAGGAGCTGGAGGACTTGGCAACAGCTGGTTATCTCACCACGATTTCCTCTCTGTTTGTGCCTCTTATCATACAACTCATATTTCGATTGCTTCCTTCACGCCATTTGTTTAACCACACATATTTTAATCGTGTCTGTGTTTTGTTTCATATGTTCAAAGAATTCTCTAAATGACTAATGCCGTTGGGGTCTGGGAAAATGACTCATTATGAAAAAGTGATCGGTGACGGAACATACAAAGTAATATCTTAGCTAAAATCTCCAACTGGCTTCAGCAACCAGGAGACTTGAGGTAGATAGGTAGGAACAATCTTGACCTCAGAGTTGTTTTCCGCTTCACCAAGTAAGATGAAATACTTCATCTAATTTCTAAGGGACTCTCATACTTCATTTGATCACTCACTGCTCTTATTTTTGTGAGCTATGCAACTCCTCCATCCAATGTATTCCACGCAAAGACTGCTCTTTTTTTTTTCTTATTAGTACTTTATTTTTTAAATAGATTAATAATGTATCTTTATATTTATTTGTATTGTTTATCATTAATTTTGATATAAAGACAAATAACAAAACCCATTCCCATTCCATAGTTTCCAGACACAATAAACAGTGACACTGGGCCCATTTTTCACATTGTGCAGACGGCTCATAAAGCACCCACCACCCCTTCACCCTTCTTGTGACATTCTTCATCCAAATCATTTTACATAAATTATTACATGAACCTGCATTTCCTGAGAAAAGTCCAAAAGAAATCTCCTCTAATTAAACAAATCTACCCATCAATCAGGTCCTGTAATTCCTCATAATTAATCAACAATTACACAGCCAACTTCTCTGACATTGTCAACTGAAAATAACCCCAATAAAACCTTCTTTTGAAACTCCAGAATTAAACCGGGGGGGGGG
>NW_006399764.1:11640504-11657850 GCF_000299155.1 Elephantulus edwardii | reverse complement strand
TTTGAAACTCCAGAATTAAACCGGGGGGGGGGGAACTATCTTAGCAACCAAATAAGACACAATTCCTTATTTCAGTACTAAAAAAAGAGTTAATTCCATAAAAAACAAACTTTCATAAACTCTAAGTGATCAAAACTATATGCTGGGAAGATTCAAAACACTAATTATGAGAAAAAAAAATAAACCATATAGGTATTATAGTCAAGAATCTGAGATTATTTCATTAGGCATTGACGTCACACTCTACAAATAGAAGATTTATGTAGCATTAGACTTGGGTAATGCCTTGAAGTTAATACTAAGCGGCAGTCTCTTTCTATTTGCTCCTCACCTCCCCCTGTGTGGACACAGGGACACAGAAACTCACTGTGATAAAACTAACAACTACCCTTACTTCCTTCTCTCAGTTGCCAAGTCATCCGATCCACCCACCCAGATCCCCTTATGACTGTACAAGTTCATAGATTACTGATTTCTCATGTTTTCCTGACATACTTAACCGCTTTCCTCATACAGATCTATGATTAATTCTCAGAAGCACACTGGGAAGATGAGTGAGTTAACAGTAGCAAAAGTTGTTAAGATTCCTTTTCTTACTTGGAGTCTTGTTTGTAAGAAAACTTTATAGTCACATCAAAGTCTTAGTCAAACACTCTAGAAAAAGGAAGCATTATTAATCCTACTCAACACGGAAAATACAAGGGTAAGCAGTTTGCAGAAGACCACCCAGTAGACTCAAAGTTGAGTTCAGGTGTTAGGTCAGAAGTGTTAAGTCTATCCTTTTAACTTCCTATGCTACTAAATTCTTAAAAGACATTAAAGCTGACATTACTCAGGTGAATTACACTGGCCTTCACATCACAGCTACCTCGTTACCACAGATCTGTCAGTATAGCAAGACTCTCCCTACTAACCATCTCCTGCTCTTGTTTTTTTGTTTGTTTTTTTTTTAATTCTTTTATTATTTGTGTGTGTGTACTGTCAAATCCAATCTGACTGGTACAGAAGGAAATTGTCCCTCCTTATCCAGCAGAGCATCTGGTGGATTTTTTTTTTTCTTCTGGTGGATTTGAACCGTGCACCTGCAGCTTCCTGAGCTCCTTCCTGCTCTTGCTTTTACGAAGGCTAGAAAAAGAGAAAGAATAAGGATCCCTGGTAGCCCAGTGGTTAAAAGCACTCAGCCATTAACCAAAAGGTTGACAGTTAAAAGCCATGAGTCACTCTATAGGGGAAAGATGAGACCAATCACTTCCATAAAGATTGTTGTTGTTGTATTGTTCTGTGCTGCTGAGTTGGTACCAACTCATAGCTGACCCGCCAGTGGGTTTTCAGAGGCAGTAAATCCACTGCACGGGGAGACTGCCCATTCTTCTGTTGCAGAGCAGCAAGTGAATCCAAACTTCTTACCACTAGGCCACCAGAGCTCCCTCCATAAAAATTATAGTTTTTTAAATCCTCTGGAAGTTCTGCTCTGTCCTGTGCAGTCTTCATATGTTTTCACTGGGCTTCCTCGAGGAAGCTGGTCAAATTCCTTAACCTTTAAATACTCCTTTCACATCTTGAAGACAGAAACAAAAAGGACCTGGAACACGGAACTCAGGGCTTTGTAACTATATTAAAAGCTTTGGTTTAGTGGTAAGGAGCTATGTGGCCAATTCAAAGACACGTGGTTCAAATCCACCAGATAAAGATGGGCAGCCTCTTCCTGTGTGATTTACTGCCTCTGAAAACCTGTTAGAGGGTCAGCGATGAGTCAGATCCAACGTGACAGTACGTAACAAGAACAGCCTCCTAAAAAGCAGAAAACAAACAGTACTTTTTAAAGCTGTAATATGTAAATATAAGCATATAAAACAATCCTGGCAAAAGAGTATTTTTCCAGGAAACTAAATAAAAATTTAAGGGAAATTTCACAAACTAGCTTCACAAATATCTGAGTCAGGTATTTCTGTCTGGAGAAAAGGAAATCCGTAACAGTAATTTAGTAGCCTCCATACCCTTAAGAAAGACTTACGTGAAGTCCTTCCACATAAGAACTTTCCTTTTCCTCTCTTCAGTTCCAAATACCATTTGTTCAGAATAAACTCCACATTGCTGAATTTTAAACTGGCATCACACTTTCTAACATTTTTCATACAACCTCTCATTAAAGAAACTTTAATTATTTCAGTCAGACCAATTCCACTTCCTTGCCCCAAAATATAATTTCCTGTACAGTACTGTTTTCATTTCACCTTTGAGGGGGGAAAAAAAATCCCTGTTCACAACTTTTTTTAAAGACCTCTGTTCTCTATTATTTAAGGAAATTCGTAGCCTGGCAGAATACAAGCCAATACAAGTTGTTACAAGTTCAGTTACTCACTTTCTGTCAGGGGAAAGCCCCCAGTAAAATCCAAGTCTCACATTCAAGCAAACTCCTGTGCATACTTAAAACGCTCTTCAAAACTTCCTGAGTGCCAAAAAGAAATGATATGAATAAAGCATTCTCATTCTCAAGGAATGTTATGATAGTATTATATGCATGGGGAAAGAAACCCAATGAGAGAGGAAAATTCTTATTAGACAATGCCCTCCATAAAATAGATGACAAAAGAGATCTAATTGCAAGTATTTTAATTTTACAGGTCTCATTAAAGTTCAAGAACTCTAATAACACAGCCCATAAAGTGCTGTGCTTCTAACCCAAAGGAGACATGTCTCCAGTAGTTCAAATCCACCAGCAACTCAAAGTGAGAAAGACGGGTAACCTCTTCTCACGCAATTAATAGGCTCCAAAAACCTGCTGGAGGGTCACCTCTGAGGCTGGTCCAATGAGACAGCCATGAGTTTGAGTTTGAATTAAATTATATTTCTCTCATACTAGTAAGGATATGTCCTCTTCCTCTATAGAATACACCAATGAGATTTTCCAAATTGTAGATGCTTACAACTACTAACTTCCTCTCCCACATAAATTCTACTGTAAAACCAGATGCTGTCAAGTGCGTTACAACCTGCAGTATTCCACAGTGGAAGAGAAGGCTTGCGCTCCATAAGCTTTTCAATGGATGCTTTCTTCCACGCTGATTGCCAGGTCCATCTCTCAAGGTATATTTGACCAACCTTTGCCTTAGCAATCAAGCATGTTTAACTGCACCACCCAGAAAAATACAAAACAGATTGTTCCCAACCCTTTTTTTAAAAAAACCATTTGTACTTTGATACTAATTACACGATTTTTTATTTTGTAAACTGATGAAATGAGGGCAGAAAAGATTATTACTCTAAAAACTAAAGTACGTACTTTCAAATGCCCAACACCACAAAGCAACTAATATTATTGTTATTGTTGTTGTGTACTGTCAAGTCAGAATTGACTCACAGCTGACCCTCTAGTGGCTTCTCAGTGGCAGTTATTGACACAGGAGAAGACTGACCAGCCTTCTCCCGCAGAGCTTTGGGGGATTTGAACCACAATCCTTAGAGTCTGCAGCACAGATTCTTACCACTAGGCCACCAGAGAGCCTTACAGTAATATTATTAGTCCAATGAAATCTCAGAAAGGGGGGTAAGAATGGAAGAAAATAATTAATCAGCAAAGAGTCTAGTCTTAGGCTACAGATATTTCAAAGTCTTGCTCCATTTCTAAAATGGAAGATGCATTACAGTTGTGGATTAAACAATAAAGTCACTGGAAATCCCAATGCTGTTCCTCTGAGCCATCAAGTCAGAATCAACCCATCGCTGACCCTGCACTGGGTTTTCAGAGGCAGTTAGTCACACAGGAGGGAGACTGCTTATCCTTCTCCTTGGAGCAGCTGGTGGATTTGTATCTTGTGCCTTCAGGATTGCAGAACAGTTTATCAGTAGGCCAATACTTAAGAGGGGGAAGTCTTTCCTTAGAATACTAAAGAACAAAGTATAGTCATGTATTTTGTTACAATGTCTACTGTCTGATTATGCTGCAGATTATGTTGTGGTGCCCTGGCTTGACCCTGAGCCACCTCCACATGCTCCAGCGCACTGATGCAGTTGCTACATCAGTCCACCTCAGCGAGGACCTTCCTCCTTTTAGACATTTTCTAAGCATGATGTCCTTCCTTCTCCAGGTACTGGTCCTTCCTGACAACATACTCAAATAAATAAATAAATAAAATAAAATGCAAGATGAAGTCTTACCACCCTCACCAGTAAGGAGCACCCTGGTTCTATTTCTTCCAAGACAGATGTTTGTTCTTTCGGTTGCAGTTGTTGCTGTTATGGGCTGTCAAGTCGAGTACAACTTATAGAAACCCTATGAACCACAGATCTGAACCCTGTCCTGTCCTGTGCCATCCTCACAATCTCTGACACACCCACGTCCATTCCTACAGTCACGGTATCAGCCCATCTGGTCGAGGGTCTTCCTCTCTTTCGCCTCCAACAACATATTTAATGATACGATGTAAAAAGTTTGTTTTTAAATGTCCATTTTTACAATTAGTCATAAATTACATCTTTTGAAATGACTTAAACTTATGAAAAAAACTTAGATATCAGCACAGAATTTGAAGTGACACGGACCCCAGTCTGTCTCCATCTACTGTTCCACCATCCTATCCTTCAGCCTTTAATTAACAAAAGTTCTCATTCGGAAGCTACAGCTCAAACTATGGAAGCACCACTGTGTCTACAGTCTCCTTCCTTCCTGGCTCCTGGCTCGCCCAAGTTACAGAGCGAGCCTTTCTTCAAATCCTACCATTTTCCCTGGAAAGGCTGGCTTTGAGGCACTAATTTGGTAAAGATCCAAAGTTAGAAAAACAAAGCTGAGAGAATGGAAAGTGATGACTGCTTACCTGCTTTCAAATTCTGGCTCTGCCACTTATGCATGACCTTAAACCAATTACCTAATGTCTCTGCGGTCCAGTTTCCTCATCTATAAAATGGGGATTACAATCAACATTACCTAACTAGGGTTTGATGATGACTGAATGAGTTCATGCACTTACAGTCCTTTAAGCACAACTTAGCAAATAGTTTATTCTCTATCATCATCACTAGCATCACCGCAATTAAGAAAACAACTTTTTAAACCACACCCTTTTAAAGATTTTTATCATGAGTTTTCAATCCTGGATTATTATGCATTGCCGTCTCCTCTTAATTATGCTTCAGAAGATTTTTAAAACAACTTCATGATTGAGTAAATCTTGCTATCACAGAGCATTTTTTGTTTATACACAAATTTTTGGACCCCAGACTCTGATTCACTCCAGAGTCGCATTGAAGAGTCTGCATTTTTACCCAGTGAACACCTGGATGCATTTTCTTTTCCGTGAATTGATAATACCGTGGTTTTGCAACCACTACCAGAAGAAGAATTGATTTCCTTGGAGTTGTGGTGCTGGAGAAGAGTACTGAACAGGTGAAGAAATCTGTCTTGGAGAGGGTGAAACCAAGTTTTTCTTTGGCGGCAAGGATTGTGAAGCTCCATCTCACTTAGGGCGCATGGCCAGGAAGGAAATCATTCTTGGAAAAGTGGAGGGACAGAGCAGAGAGGAAGACCCTGGAAAAGATAGACTGACACAGTAACTGAAGCACTGGGATTAGATGTGTGAGAGTCAGTGAGACTGGCTCACGACAGTCGGGATGCAGAGCCATGACTCTCAGGGTCACTATGAGTGGCAAGTGACTCGATGGCACACTGCAACAACAAACCAGAAGACATCCTGAAATTTTAGTCGGTAGAGATTACAGTCTACAAGACCCACTGGCGCAGTTCTAGGCTTATGTGAGTTGTATTCATAGTCTTCACCTTGTTCACTTTGCGAGATTCCATAAAATCTCCAATTAGGTTCTGAAATCATTAAGGCACAATCATGAAGATGTAGCTGCTAATCGAATACGTGCTAATTCAAACCCATCTGAAGTTCTGCGGGAGAAAGACCTAGAAATCAGCTCACATAAAGATTACAGCAAAGAAAACACTATGGGGATATTTCTACAGGTTAATGATTTTTATAGGAGTGCTACTTACATCTGATAGAAAAAGAAGACTTATCAATAAATGGCATTAGGGAAACGGAATTTCCCTTGTGCAGAAAAGGACAGCAGGATTCACACCTCACAACACACACAAAACCAAATTCTACATGGATAGAACACCTAAATGTGCAGCCTAAAATTAAAAACCCTGCAAAGAAAAGCAGAGGCAATACTGTCTGATTGAGCCTGTGAAAGTAGATTATTTAATATGATAACAAACATACTTAGAAAACCAAAATAAGTAAATGGAACCTCATAAAAATTAAAAACCTTTGTTCATCAGATGAAAATAACAACAAAGTGAAAAGGCAAGTTGCCATCTGGGAGAAAAACCTAATAACCAAACTAATGTATACAATTTCAACACATGAACAACAAAAAGACAAATAACCCAATCACAATAATGACATTTTCTCAGAGGACATTCAAATAGCTAACAAATCTGTGAAAAAAAACCCCAAAACTCAGCACCATTAGCCATCAGAGATGCAAATCAAAACCACAATGAGATGCAATTTCACTTCCAAGAGGACAACTACTTTTTTTTTAAAAAAAAAGCACAGAAAATAAGAAATGTTGGTAGGGATGTGACAAAATTGGAAACTTTTATCCGTTGTTGGTGGGAATGCAAAATGGTGCATGTATCATAAAAACAGTGTGGCAGTTCTTACAAAAACTGAACTACATACTATATATATATATGTATGTATATATATATCCTTGAAACAGATGAGAGAGAACTATTTAAAAGGTATATATGATTAGGTATTATTGTCATGAGTCCAGAACGAAGGCTGCATAGTGGAGTGGACTTGGGGGGAAGGACTGTATAACAATGAAAGAATTTTTCTTTCACTTTTCAAAGAGAAGAATGAACTGGAGGGGAGGGGTGGGAAGGGAGAAAAGTGCAACAGTGAAAGAATGGAAACCCAAAGTCTCTGTAAATGTTCATTAAAATTAATAATAATAAAAGAATAAGAGGAGAATATGGAATGTGAGGCTAAATGCCTCCATAAGACAAGAAAAACTAGATGGTCCGCAGCTATCCCACTCACCCACAGATATCTAGTTGATTCAGATTCAAAACACCTTCCATTGGGTTTTCAAGGCTTTAAATCTTGTGGTAAGCAGACTATCTCATCTTTCTCCTGTGGAGTCATGGTGGATTTGAACTCAAAACCTCTCATTTAGCAGTTCATTGTGTTACCTGCTATGACACCAAGCAAGGTTCCTTATGTTCCTAATTGTTTCTAAAAATTTTACTCAAAGAATCTATAGACTAATTCTGGTCAAAGGGGAGAAATACAAGCTACAACTTCAAATTCTTATGAATGCTAGAATTTCTGGAGCTATGGAGGCTAGATGAACTCTTAAAACTACTGTTCTTAGATAAACTTTAAACTTCAAATAAAAAAATATCCTTTGCAGTGTCTTCTTTAAACTAATTATTCGTTTGCTGTTTTTGTTGTGTGCTGTCAACTCTCCAGCAGTTTTCAGAAGCTGGCCAAAGTTGCAGTAAAGGAGAGTGAGCATATTTTTCTTATGGAAGAACTTGTGGATTTGAACTGCCTACCTAGGGGCTGTCAGAGCAACTCTTTAGCCACTAGGTCACCAGTGCTGAACTAATACAAAATGCTTACCTCGCTGGTTAAGATCTTTTAAGAACTATCTCTATGGCATCAACATGACAACAGTAGATAAGAATCTTTGGAGGCAAGAGTTTATGTTAATAGAGAAAGGTATATATGGTTTTCAAATCTTAACAAGCTAATCAATATCATGGAATTAAACATGTAGAAATGGTTCATAACTAACACAACAAAATATGTAAAAGGAGGGAAAATCCTATTGGGAAGTTCTACGCTGTCACAAGAGTTCCTACAAACTGAAACTTACATGAAGGTATCCATCAATTGTAGCAACAATCATTATAGCAGGTCTTCTGCATTTTAAAACACCTTCTAAAAGGACAAAAATGATTTTCATCTTAGAGTCTTAACAGCAAGTTTCATTCTCACAGGAAATTTAAATAAGATGGAAGACATCATTCCCACAAGGCCAATCTTTAAAGTGCTGTACTTTGTTGAAAATAAGGTTGAGTCAGTGCCTTCCAACTGTACCAAATTACAAATTAAAGAGAATGGGGAAAGGTGCTTCATTTTCACTATCTACATAACAAACTTTTTGAAAGATGCAACTCTATCTCCATAAAGCTTGCACTCACTAAGTAGGCTGGTTGTATAACAAACTTTTTGAAAAATGCAACTCTATCTCCATAAAGTTTGCACTATGTAGGCTGGTTGTTGTGTACCGCTGAGCCGGAACTGGCCATAGCTGACCCTCCAGTGGGTTTTTAGAGGCAGTTAATTGCACAGCAGGAGACTGCCCATCTTTCTCCTGTGGAGTGGCTGGTGGCCTTGAACCACGTGCCTTCAGGATTGAGTGAGCGCAGCTTCTTGCCACTAGGCTCCAGCATGCCCTTCAATATAGGGTATACCTGTTAATACTGAGGTTTCCACAGTCTGTACTCAGTAATACTGGTACCTGGATACTATTATATTCAATCAATGAGACAGTAATTTTTTATAAACAAAAGTAAGCTTCTGCCTCTTCTTTATTAAGGGACAAGACTACTCAATGATAAACTTTCTAAAAGTCATAAAACTAAAAAAGAAAACACAAAGCCATCATCATTGAGTTGATTCAGACTCCAGTAATACTAATAGGACAGACTATAATGACTCCTTCACAGGGTTACCACAGTGGAAAAGGAAAATCAAAGTAGAATTGACATTTTTTAATTATGATGTTAGTAAAGAATTTCTACTGTATCATTGGCTGCCAGAGAACAAACAAATCTGGGGTAGAAGATGTCCAGCCAGAATGCTCCTTAGAAGCAGACTTCATCTTGCTTACTTTGAACCTGTTCCCAGGATAGATCAATCCCTGGAGAAAAGTAAAACATACTGTGAAGCAGAAAGGGGGCGGGGACACAGAAAGAATGACTTTCAGTCAGATAGATCAACTCATTGCTGCAGCTACGGACTCAAATAAACTCGGGACTGTGAAGCCGGCACAGGAACGGGCAGTGTTCGGTTCTGTTAGACGGAAGTGTTTATGATTTAGGACCAATCTGATCACGTCGAACAATACTATTTACAAAAGCAGATGGCCACATCTTTCTCCTGCATAAAGTCAGGTGGGTCTGAACCGCCTTCCAATCAGCTAGCACTTTACCACTACACCAGGAGGTGTCCTTTCTAACAGACATAATGCCTCTAATTCTCCACATTTTCTCACTAACAAAAATAGAAATCTCTCAACTTGGGGCTAGCGAACACTTGACATAAGAACACACACTATATGTGTGTATACATCAGGTGATCGATACTCAACACAACACAGCATTTTCAAACTCTCCATAATATAAACTGATGATGTTCCTTCCTGAATAAAGACTGAGCATCCTGGGTATATGGACTAGTAATAATAATACTGACAGTTAAGTTCAGTGGCAGATAAGGGGAATGTTATGGTTATGATAAAAGGAGAAAGGAAGAGAAGAGGAGAAAACAGGACAGTCAACGATTTTCTGGAAAATGGAACACATGGACCCTTAGGTTTTATTGAGACAGAGAGACTACAGTGGAATCACTGGATGTAATAGGACATGAATTAGATGAGGATTAAGTCAAGAAACCGGAGCATGGTTATGGAGAAAGCGAGAAGACAAAGTGTCCTGTGATAAAGAAGAGACAGCTGATTCCACAAGGCAGGAGAACAGTGGAAAGGAAGGTGGCAGTGGGCTGAGGGCTTGCAAGAAGGAAGCCTGCAAACTGGAAAAAGTAATGGGACACGTTCAAAGGGGAAAATGAGTTGGCCAAAGGGCTCAGCATTAATAATGCTTCTTCTGATGAAGCACACTTTGGACTCACACTTGGTAAAGGCACTGGGTTTTAAAGCTCAAACAGTCTCATCAAATGAGTCCAATTTTGGGAACAAAGTCAGATGAGTTAAGGTGGACTTTACACTTCAGCCTAGAAGATCTTTGAGTCTACTGCTTCCTAATCTGAACTAAAACATCATCTCAGCTATGCTTTCATAAAAACTGCTTGAGAAATGGGATGTCAACATACACACTACACATTTCAATCTATTAGCTAGTTTTGCTTACTTTATGTAGCTTCTTAATAAAGTATCTCATTTTCTTCATTTTTTAGAAGTACTTAGACATCTGTTTTCCAAAGAAGTAGAAGTTATCTCTTGTGTTTAGAAGACGCACACTCTAAAACAATACTTGCATCAGTATTGATATTTTAAAATAGGAGTATATTACAAAAAAAGTATACAAAGCTTATATATTTACATAAAATTACCTCAATAAATATGAGAGAGCTGCCCAATCTAGAAAGATCCCCACTGGCTACTTGGCTCCACAGTCAACACACTTGGCACCAGCAGTCAGGAAATTAAAAGATGTACTGAAATGGGAAAGTCTGCTATTAGGGACCTCTCCAAAGTACTAAAGAGTAATGGTGTCACTCTGGAGACTAAGGAGTGCATGATATAGGCCATGGTCTCTGCAATAACCTGCTATGCATCAGAGAGTTGGACAATCACTAGAGAGGATAGAAAGAGTATTGAATATACTATGGACTGCTAAGAAAATGAACAGGTTCATCCTCAAGAGGGTTAAAGCAGGCTGCTTACTGAAGGCAAAGATTCTGAGGCTTTGTCTGACATACTTTGGACATGTTGCAAGGAAGGACCAGTCCTTGGAGAAGGAAGTCATGCTTGGGAGGGTTGGAAGGATAGTGCAGGAGAGGAAGACCCTCTATGAAGTGGGTTGATTCAGTGACTGGAGTAGTCGGGGTAAGTGTGTCAGAGGCAGTGCGATTGGCACAAGATAGAGCAAGGCTTAGGGCTGTTTGTTGTACATAGGGTTGCTAAGAGTTGCAGGTGACTCGATGGCACATAACAACAACAACAGGCTTCTTGGTCAGTGGGAGCTCTGGTGGCCTAGCATCAAGGAGATGACCCAGCAACTAAGAAGCACTCAATATGAACTGTGGGAGAAGGATAAGCAATCTCCTCCCGTGTGATTAACCTCTGAAAACCGACTGGAGGGTCAGCTATGGGTCGGTTCCAACTCAATGGTACACAACAGTCTCCTTGGCCATAGGGGTTTCCCCAGGACACAATAAACTAACCACAGCTCTCAATGCACTCCAATGCTTCAGTCTCTTGGCCTGGAGTATAAGCTATGGCAAAGATGCTTTCTTCATCTTCTTTATTTGCAAGGCTGTGATGTTTCAAGCCCCAAGCAGTTTTCAATTATGACTCCAGCTTTGTAGCTAGAATGAGAAGAAAACTGATTCTCACATGTCTCCATGTTGCAGACCTTGGTTCCATTCCCTCTGCCACTGAGTGTGACTGCACAAACCTTATGTGCACATAAATACATTCTACAAATACATTAACTACAAATACATTCACTAGTACACACACACACACACACACACACACACACACACGCACATGTTTGCTTCCTTTCTTTCACTTACAGCTCAAAAAACCCTGTGCCAAGACATACTATTTAAAAGAACCCTTTCCTAGTCGGTTTGCCTCAAACTCAGCAGCCACTGCCTCTTTGTCTGGCCTACGCTCTAGACTCAAAAGCTCCGCAATGACACTAGAGAGCCAAAAAGAGGAAGGGGGCCGAAGGGAGTGAAGGGGGAAACACCTGAGCAAACAAAGCCACTTCAATTCCCACATGAATCATCTCCAGCCCCCAAACCCTCCTCAGAAGACACAGAGACACCACATGGCAAATCAAACTGCTTCCAAAGTAAACTTGGAGCCTGAAAAAGAAACCGATGGGGATGTGGAAGAAGGTGCTGCGTGTTTGCAGATGGAAAGTAAACGGCTACACACCTTCTGACTCTGCTTATCAGAATGGGACAAGGCTTTTCACTACACTAAGCTTCTCAGAACAAACAAAAGAAGACCAAATCACCCAAAATTGGGCAGGTTGCTAATGAGATCTTCTGATTCTTCGGCATTATAGTTTTACTCACATTTCTTTTACAGCCTCCCCAAACAGTGTTTTCATTTTGTTTGCATAAACAATGAGAAATGTTCCCTAATATATATTTATAGGAATCTTCATTTGTATTGAACTATTTATTAAGGTACAATATTCTGACCTTTGATGTTTTTAGGTGCCTTCGAGTCCTCTGCATCTCAAGGCGACCCTATGAACAACAAATCAAATCGGTGTCTTCTCCGGCACCATCCTATTCATCTCCACTCTGCTCAAACCCACTGCTGCAGTTACTGTGTCAATCCACGTCATTCTTTCACCAACCCTCTACTATTCCCAGCATAGCTTTTCCAAGCATTGGTATCTCCTAACAAAGTGCCTGGGAGCTCTGATGGCCTAATGGTAAGAAGCTGTACTGTAATTCCAAATGCACATGGTTCTAATCCCACCCCCACCCCCCAACTGCTCTTTAGGAGAGGACAAGGTGATCTCCTCCAATGCCATTTACTGCCTCTGGAAACCTGCTGGAGAGTCAGCTATGGATTGGTTCTGACACAACGGCACGCAACAACAACAGCATGCACAAAGCGTGTGAGAGAAAGCCTGTTCACCCAATCTTTACTGCGGACCTGAGTTCTAGGTATTACTCATGAGTAAAGAGGAGAGGCTGAATAGTAATTAAACAGATGACATCACACAGCCTCTGACTTCAACATACACATGGTCTAGTGGAGAAGGAGCCCTGGCGATGCAATTGGTAAGCATTCAGTTGCTAACTGAGAGGTTGGTGGTTTGAAGCCACCAGCAGCTCTAAGGACAAAAGACATGGAATTTGTTTCCACAAAGACTTACAATCCTGGGAACTCCACAGTGAAGTTCTTCTCTGTTTATAGGGTTGCTGTGAGTTGGAAGTGAATTGACTGTAGTGGATTTGACTTGGTTTATGCTAAGACTCATGGAGACTGAGTTATCAATGACTGATGAGAGCATGTACAGAGGGCAGGGCCGCCACCCTGACGGAGGGCGCTCATGGCGGTTACGCAAAAGGGTCACTGAGCAAAGATGTGACAAGCTTCACAATGTGGAGAAACGGCATGAGGAAAGAAAAGGGTGGAGAAAGCGATGGTAGCTTAGTGTGGTCATGCGGGAGTGCAGTTTAAAAAGAGAGTCTTCTAGAGTCTTAATTTTGGTTTAAAGTAATATAGAACTGGACTGGAAACGTTTAAACAACAAATGTGCTTGGTTTACTCAACTGAAAAAGTCAAAGGTAGTGGGAGCTCCAAACAAGGCCTGGTCCAAGGCTTCCTAACATCAAGGGCATGTTTCTCTCCTTTCTTCCCCTCTGCCTTCCTTAGGGTTTGCCTCACCCTTAACATGGCAAAATTGGGGGGGGGGGGATGTATCCCAAAGAAGCTCCTATGTGCATCCGAGACCATAAGATGGTACCTTTTGTTGACCAGGAAAGAGAAGTATCTTTGTCCCAGCATTCCAAGCAAAATTTGACATCAACTGACTAGAGTGTGTTAGATCACACAGCTCAGGACTGAAACAATGGCTGTAGCTAGGGATGTGAAAATCAATTGGTTTTGCCCAGCGCCTCAAGCCAAGAGCATGGTCCGTTTCCCCAGAATCACAGGAATTCCCAAACAAGTGATGGGATGTAGGGGAAGAAATGATGGATGCTGAGAGGACAACCCATAAGCTACGACCATGTTAAGGTAGCTTAAGAACACTGCACAGACACAACTACTAACAAGTCTTTGACAATGAGGTTTAATGAACTCTTTCAGTGTAATGCCTTCAACACAAGCCGGCAGCCACACAGTTCTTGGCACATGAGTCCTCAGCCCATTACAGCAAATTACTTCTTCACCAGCAGAGTCTCAATGAACTCAATTATGCAAAATCCTATTCGTTTCAGCACGGCTGCTGCCCAATATGGAACACGCATGCAGTGAAATTCCCATGCTAACACTTAGAGAAAGCTGGCCTGAATAAGAGGCCTGTCACGAATATTCTTTTCACATGGCCCTGTGTCACGGACCCAAGGTAGAAGATGCGGAATCTTCCACCCAGGGCAAGGTTAAAAGCAAAACACAGCAGAAAGAGTCTTTGTAAGAGAAAGATTCGAATGTATTCTGCTTCACTGTTTTAAAAACATGAACTCTTTAAGAAAAACAAAAAGTATGCATGTGCAAAACGACCTACAAACATACAAGACCATTCCATTTCCAAAATGTTCATCTGCAATCTTGTTAGTCACACTTCCCTCTTGTTTTGTTGAACAAGAAAGGACTCATCATTGAAATGAAAACCAAGAACAAAGACAACCCAGGAGAGAAATGTCCAAATGACTTAAAACAAGCTGTAAAAGAGCCTGTTTCATCATGAGGCATCAATGTGTTTCTATCCTTAGATAATGTTTTTCTAAAAAGTAAAACTTTTTTCCAATGATGGAAAAAATATATACGTCACACAATTAATACCCAGTGCAACAACCTGATACTCTTATTGGTACCAACTGTAGCAATAAAATTGGTAGGCTTATATTTCAAAAGACTCTTAAAAGGAAGATGCTGAGCCTCTTCTTTGATAGTAGCAGTGTCTTTCTGCAACTATCAGTCAAGTGTAAACGAGGAGGTTCTCAAGTCCATGCCTATTGGGAGGAGGGCTCTAAGAATCTTTTTGTGGATATTTACATGTACTGAAAGATGCACTTATTTCCTCCTGTGACTCAGCCTAGGGAAGGCTTTCTTTTGGTGGGGGTGGTGTCATTTTGCAATATCAATGACAACTATGACATAGTCTTTCTATACCAGAAGTGTGTTCCCAAACCCAAAAGCTGTTTCTCTGGTTGTTAGGCATTTTGATCTACTTGGGGTAGATTTTTTTTCTGCTCCAATATACACTCCCAAAAAGAGCAGATGGGATTAGAACTTTTCTCTCCTGTTTAGCCAGAACTTGGTTTTGAAGTATCACACTGAAGAATTAAAGCAGAAAATCAATGGTTTTATTTAAACACAGTACTACTCTAACCATGGACAGCCAAGAAAATAAACAGATTCAACCTGGAGAGGGTTAAACCAGGTTGCTCCTTGGAGGCAAGGATTCTGGGGTTTTGTCTGACATATTTTGGACATGTTTTAAGGAGGGAAAGGTCCTTGGAGAGGGACATCATGCTTGGGAGGGTGGAGGGACAGCACATGAGAAGAAGACCCTCTATGAAGTGGATTGATTCAGTGACTGGGGTAATCGGCATGGGTGTGTCAAAGGCAGTCTGACTGGCACAGGATAGAGCAGAGTTTAGGGCTGTTGTACATAGGGTCGCTATGAGTCGCAAGCGACTCGATGGCACATAACAACAACTCTAAGCATCAGAGAAAGCTACCAAATATTTCCCCTCTTGCTTATCTGGTTTACTCTTACTCTCACAAGACAGTGGAGAAACCTAGAGTCAGTAACATACCACTTTGTACATAACTGGAGGAGAAATGAACGGACTACAAGATGACCCTCCAATGAGTGACCAAAGTTGTAAATCACACAAAAGGAAGTTTCCCATCTTTTTCCCAGGGAACCCTGATGGACTCAACCCTCCAGAAAGGTTGGCGTCGGGGTTAGCAACGACACTTTTGATGGACAAAGCCACTGAAGCTTCCACTGTACATAAGAATACACCACCAATTTCACCTGCAAAGTGTTGGAAGGTCTTTGATCTACTATTTAGCAATCTTGCAAGCACAGAAAAATAACAACTCCTAAATTCCAATCTCCTCTTCAATTCAGCCCTAATACAAGGATGTTGCAAAAAAGCAGAAGAGTCATGTACAATAAAATGCTTTGTGTTATTCAACGCCGAGTATTTTTGTTATTATAATACCACAGCCTGAGGGAGTATAAAATGCATATTTATGGTGCATTCACTCGTGAATGTTTGATATGTACTAACATACTAAAGAAGTTTTGGTAAACAGAAAAACTGACTTTCTGCCAAACACAAAGATTTTATAGCAAGAAGATATTAAGCCTAGAGTCCCTACTCAAACAGTGGGTTCTCTACTCAAACATTAAATCTAACTAGTCCCTTCACTCTGGATAGGAGCAGGTGACCTCCCCTGTGCTCTTGGATTCATGAGATACAAAAATGATACAAAGTAGAAAGACGGGACTTGTAAGCCCACACATTCTATTATTGTGATACTATTGTGTTACTTTTCAAGCAATCTTAATCATGTATTCTCCACCAACAAATATCAAGCATACTGGCAAAGTTCACATGGAAGTTTATTACTGTCTGCTTATTCTTGCTGTGGGTTCTAGCTCTATAAACTATAAACGTGAGGCACAGCAAAATAATAGCTGCTATGAGCTCTGGTGGCCTAGTGGCAAAATGCACTGCAAATTTGAAATCACCAAGGGAAAAAGATGAGCAATCTCCATCAAAGCAATTAACTGCCTCTGAAAACCTGCTGGAGGGTCAATCATGGGTTGGTTCTGGCTCAATGATACTCAACAACAACACAGTATAAGTTAAAGAGCCTTGATGGCATAATGGTTAAGCACTCACGTGCGAACCAAAGGTCAGCAGTTCGAAGCCACCACCAGCTGCTCTATGGGTGACAGATGTGGCAGTCTGTTTTTATAAAAATGTTCAGCCTTGGAAACACCATGGTGCAATTCTATTCTGCAATTTAGTCATTATGATTCACTATCAACTCAACAGGTTTATGCACAAGCTGAAGTGGCGAGCAAAGAACTCAGGAATAACATCTGGCTACCCAAGCACTAGATCTTTTGAATAAATGCAAGCAGAAGGTATGTAGTCATTTAAAAAAAAAGCCACAATTCGCTATTTTGGAAGATGTTCTATATGAAAATTAGCTAAAGGGAAAAAAGTTCTATTTATACATACTAAGTAAGCATGATTACACCAACTCTACTGCCATTTATTCAACAAATATTTACTGAGTGCTCGTTATGAGCCAAGAGCTGGGGATAGAGCAGAAAACAAGACAGAAACAGTTCCGGCTGCTGGGAGCCGGATAAACAGCAGAGGAGCCAGGCTAATCAAAACCAAAGTATTAACTGATTACAAACAAAAGTGGCTGCCACACAGGGGTGAATAGACAGGTGTGCCCACAAAGTCCAACACTGGCAAAGAGCAGGAAAGGGTTCCTAAAGGCTTCCCCTAAGAAAGTATTTTTTTAAGAAAGTATTATATCTAAGATTGTTAGGATTCCAGAAATTCTATGGGTCAACAGAAAGAACTGAAAACAGAAAGTATAATCTATGACTACTGA
>NW_006399764.1:11638092-11640387 GCF_000299155.1 Elephantulus edwardii | reverse complement strand
TGGTAAGAAACGGTGCTGCAACCCCAAAGGCACTAGGTTCAAATTCACTTGCTGTTCCATGAAAGAAGAATGGATAATCTCCTCCCCTGCAATTGATTGTCTCTAAAAACCCACTGGAGGGTCTGTGCTATGGGTCAGTTGTGACTCAATGGTATACAACAACATACATTAAAGCAGTTTAGATCATTTGGAGCCATGGTGACCTAGAGTACTACATGCTGGGCTGCTGGTCAGAAGATCAGGAGTTCTAATCCACCAACAAACAGCCTTGAAAATCTTGTGGAAGGTTGCCAGGAGTCAGAATTGATTCAACAACAATCATTCTGGTGTGGTTTTGGTATGAAATTCTATAATAAAAATATAAAGTGGCCAGGGAATATGAATCCATGTTAAATAAATCGCATTAAAAATTATGCACATTACAACAATCCCAGAGGAGAGTGGTTCAAATGCACCAGATGCTCTGCTGGAGAAGGAGGGACAATCTCCTCCTATACCAGTCAGATCCAGTTTGACGGTACACACACACAAAATAATTTTTTAAAAAAGAACAAAAATTATACACATCATTGCCAGTGAGCAAAGAATATAATTATAGTAATTTAAAACAAAGGAAAAATTACTTACACACTCATATTCATTTTCCCTTTAAAAAATAGGAATTGAAATACTCAAACTTTTAATTCTGAAGAGTATCCCCAAAATAACTAATCTCAAGATAAATTCCTGTAATTGGAACACCTCTGATCAAAAGAAAACTCCTGTCCTTTTCAGAGACCACCTGGGCAGCTAAGGAACTATTATTCTTCTATGCTAATGACGCCTGGATTTAATCACCCACTTTATAAAAAAACACAAAACAAAACAAATAATCATTGCATTCCAGTTGACAATCTGTGTTCCAAGTTTCCTTTCCAAAATCATCTTTAAAGTCCAAGCAAATAAAAACCACCAGACATGGTTGCTTACAGAACTGACACAAGCCCTTGATTCCAACAGACCCGGTGGGCATCAAGCATTCAGGCACATTATGAACATCTCCACACAAGGCGAGCTTTTTTTTAAGGTACTGAACTGAAGTTTACATCGACAAATCTGTTTGATCTCTGCAGTCGCAAAACCATATGGCACACAGAGAAAAACAAATTATCTCTGCTTATGAAATAAGAAACTCTGTAGGCTTGGGGGTAGACCAACAGCCAGAATTGTCCTGGTTCCCGCGTATCACTATATTAACTCTCTCTCAAATCCTCTCGAACAATGTCAAGTTTTGGGGTTTTGTTTGGGAGCAAAGATTAGAGACAAGGAGTGGGAGATTAGGAGAATCCTAATGGCAACCCCAGCTGCAAGAATTTCAGCACTCATTTTTTCTACAAATATTTTATATATAATACTTTTGTACTTAAGTGTCCTTAATATTGAGGGAAATACAAAACCAAGCCTGTCAATATTTACAATGTAGTACACAGATTATGCTGGTAAAGAGGGTTGTGCCCTTGTACTAAGGAATTTGTAGCTTTCAGAACAAAAGTAGTTTCATAATCAGTGTAATTTCCCAGTCACTGTGGCATAGAATCAACAGCAAAAACAGGAGATGGTAATTTAAAGTCATTTAAAACACAGAAATCTAGGGAGCTCTGGTGGCCTAGTGGCAAGAAGCTGCACTGCAATCCCAGAGGTGAGTGGTTCAAATCCACCAGATGCTCTGCTGGAGAAGGAGGGACAATCTCCTCCTGTACCAGTCAGATCCAATTTTATGGTACACACACACACACAAAAAAAAATTTAAACAAAAAAAAAAAAACCCCAAGATAGAAATTTGTACATTCAATGGTTTATTTATTGCAAAAACCTTTTTTAAGAAACATAAATGCAGACTATACATGTGGACTTCACTTGATGGGATGTACAGGAGTCAGATCGATTACATCTGTGGTAAGAATCACTGGGGAAGCTCAATATCAGCTCTGAGAACTAGGCCAGGTGCTGATTGTGGAACAGACCACCAACTACTCATATGCAAGTTCAAGCTGAAGTTAAGCAAGTTAAATCCACAGGAACAAAAGTTTGACCTTAAGTCTATCCCACTTGAATTTCAGGACCATCTATCTCAGAAACAGGTTTGAGGTCTTGAACACAGAGGAGTGAAGACCAGATGAGCCGTGGGAGGATATCAAGAACACCATACATGAAAATGAAGTCTATGGGGGAGAGAATAGTCTAAAAGTATTATATTTTAGGGCATTATTTTTATTGTAGGAGTATGCAATGAGGGTTGCAGAGTGGATTATATTT
>NW_006399764.1:11625892-11637908 GCF_000299155.1 Elephantulus edwardii | reverse complement strand
ATGGATGTCAGAGGAAACCCAGTATTGCACTAGAGCACCGAGAAGCCAAAGCAAAGAAAACAAATTAGGGAGCTGAACAGAAGATTTTAATGGTCAGCCTGGAAAGGCAAAGTAAATTACTATAAGGAAATGTGCAAAGAGCTGGAGTCCGAAAATCAAAAGGGCCAAACTCGCTCAGCATTTCTTAAGCCAAAGGCACTGAAGAACAAAGTCAAGCCTCGCATTGCAATACTTAAGGATGGTTTGGGCAGAAGAGTAAAGAAGCATTAAAAGAAGATAAAAGTCTACAGATTCACTGTACCAAAAGGAATTGGATGACACAGAAGAATTTCATGAAACAATGTATGAACAAGAGCCTGTGGTGATGAAGGAAGAAGTTCAAGTTGCTCTGAAGGAATTGGCAAAAAAATAAGGCCCCAGGAAATGATGGCATACCACTTGATATATTTCAACAGACATTGCCCTGGATGTGCTCATGAAGTTGTACCAAGAAATCTGGAGGACACCAACCTGGCCAACTGACTGGAAGAAATTCTTATTTGTTTCCATTCCAAAGAAAGGTGACCTGACAAGAGTGTGGAAATTATCAAACAATATCATTAATATCACAATGCAAGCAAGATTCTGCTAAAAATTATCCAAAAATGACTGGAACAGCATAACAGAGAACGGCCAGATATACAGGCCAGGTTTAGAAAAGGCCATAGGGATATTATAGCTAATGTGAGATGAATTTTGGCTGAAAGCAGAGAATACCAGAGGACTGTCTATCTGTGTTTCACTGACTATGCAAAGGTATTTGAGTGTGCGGATCACAACAAACTGTGGCTGGCTCTGAGAAAAATGAGAATCCCAGAACACTTGATTGTGCTTATGTGAAGCCTATACCGGACTAGGAGGCAGTCATCATAGAGCAAGAAAACACTGCGTAGTTCAAAATTGGGAAGAGTGTATGCTAGGGATGCATCCTGTCTCTGTATCTTTTCAATCAATATGCAGAAAAGATCATCATGGGAGGGTGGGGCATATGAGGAGGAGTGTGGTATCAGGATTGGAGAAAGACTCATCAACAATCTACTTTATGCAAATGACACAACCTTGCTTGCTAAAACTGTGGAAGACTTGAAACATTTGCTGCAGAGTATCAAGGATCGCAGCCTAAAATATGGATTGAAGCTCAACATCAAGAAAGCAAAGATTCTCATCACTGAGCCAACTGGCAGCATCATGTCAGTTGGTGAAGAGATTAAGATTGCTAACAGCTTCAGTTTGTTTGGCTCTGCAATCAACACTCTCGCTACCAGCAGCCAGGAAATAAAAAAACAAATTGCATTAGAGAAGTCTGCTGTCAGAGACCTCTCCAGAGTACTGAAGAGCAATGATGTCACTTTGTAGACTAAGGTGCACCTAACACAGTCCATGGTCTTTGCAATCACTTGCCGTGAGTCGGAGAGCTGGACAATGACTAGGGAAGAGAGAAGGAGAATTGATACCTTTTAACTGTGGTGTTGGAGAAGAGTACTGAATATACCATGGACTGCTAAGAAAACTAACAGGTTCATCCTGGAGAGGGTTAAACAAGGCTACTTCTTGGAGGCAAATATTCTGAAGCTTTGTCTGACATACTTTGGACACGTTGCAAAGAGGGGCGTCATGCCTGGGAGGTTGGAGGGACAGCACAGGAGAGGAAGACCCTCTATGAAGTGGACTGATTCAGTGACTGGGGTATTCAGGTTGGGTGTATTGGAGACAGTGAGATTGGCACAGAATAGAGGAGGGTTTAGGGCTGTTGTACATAGGATCGCTATGAATCGCAGGCGACTTGACAGCACATGACAACAAACAACAACAAGACAGCAGAAAAGATTCATTTCTGGAGTGTGTTCTACGCTGATACACAGGGGCTTGCTGTGTCTCAGAACAGACTCAACAGCAACACGTATGAATGAATATCTGGGAGGTTGGGGGCTTGTGTTTTTATTTGCTAGGAACATTTGGAAATTATATATTTTCTTTATTATTGTTACTATTTGTGTATGTGTGTATCATCAAATCAGATCTGACTGGAACAGGAGGGGATTGCCCCTCCTTCTCCAGCAGAAAATCTGGTGGATTTGAACCGCATTACCTCTGGGGTTGCAGTGCAGCTTCTTGTCACTAGGCCACCAGATCTCCCTGAAATTATATCTTTTATATAAAATTTTAATTGTGATTTTAATGACCATTGACAGAGAAATTTGCACATTTTAACCCCTCTACTTTCCTTCTCCTTTCCCAATCCACACCCCATCCCCATATTCTTTGTGTGGGGAGAAAGAATATAACATTTTTTACTTAACAGAAAACATTATTCTTAAGAGTAACTACTGTCACTAAACCAACTTCATGTCATGGTGACCTTTATCAAGTTTCCCAAATAAGAAAAGAAATTGTCCACTTTTTTTCCTCAGAGCCCACTGGTGGATTTGAGCTGCTAACCTTCTGGGAGGCAGAGCAGCACATAAGACACTACATCATGAAGCTCCTTATTCTAAATAATAACAGCCTTCACCCAACAGGCTATTGGCGAAATCAACAAAGGAAAAGATGCGGATAATGTAAGTGATGTTACGACAGAACCACTGAAACAAAAGGATAATTACAGAATAGTATGGACCACTGTATTTCCACAAACATAAAAACTTAAGAGGAAAATGGGGAAAATCCTAGAAAAACACTAGCTACATAATCGAACTAACACAAACTGTGGTAGAAAATTTTACCTGACTCCTACAAAGAAACTGAAAAGTCATGAAAAGATTCCCAGCAAGAATTTAAAAAATTCTATGAGTGGGCAGGGAGGAAAGTGTGCAACAATGAATGAGTGGAAATCCAGAATCTCTGTAAACTTTCATTAAAATAATTTTTAAAAAAGAAAAAAACAAAGCAAAACAAAACAAAAAAAAAACTTAAGAAGCTCGGGCCGGAGTCTTTACTATGAAACACTCAGAGGAGCATTGACACCAACCCAACTCAAACTATGCAAGAGAATAAAAGTGGATGGACAGACTCCCAAATTCAGAATATAAGCAAGTATAACACTGGTACCAAAGCCAGAAAAAGAATTACGTTGTTGTTGTTATGTGCCATCGAGTCGTTTCCGACTCATAGCGACCCTATGCACAACAGCTCTAAACCCTGCTCTATCCTGCGCCAACCACACCGCCTCTGACACACGCATCCCGATTACCCCAGTCACCGAATCGATCCATCTCATAGAGGGTCTTCCCCTCCTGCGCTGTCCCTCCACCCTCCCAAGCATGATGTCCCTCTCCAAGGACCCGTCCCTCCACAGTTACCTTTCATGAATACAAATACAAAAATTCTCAACAAAATTCTAGCCAGTATAATGCAACATCATATCAAAAAATAATACATGATGGCTAAACTGCTGCTGCTGTTTTTTGCTGTTGCTGTTGCTGCTGAGTTGCCTGAAAGTCATAGTGACCCCTATGTACAATAGCTCTGAAGCCTGCTCTATCCTGAGCCAGTATCACTGACTCCAACACACAAACCCCCATTGCCCCTGTCACTTTATCAATACATCTCATCCAGGGTCTTCCTCTCCTATACTGTCCCTCCACCCTTCTGAGCATGATGTCTTTCTCCAAGGACCAGGCCCTCCTGGCCAAGCGCCTGAAGTACAATTCATAATAAATACACAATGATGGTTCAACATTAGAAAAATAATCAGTAAGCAATCAAAATAATCAACCACATAAATAAAGGAAAATAACCACATGGTTATGATAATTGATACAGAGAGAGGATTTCATGAAATCCAACACCATTTCCTGATTTAAAAAGGGGGAAAAAATTCAGCAAAACAGATATAGGAAGGAAATTCTTCAACACAAAGACATATACATAAAACCAACGGCAAACATTATTCTTAACAAAGAAATCTGAGAATGGGAAGCAGGCCATAATGTTCTTTATTACCTCTCTTAGTCAATAGTGTGTGAAGTCCTTGTCAGATGAGTCAAAAGAGGAAAATAAAAGGCATCCAAATTGGTAAGAAAAAAGCAACATTACCCCTGCCTGTAGATGGCATTATCCTGTAATTCCAGAAGTTCTGAAATTCCATAAATTCTGTAACAAATCTTTTGGAATTCCTAACGCAAGATTCACTAAACTGGTAAAGAGGTAGAGTATAAGATCAACAAACAAAAAAATCAGTCAAATTCCTCCCCATTACTACAGGAAACTCTAAAAGGGACATTAGGAAAATAATACCATTTTCAGTAGCCACCGAAAAGATCAAGCACTGAGGAATAAATCTAATAAGGATGTATAATATTCATGCGAAGAAAACTACCAACAGTTGTAGCTGCTGCTCTTACAGCTCGTAACAATGCTGTCATTCAGGACCTTGCCCTATCCTGTGCCATCCTCACAAGGTCATACACGGAAAAGCACAGCAGGCTCTGTGATAGGAAGATATAACATGTGAAACACTAACCAAAATTATTAACACAGTGACTACAATGAGCTTGAGAATGAACGTGATCTTGAGGATGGTAAAAAACAGGATCGCTCTACATCCCAGCCGACTCAGTGACACCTATTCACCACCACCACCAAAGTTACCTATAGATACAACGCTATCTCAATCCATATTGTATTACCATTTTTTAAAGAAATGCACAGAGTAATCACAAACTCTCTAAACAAAGCAAAGAAACCTCGCATAAGCAAAAACACTACTGAAGGAGAAGTTCCGAGACTGGGAAGTATGAAGCCTCTTGTTTTGTTCTTCTTCTCCTTAAATTCTTACCACTGGACCAATAAGCAGCATCATGATGGATGGAGACGAGATTGAAACTGTCAACAGCTTCTTCTTGCTTGGATCCATAATTAACACCCTTGGTACAAGCAGTTAGAAAATAAGGAGATGCCTTGCAATGGGGAAATCTGCAGTTAAAGACTTTTCCAAATTATTGAGTAATAGTGATGTCAGTCTGAGGACTAAAGATACATCTGATTCAGGCCATAGTCTCTCCGATTACTAGCTATGCATCTGAGACCTGGACAATGAATAAGGATGACAGAAAAAGAATTGAGCTGTGATGTTGGAGAAGAGCACTGAACATCCTATGGACAGCCAAGAGAACAAATAGTTATGTCTTGGAGAAAGTGCAGCGTTCTTTGGAGGAAAGAATGATGAGATTTTGTCTCACATACTTTGGGCATGTTGCTAGGAGGTGCTATTCCTTGGAGAAGAACATGATGTTGGGAAGGGTGGATGGTCAGTGAAGGAGAGAAAGGTCTTCAAGCAGGTGGACTGACATGGTGACAGCCACAATGGGCTCCTGTGTGTCAGGAAGTGTGAGGATGACTCAAGTCAGAACAGGGTTCAGATCTTTTGTTTGCTATGAGTTGTGCTCAATTTGATGGCACCTCATAACAACTATTTCAAGTGTTGCAGTTACTTTGTCAATCCATCTTGTTGAGGGACTTCCAATCTCCGACATTACACCTTTCCAAGTATGTTTTACCTTTTCCCAAAAAAATACAAACTCAAATGACAGCCTCCACTAGTCTGAGATCAGAAACAACTGAATGATTCCCAGCTACTGCTACCAACCAGTTAGTTTGATCTGATTAGGATCAAAATAAGAGGTCCTGGATAGAGTGGGTAAAGCTGCTCCTCAAAACAACCAACTAAATCAGATGAAAGGGTGGAAGGATAGATGAATGAAAAGAGGGAAGTCAGGCAAGAAGTGGGAAGAGGGTTTTAACACCGTGGGAGTTCCATCTAATGTCATGTAGTAAAATGCATACAGACTGATGAATGAGAAATTAGTCCACTCTATAGATGTGCACCCAAAGTACAGTAAAATAAACTATATACAGAATAAAACAAGTATTAAGTAAAATTAGTATTAAAAAAAAATAGCTTTACTTGACCTGCCTCTCTTGTCTGGCAGAACTGACATCATACAAGTATTTCCCTAATGCTTAATTGATAGAAAACAGAGTAAGTTCTCTTTTGAAGTCCAGACTTTGAATTGTTGTTGTTAAATGCTGTCAAGTCAACCACAACTCTTATCAATCAGATTCGAACCCTGTCCTGTCCTGTACCATCCTTGGTATCCTCAACCAATTTGGGTCCACTGCAGCAAGCTATGTAGAAGGATGAGCAATCAATCTCCTCCCATGCGATTAATAACTGCCTCTGAAAACTCACTGGGTGGGGGGACGGGAGGGGGGGAGATCATCAACTATGTGTCATTTCCAACTCTATGGTACACAACAGTACATCTCCTGATTCCTAGACTGATGGTTTTAAAGATGCTGCTTTAGATCTAAGGAAAATGAAACCACTGATAATTTCAATCTTCCTCTATCATGAGGTTGATATGTTAGTTTGAGGGTCAAGGTATGCCTTATTCAGGCCATGATCTTTCTAATCACTTTCTATGCTGCTGTGAGCTAGTCGGTGAATAAGAATGGCAGGAGAAGAATTGATGCCTTTGAACTGTGGTGCTGGGGAAGAGTACTAAATATCCTATTGACTGCCAAAAGAACCGTTATATCTTGGAGAAGAAGCAACGTGAGTGTTCCTCTGGAGCCATGGGCTCAAGTGTAACAGGGACTGTGAGGATGGCACGGGATAGGACAGTGTTCAGATCAGTTGTTTATAGAGTTGCTATGAGTCATACTCAACTCAGCAGCACCTAACAACAAAAACATGATTCTGCTTATTGGCCCAGGAGGGAGGATTTTCATTTTCTTGATACTGAGCTGTGATCCTTACTGAGGACTGTAGTTGGTGATCCTTACTGAGGACTGTAGTTGTTGATCCTCTGCAGCACGCACTTCAGGTCCTCCTCACTTACAGCAAGCAAGGTTGTGTCATCAGCAGAACACAGGTTCTGGAACCTTCCTCCAATCCTGATACTACATTCTTCTTCAACTGAATGAGTGCATTTGGTACATTCAATGATTTATTCTTAGCAAACATCGCCTTTTTTAAGAAACACAAATGGTTTCTATACACATAGACTTCACCTGATGGACTGCACAAGAATCAGATTTACTACATCTGTGAAAAGAATCACAGGAGAAGCTCAACATCAGAAGACAAAAGCAGGCCAGGTGCTGACTGTAGAACAGACCATCAATTACTGCTGTGCAAGTTCAAATTAAAGTTGAAGAAAATTAAAACAAGTCCACAAGAGCCAAAATATGATCCTAAGTCTTTCCCACCTGAATGTAAAAATCATCTCAAGAACAGGTTTGAAGCACTGGACAAGAAGGATCAAAGACCAGAGGTATTGTGGGATGACATCAAAGAAATAAGTCAAGAAGAGAACAAAAGGTCCTTACGGAGACAGGGGACGGGGGAGAAGACAAAAATGGATGTCAGAAAAGACTCTGAATTGTTGTTGTTGCTGCTGCTGTTGTTGTCATGTGCTGTAGAGTCAGAGCCTCAACTCATAGCTTACCTTCCAGTGGGTTTTCAGAGGTAGTAAATCAGGAGGGAAGAGACTGCACATCCTTTTCCCACAAAGCATCTGGTGGACATGAACCACATCCCTCGGGCATTTCAGCACAGCTGCTTAGCACTAGGCCACCAGACCTCCCTGACTTTGAATTAGAGTGTCTCAAAAACACTGGGTCACAGAAGCAGTACCTTCTCTTTTATGCCACATATCAGGCTGTGAACCACAAAGTCTGGGATTTGAATCCACCAGCCACTCCACAGAGGAAATATGGGTAGACTCCTCCCATTAAGATTTATTGCTTCAGAAACCCAGTGTAGGGACCCTGTTAGCCAGAACCAATTCCACAGCAGCGGGCTTGGGTTTTTAGGTGCCCAGTACTTTCCAGACAGTGCCCTCAACAGGTCAAAGCTCAAACCCTGGTTGACATGCTAGGTGGGCTCCCCAGAGCCTGAGGTAGAGGAGTGCAGCAGCCTGGAGGAAGGAAACAAGGCAAGTTGGGCAGAGTTCAAGGAAGAAACAGTATCCCTTCAGTTATGATCACTCCACATGTAAATACCTTGAAAACATGCAGTCCTGGAAAAATCAACATGTACCTGAGTAACAGCATTAATGGTTTTCCCTGAAATCTGATTCCATGATTTCTAAATATCGTTATACTTAAAAAAATTTTTTTTAAAAAAAATCAACTGTTAACTAGAAGAGATCATTCGGAAAGCAGGGCTTTATGAGGAGGAGTGTGACATCAAGTTTGGAGGAAGACTCATTAATAACCTACAATATGTACATGATACAACCTTGCTTGCTGAAAACTGAAGACCTGAAGCACTTGCTGCAAATGGTCAACGACTAGAGTCTTCAATATGGATTGAAGCGCAACATCAAGAAGGCATAAATTCTCACCACTGAGCCAACTGGCAGCACCATATTAGATGGAGAAGAGATTACAATTACAGCTTGCTCAAATCCCCAATCAACACTCACAGTCAGGAAATCAAAAGACGAATTGCATTGGAAAAATCTGCTATCATGGACCTCTCCAGAGTGCTGACGAGCAACGATCTCTGTCTATATACAAAGGTGCACCTAATCCAAGCCATGGTTTTCTCAATTACTTGTTATGCTTCAGAGAGCCGGACAATGACTAAGAATGACAGGAGAAGAATAGATGTGTTTGAGCTGTGGTCTGGAAAGAGTCTTATACATAACATGGATTGCCAAGAAAACAAATAGGTTTGTTTTGGAGAGGGTGATACCAAGTTTCTCCTTGGAGGTGTGGATTTTTAAGTTCCACCTCACATACTTTGGGCACGTGGCCAGGAGAGACTAGTCCTTGGAGAAGGACATCATGCTCAGAAGGGTGGATGGGCAGTACAAGGGAGGGAGCCCCTGGATGAGATGGATTGACATAGTAACTGGGGCAAATGGGGTTGGTGTGCCAGATTTAGTGAGACTGGCTCAGGTCAGGGAAGGGTTCAGAGCTGCTGGATATAGGGTCACTATATATCACTGGCAACTCAGTGGTACATAACAACAAAAACATAATATGACATGTTTGGAAGCAGAAGTGGCATCCCCTTTCTAAATAACATGCCTCCGGAAACTCTATGAACTTTGATAAATGTTGATAGTTGTAGGGGGGCTTCAAGCCTTTTGTTCAGAGGGTCACTATGAGTCGTGTTCGACTCAAACCCAATCAATGACAAAAACAACATACAGACATGAGCCACAATGGAGAACGCATTGTATTTATTCACTATCTAATCTTGCTGTCCCAGGCCAAGAGGTGGATGGCATCAATCATTTGGCAGGTAACAGTTGAAGAATGCCTTTCCTTTTCTTACAGCTGAAATTTCTTCTGATAAATCAAGTGAAAGGCACTTCTGGATTCTCCATAAGTGTGTGGAAAGA
Organism: Elephantulus edwardii; assembly: GCF_000299155.1. NCBI lineage: Eukaryota > Metazoa > Chordata > Mammalia > Macroscelidea > Macroscelididae > Elephantulus > Elephantulus edwardii. Next base: position 11,628,510 of record NW_006399764.1, on the reverse strand, counting down.
TGCAGTCCACAGAAATTGACAGTTGTTGTTATGTGCCATCAAGTCATTTGCGACTCATAGCAACCCTTCCCAATTTTCAACCATGTGGTGTTACCCTGCTCTGTTCTGACGACTGCCTCTTGGTCCAAGTATAGGTTTCGCATTAGCACGATTAAATGTTCTGGGATTCCCATTCTTCTAAGAGTCAGCCACAGTTTGTTATGATCCACACAGTCAAACGCCTTTGCATAAAGTCCACAGAGACACCCAGAATATGCAGCTTCTCATCTCCAGTGGTTCAAAAGAACCATAGGTCTCACAGAGGAAAGATGGGCCATCTCCTGTAATACATCTTCTCTCACCTCTAAATGCCCATGGGACAGCTAGCTAGGAGTCAGCTCTAACCTGACAGCAATGAGTTTTGCATCGACTTGTTCAGTAGTAACTCCTGCTCTTCTGCCTTCACCAGGGGAGCTTCCAATCTCTCTCGAAACTTAACTACCTCCAGTATTTAAGATTGAGGAGCCTACTGGGTTGGGTTGGGCTTTTTGGGGGGTTGGGGGTTCCCTTCCTTTCAGTGAAGCCTTGTCTACACTTCTTGGCCACAGAGAGAGAACCAAGGGGAGTTACAACTATCGGTTTCTATATTTGACCTTCTTTGTGTGGTTAAAGGTTTTGGTGTCTATCACTGTAGTAAGAAAAAGGAATGTGAACTGCATGAATGGCAAAGAGAATCACCCAAAGGAAAAGGGGGGCGGGGAGGCTCAGTCAAAGGTTCTCATTGCCCAAGTTAGGATACCACAAAAAATAACTTTAAATGAATGAGTGAGGAAGTGAACGAACCCTGCCAGAGCAGACACTCATTTAACAAGTAAGACCTTTCCACAGCATTTTCACAGGAGCATTTTGGAATTCTCATGTTTTGAAAAATGAGACACTGAATGATACACTTAGCCAAATATTCTGATCTGTCATCATTCTAAAAATATGGGCCCATCTTTCAGCAAACAAATTAGCGGGTAATACATCATCCCCAAGTGCACACTCGTCTCTGGGAGCTCTATAAATACTGAGTGATCATGACGGGCAGTTACTGAGCTTAAAGCATAAGAAAAACTACTACTTCACTTCAGTCACACTGCAAAAGGCCCTTGTATGAAAAATAGGTAGTATGGTGTGGTGGGGGGTGGGGAAGAGATGCTTTGGGTACTGAAATCCTTTCAGGGGAGAGAAAAAGAGGAAACAGATAAGAATAATATCCTTATTTAATGGTGGGGGGGGGTACTGAAATCCTGAGTAATGCTTGACTCCAGTACTGCTTCTAAGTGTGTCAAGGGTCAGGCAAGCCTTGACTGTGGAAAACTTGCAAACTGGGGGGGGGGGGGGGGGGTAATAGGGCCCTTGCCTGAGTCCTATCCACCAAGAGCAATGCACAGCGTATCAACTTTCCCACACTGTAGGAGCTCCAGCTTTAGGTCCCCAGAAATGACTCGCTCTGTCCACAGGATTCAAACAACCTGCTACTTTTTGAGGGCAAAAGGAGGGTAAAGTTCTTAAATCATTTAATTCTGCCAATTAGTTCCACAAGGATGGCATTAAAGAACTGTGGATATTTATCCACTGGAAGTGGATCAAAGAGTGGGCCCTCCTAATGCCTATTAAATAGTGCTGGTTTTCAAGCATCACTGGCCAAGGTCAAATTCAAACCAATGTGGAAGTCCGCACTTCCCCAACACTAATCCTTTTGAGCCACCTATTCTTCCAAAAGGCACATGTGTTGTAGGAAGAGAGAGAAACGCCTCACAGAATGGGTAGCGTGGAATATGACTGCTTTCTGCACTGAACACGGCTTACATGCCTACATTAGTTATTAAAATGTAAAGAATGAAGAGAGGAAGAAAGATTTCAGAAATTCTATTACTAGAGTATTAACATAAGTTAAAGAATTATGTACTTTATTCTACATACATTATGTGAAACCTTCTGGATTTTTGCCTGATCTTGTGCTTTTCCTTTGTTTCTAGCTAGGTGTTTTGTTGTGTTGTGGTTTGCTTTATCAATAATGGAGGAGAAGGGGTAGGACATTCCACTGAGCATTGTTTCCAATTAGGAAACTCATCTGTAATTGTATTGCTAATCAAACTGTCTAATAATTAAACTTTGGTTCCACTAGTCTATCAGCTATAATCAGACAAGTTTGAGCTCCGGAGCTGGGAGGGATGAGGAAAGCACAGGAAGCAACAATGCAGTTTCCCCCATGACTTACCTACATACTGAGGCCCAGTGCATCCATTCATTGCGCAAAAATGGCAACTTGCAGCGTGCCACAGCTGACCCAGTAACCTAATTGCCTGCTTTCTATTTCTTAGACCACTGCCATATATATATGCCACCGAGAACCCAGCCTCCCAGTCCACTGTATACAAAGTAACTTTCAATTACATGTTATGCTCATACTGCAACAAAGTTTCAACTATAGTTTCCAAGTGGTGGCAGCCTCACACAGAGACAGCAAGTCCAACTTGTTCTGCTGAGACTGCATTTCAACCTCAAATATTCTGAATCACAATTACATTTAACAAGAATAGATTCTTGTAAGCAAATCAAAACAATAGAAAAATTTTATTTAAAAAATACTT
>NW_006399764.1:11603824-11625312 GCF_000299155.1 Elephantulus edwardii | reverse complement strand
CCGGTTTAACCCTTTCCAGGACAAATCTGTTTGTTTTCCTAGCAGTCCATGGTATTCTCAGTACTCTTCTCCAGCACCACAGCTCAAAGGCATGAATTCTCCTTCTATCCTCCTTGGTCTATCTGAGATAGACAAGAAAATTTGTCTGTGTCTTCTGGGAGATGTTGTTAACATATAAATCTTGATTCAGAACATCTTGGGTATCAAAAAGGCTCAAACCGGAATGAATTAGCTGTGCACAACAGAATGAAATATGTCTGCTCTGCTGACATCCCCACGATTATTAATCAAACCCCTGTGATCCATAAGACTTTCAATGGCTGACTTTCAAAGTAGATCACCAGGCTTTCTTCCTAGTCTTAATCTGGAAACTCTGCTGAAATCTGTTCATCATTGTAAGTGACAAACAAGCATCCACTGATGAAGTGTGGTAGGTGCACTGACTGGGTATCAAACCCAGGTCTCCCAAGTGGGAGGTAAGAGTTCTACCACTGAACCACCACTATTCTTACAGTTAAGCTACACCGTGATTTTTAATAAAAATTTGCCCAAGTCTAGTTGAAACCAAACCACCAAATTACTGGATCTTGTCAACAATATAAAATGTATTCCAAATCTCAAAAGAAACCCCTCTTTTCATGTCACCTCTCCATGTCCCAGGAGAGAAATGCCATGTGTCCAGATGTCTTGTGGAAAGCTTGTTTCTGAAAACCCTAAACAAAGCAGGAGATCTGCTGGTCTGCATCCTGCATTAAAGCCCCTCCCTCTACATCCCTATTATATGCCAGCTTCTTTCTACCTATGCAGGGGGGGGGAATCTTTCAAAAAGCTGTCCCCCCACCCCAAGTGACTGTGTAACCAACCAGTCACTATACCACTGTACTTTTTATACACTTTTCTTTTAATCTATTACAATGCATCCTAACTGCATGAGCCATATATACTTATAACAAATTCAAACAATACTGAACACAGACAGTAAAAACACATCTTGCCTTCTGTCCCAATCTCTGTTTAACAATTTGGCATGTACCCTTCAGCCCAGTTTCTAGACTTACAGATGTCTACATACGTATTGGTTTACAGATTTATAACAATGGGCTCCATGAACACAAGAACTGTTTGATTCTCCTCTGCACCAATGCTGTGGAAGCAGGTGGTAAGTAAACACTTACCCAAGAGAAGGTAAGCACAAAATGATCAAGACAAAGTAAGGCACCAGGAGAAGCACAAGAATAAAAGACAGCAAAGGTAAGTGCTATTATGTAATTAATCCTGCAATAACACTGATGATAATAATAATAATCTTCAAGTGGATACGTAGACAAATGAGCTTAAACAAGGGTGGAAAGGCGAATGAAAATATGTGCAAGAAAATATAATGCATAACTATCACTATACTTGATGGAATTTTTTACATATGTATCTATGTTCATACTTTGGACTTGGAGCTAGGTAAGCCTACTCCTTGGAAAGGTGCATCATTCTTGGAAAGATGGCAGGTCAGCAATATAGAGGAAGACCCCCAATGAGATGGAGTGATGCCGTGACTTCAGCAATGAGGATGAATAGGAAAGAGCAGATTTCGGGTTGGCTGATCATAGGGTGGCTGTGAGTCATACTTAACACAACTTCATCTAATAACATATACTGTTCTTGTTGTTACATAAAGGTCAAATGAGCACCGACCCACAGCTGACCCTCCAGTGGGTTTTCAGAGTCAGTAAATCATACAGGAGGAGACTGCCCATCTCTTCGCAGAGTAACTGGTGGATTCGAACCCTGCTTTTGGATTCGCAGCATAACCCCTTACCACTGAGCCAGAGAGCTCCCTCTGTATATATTGGGGGTTTTTTATACCTTCACATGGGAACTGGTTCATAGTTGGCCCTCCAGTAGGCTTTCAGAGGAAGTTAATCACACAGGAAGAGATTGTCCATCTTTCTCCCACAGAGTAACTGGTGGATTCAAACCTGGTGTTTTTAGATTGGTAGAGAAACTCCTTTTCCACTAAGCCACCAGAGCTGCTCTCCCTCGTGTATCTACAGCTGTTATAAATGCATCCATGAATATAACAGATCATGAGGGGGATATTATAAAACCTTCTTGGGCATACCCAGACACATGGAGTAAAAGACTAACCAGGCCTGGAGGGTCAGAATCACAGTCACAAGGGACACCAAGGTCCACTGACATGGCACAGTCCACAAGGACAATGTTCTCTAACCTCCTCCAATGAGAAGGATGCAAGTGGAGTTGTAAAAGCTTGTGAGGGGCCACCTTAGGGGCAATTACAGATGTCTTCCACTCCAAAGCAAAGTTTTCAGAAAATCAGGCTCAAAACAATTCATCCAAAGGGCTAAAGTGTGAACCCAGTCTCCAGGCTCCTGAGACCAGAAGAACTACATGGTACCCCACTCCCACTGACGGTCATTCTGAAATGGATCACAAGAGGAGGCCCTAGATAGACTGAGAGAAAGGCCAGGCTTACTTGCCTCAGAGAGATGACTGGAACACCACCACCGCCCCACCCCCACCCCACCCCACCCTGTCTCTGGCCCCTGGATGCTTGCCAGACCTGGAAATGAACTCATTAGCCACGTGGTAACTTTCAGCCAAACAACAGATATGAAACAGTAATGCCAGGGAGGGATGCACTTCTTAGAAGAACCAACCACAAGAGATCAAAAGAGCAGCATCTGACCAGGAATAAAACTTAGAAGATGAAAGAGGCGAGGAAAGGAGGTCAAATGGAAAACAGTAAACAGGGAGGAAGTCCGGGGAGGGTTGTGAGCCTGCAATCAATGTCACAAACTGCTGAATGGAAAGCCAATTCACGCCGTAAGTTTTTACCCAAATTGCAATAAAAAGTGAAAATAAGGAATCAGTGATCCAAAGGTTAAAGGTACAAGGGAACAAATCTCTGCAGAGTCTGTGCAGGGGGAAGAGAGCCCAGAACAAAAGGAAAGCGATGTTTGCACCTTTCCACTTGCCTGCGCCCGCACCCACAGAGGATGTGACATGAGAGAATGAGGCTGGCAGCTTTCGAACCAAGAGCTCCAGATGGCTCACCCAACGGTCAGCTAACACAGGGATACTGAAGCCCAGCAGCACGTTGATCCTTTATGAAAAACACCCAAATCATTTACTTAAGAGTGTAACATTCAGGAGAGTAGGCGAGCACTACACCTCTGATTTCAAGGGTGCATCTATCCTCTCTGTCCTAACTGAATCCCCTAATTAATGGCATTGTTGTTGTTGTTACTGTTTGCCATCGAGTTGGAACTGATCCATAGCTCACCCTCCAGCGGTTTTCAGAGGCACTAAATCCCGCGGGAGGAGACTGCTCATCCTTCTCCTGTGGAACAGCTGATGGATTCTAACCAGGTACCATTAAGACTGCAGTGCAGTGCAGGCCACTGGTGCCTTAGTGGTAAGGAATTGCACTGACAACATGAAGGCACACGGTTCAAACGCACCCACTGTTCCACAGGGGACAGGCAATCTCCTCCCATGCAAGTGACTGCCTCCGAAAACCAGGTCAGCAATGGGTTGGCTCTGACTTGGCAGCACCTGACAAACATGTGGATCACCAGTCATGACACAGGTATCAGCTATTCCTAGGAATTGGTTATTCATGGGTTTAAAACTGTATCAGTACTATGTTAGGACGTACTGGGATTTACACTAAAAAAAAAGCAGACATTTCAGGAGACACTCACACAAGATACAATGTTACCACTCAACTGCCATCAGAAGCTACTGCTGGAAAACACAGTCCCGGTTGGAAGAATTAAAGCCAGGGTGGCTTCCTTTTCTCCAACCATCTGAACATACAGCTTTCTAACCAGAAAGTTGTACAATACTCTGCATAATGTTACAGATCAATTACTTAACAATAAACAAGCAATTAGACTTAGAAATACAAATACTTATCTCAAATTCTTTAGTGTTCCATATCGAACAGGCCTACACATAAAATGACACAGGAACTTACTCTACGTCAAACTCGACGTCAGCAAATCTTCAGCCTTGAGCACTGAAATGAAAATCGAGTCAGCTCATCTTCACCAATTCATTTTCCCCTTCCTAGGGCTCTGAGAAGCACAACTTCAGGAATTCACTCAGCACAAAAAAACCCAAACTGTTCTCCAATTTGATGAACAAAATAGTTTTAACCACATTATTATCATCACCATTACAGAATGGGTCCAGCAATCATGGTGCTGGAGATATGCCCAATGGTAACATGCAGTTTAAAATGGTAAGTTGACATGTACATTCACCAAGCTGACTTAACGTCTTCAGGGTCAAGGGTGGCTACGCAAGCACTTGGCATCTAGCCCTGAGAGCCAAGTGCCATTCATTCTGTTGAGCAAAGAACAGAAAGTTCCAGGTTTCAAGAATTCTCTTCCCTCACACCCCTACCTGCAGGCACAGTTACAACAGTAACTTGGGGCTCTAGCTGATTATTCAACGGTGCAAATTAACCAAAAAACAACCAACAACTCCAAATTTACAAAGTGTTAAACACAGAGCCCGTACCTTACCCTTAAGTAAAAAGGGTTTAGGAATGTGTGGTGACTGGAGGGAGAAGAGGTGAAGAGGAGTCTGATTATTGCTGTTGTTGTTAGGTGCCATCGAATACCATGAATCTGATAGTTGATATGCATAAAATGCATGCCCTTGAAATGTTTTAATTAATGGTGGTGGTTGTTATGAGCTGGGTATGACCCATAGCAATGCCACAGACAACAGATCTGAACTCTGCCCTATCATCCTGTGCCTTCCGCACAACCTCTGACATCCTCAAGCACATTCGAAAAGTCCATGTCATTGAAACACTTAGGGAATAAATGTCTAAGATTTCACTCAAAATAAGTTTAGTTAAAGAGAGAAGAAAGGAATCTGGATGACACTATTAATTGTATAAAGCTGTCCATGACTTAATAGCCATTAGGGCAGAGTAAAGAGAGAGTCAGTGAGGGAGGGAGGGAGGAAGGGAGAGAGAGAGAGAACTTTCTATGCTAGCCTTGGGGCTGAGATTGAAAATATAGACAGTAAACTGCTATTCCTAAGAGCTTCTTGGAGGGATTCTGTATAATTTTATTTTCTTCTAAAAGCTTTTCTCTAAAAATCAGATTACTTTTGTGTTCAGAAAATATTTACTCCCACTATGATGACTACTGAAACATCCCTGCTGCTCTTTGCTGATGCCTTTAGAAGCCGTTCCTGTCACAGGAAACCAAGCTAAGCTGGAGGGAGATCCTAACTTAAAACTACTATGCCCTGAGGCACACACCGCCCCACCACCCAGAATTCCACATAAATAAAGTATCGTAGAGGGATGGAACAAGTGTAGAATGAAAAGAATCTGACAAAAATATCCCAACAGAAGGTAAAACAAATTCATTTCATTGCCTCAAGGGAAATATCATCTGTTTAAAAAGGTTTAGTCTTTTTTAAAACTAAAGCTGCTTGAGCCATTGCTATGTACAAATAACGTGACTGCATTTTCATTTAATCCTTGAAACAACTCCAGGAGGAAGTACAGTTATTATCTTCATTTCGGAAATGAGGAAACTGAATGCACAATTTGCATTAGAGGGAAGTTGGACTGCGGAGTCCAATTCAAGAGTCTTAAGAATCACAGCTCTGTTTTCAGAACACCTCAAAGAAATCGGGAAGTCTAAACTCCTAAGAAAAAGAAAACTTCACCTACTGCAAAAAGCCCCAAAGTAAAACTCTATGCAAAGTGTCCGATTCCTACCAAGCCCTATGTATGAAGAACATGGACACTCCTTCAGACACGGAAGCGGGGGGGGGGGGGGGGGTAGAAATAATTACAGAGGATAAGATCAAGAAGTTTGGAAGGCAGAGTGGCATCCACTTCCTAAATAACTTGCCTCTGGAAACTCAATGAATTTTGATAAATGTTGATAGTTATAGAAGAGTTTCAGGCCTTTTGTTCATAGGGTCGCTATGAGTCATGCAATCAACAACAACATCATCAAGAAGAAATCAAATTTTTATAAACTTCAATAAGGTTCCTGGGGGTCAAAAGTGTTACGTGCTCAACCTTAACCCAAATGCTGGAGGTAAGATTCACCCCAGGGGCACTGCAGAAGAAAGGCTTGGCAAGGTGCCTTTGAACCATCAGAACCTTGGAGGCCTGTGGACCAACTCCAGCTCGCATACACGGGGTTTGCACACGGCGTGTGCAAGACTCGCCTGTACAGGGTCAGCAAGAATCAGCATCAGCTGGTCAGCAAGGGCCTTGGAGTTTGGCTCTTAAACGTCAGTAACATCAAGCCCAGCAGCAAGCATTTACAGGGTCCACTGGTGGCTTTGTTTGTAGGGGGTTCTGCAGCTACTCCAAAGGCTCCTCTTACTGGCTGTTGGAATCTACCAACGATTCTGAAGGAGAAAGAGACACAATCTATCTCCTCCCATTCAGCTTAGAATCTTAAAAAAAAAACAAAAAACAAAAAAAAAAAAACCCAAAAAAACACCATTAAAGAGTTAGCTATGAGTTCAGAATTGATGGCCATGGGGTTTTGAGTGATGTGCCAACCAGAATGTCAGAGGAAAGACTGCCAGGCCAGTTCTATGTTACCTAGTGATAAGGCACTCTGGGGACCTAGCGGTAAGAAGCTGCACTGCAATCCCGAAGGTATGCAGTTCAAATCCATCAGCTGCTCTACATGAGAAAAATAGGCAATCAACTTCCGAGTGATTAAATGCCTCTGAAAACCTGCCGGAGGTCAGTAATGGGTCAGTTCAGACTCAATGGTACACAACAACAACAAGTGGTAAGAAGCTGCATGGCAATCCCACAGGCACATAGTCGAATCCACCAGTTGCTCTGGAGGAGATGAGCAATCTCCTCCCATGCAGTTTGCAGCCTCTGAAAACCTGCTGAAGAGCCAGCTACGCTTTGGTGTCAACTCGGAGAGCCTACAACAACAGCAAGCCTGAGGGCTGATTCACTTGTTCGAAGTGTGTGCTAGCAAACGACTGTTTTATAAACCCAAAGAAGTCACTGTACTTGGGAAATTGGCTCATTCCATCTTTAAAATCAGTCAGAAACTCAGCCTAAAGGGCAGACCCCAGGGCTCCCAAATTAATAACACGCAAACAAAACATAGCCACAGAGACTCCCCGAGACTTTGCTCAAGTCTGAGAGCTGTTAGGAAGAGCACACAGGGGATCTGCCCCAAAACATCTGAACTGGTGCATGATACTATGAAAGAGACACAGCTAATGAAAACAATCTATAATAAAACTTCCGCAAACAAACCCAGCTATGGAAAGCTCTGTCTGTGGCTGCCTGTTTTCCGAACACCACCGGGTTTCAAAAAGACATTTGGAGGGAAGAGACTTTATCTCAGATCCCAGCTTCTCCACTTACTAGTTCTATGACCTCAGGCGTGTCATCACTTAGAATCTCACTTGCTGTCCTATGAAGAGGGGCGAACAATACCCATTTATATGCACCTAGCTCAGGATTCAAAGCACAACAAAGCCCAGTAAAGGCCTCTTCCTTGCTTAATGCCCCGTGGTCTGTACCAGTAAGCAATCTTCCTCCTTCGGTAAGCCCAAGGGGAAAACAAACCCTCTTCTCCCCATTTATGGATCAAAGTAATGCCCTCAGCTGGCCCAAACTACCGCCCCTCCCCTCCTATAGCACAATAACATCTTTATAGCAAAGGTCCTCAAATTGTAGGGATTTGGTTCAGTAACTCTCTGATTTTGCAATACTATAATTTTACTTTATTAGACTTTCAGATGGGCTTTGTTCGGTATTTGATTATTTCAGAGCCAACTTCCCACTTAAAATCCTAGACCTTGGCTTTGATAATAGAATATGAAAAATGCCAGGACATTATATCTGTCCAAGGGACAAAAATTCTTTGAGCAGCCAGAGACTGTTTGTTTACACAGTGACAACAGCCAGAATTCCAAAGAATCAAGTCATAGACTCTAACTCTCTTCCACCGGCCTTATGGGCTGGACAGTCATAAAAAGCACTCAAAGCATTTGTTTTGTTTTCCTCAGTATTTGTTTGTTAATGCTCAATATAAATGAACTCAACGCATGAAAATTACTGCCCTTGCACCTATCACCATTTTAACAACTTTCCAAGCAGACTTTAATTTACATAAGATATCTGGAATGTCTACGACAACAGCCTCAAATTTAGGAGCAATTTTGACAATGAGAGGAAAAGGTATTCTGAAAACTGAAGAATTTTTGAGCTCATTGGATTTTATGATGGAGAAATCAAACATTTAAACAAATTTAAAATCCAAAGGCTCATCTCCTAAGAGGATACCATTAAAAAAAAAAGAATTATATTGAAAACGAGTTGGAAACTCCAGTAATTATCTGCAATACTTACTAGTGCTTCTTCTGAAAAAAGCAACTACTCCCCTCCCCCCACCCCCAAAATACAACAACAGGGCTCCATCTTCTTAAGAAATTCTATACTTTTTCAGGCCTTTTGACTGGCATTTCCCACACAGTAAAGGCAGAGTTGAGAACCAACTAGACTTTGACCTTGACCTTTCAGTGTAGTTTGAAAAAATCATAGCCTGCAAATGAGTCACACTTAGACTTTGTAAACGAAGTACAGAATTGTTAGACTGTACTTCATACAAAGTTAAGAAATTACATGCAAAACACTACCCTTTCCTGAAAATAGAAAGCCTGTTTGCAAAAGAAGAACAGTTACTTAGTTTCATAAACAAAGCAAGGACGGCCAAACAGATGACATCTCGAGGCGGGGGGGGGGCAAAGGTGTGTTTTCTCATCAAGTTAGTGAATGTTGTAAAGAAATAAACATTTTCGATAAGCACGGAAAGGAGCTTAAAAACTTTTCGTTTTCTTCTGTTTTCTTAGTTTCCGGAACAAAGAAAATTCCTGATTGGTTTTTTTATTATTTAAAGGAAAATTAAAATTAGAACACTCTTTTTGCACAAAGATATGGGTTGTTGTTTTTTTCCATTTGTAGATAACTCTCCTTTTTTAAAAGTGCAGATTTAAATACAAAACAAAGTGGTTCCAGGCCTAACATGACCCAAAGAAACCTTCTAGATCCTTCTCCTGCAGGTACTTTCACTTCCCCATCAGGTTTTTAAAAGTAGGTCAGGGTAAATCTCTGATGACCTGGGGGGGGGGGGGGGAGGTTTTTAAAACCACTGCGACGTGATACAAATAACCCTCCTGAAATGGAAATAAATGAAAACGAAAGTCAAGTAAAGGTAATTTTTTAAAATGGATAATAGCAAAGCAAGAACAAATGACATGTTATCGGAAATGCAAATTATAAAATAGGGACACAATTTAAGGCTCAGGAGCTCTGGTGGCCCAGTGGTTAAGAAGCTGCGCTGCAATCCTGAAGGCACGTGGTTCCAAGCCACCAGCTGCTCTGTGGGAGGATGGGCATTCTCCTGTCCTGCCTCTGAAAACACACTCGAAAGTCAGCTGTGAGTCAGTTCCTGCTAGACCGCAAACAACAGCAAACCACACCCGGGTTGTGTACATGTCCTTCTGAAGTCCTGATTCACTATCTACCTCCCAAAAGGTTTTACTACACTAGGACAACAGTATTAACACCAGTCATTAATTATTGAACCACTCTATGGACCTGACATGGATTACATATTCTTAATTAAGCTTCACCAAAACCTTCACCAAAAACCAAAACTGGGTGTGGTTTGCTGTTGTTTGCGGTCTAGCAGGAACTGACTCACAGCTGACCTTCGAGTGTGTTTTCAGAGGCAGGACAGAATGCCCATTCTCCCACGGAGCAGCTGGTGGCTTGGAACCACGTGCCTTCAGGATTGCAGCGCAGCTTCTTACCACGGGGCCACCAGAGCTCCTGAGCCTTAAATGTGGCCCCATTTTATAATTTGCTGCAAGGAGGGACTAGTCCTTGGAGTGGGACATTATACTTTGCAAGGGGGAAGGGACAGCATAGGAGGGGAAGATGCTGGATGAGAAGGATTGATCCAGTGACTGGGGTAATGGGGGTAGGTAGGTGTGTCGGAGACAATAAACTTGGCTCAGGATAGAGCAGGCTTCAGAGCTATTGCACAGGGTTGCTAGAGTCGCAAGTGACTCCACAGCACATAACAACAACTATACATTCTGAAGAACCATTCTGTGAAAAGTCAGTATGGTCTAATTCTGTGAGCTTTACAACATCACCAATGTCTATTGCCTTGACTCACACAACAGTCCCCAGAAGAGCTCTGGGGGTAAGGAGTTGTGCTGCAAACCCGAACACACAAAGTTCAAATCCACCAGCTGCTTCACAGGAGGACAAGCAATCTCCACTCATGTGACGTACTGCCTCTGAAAACTTGGGGGGCTCAGCAATGAGCCAGTTGCGACTTGACAAGACACAACAACAACACAACAGTCCCAAAAAACATAACTCTGTTGCTTCTCAAATTACATACTTTTCTTTGTAGTAGATTATCCACACATTTTGCCTATTTAATAATACAATACACTGCCCTCAAGTCCAATCCAACTCACGGTGACCCCCACTGGGTCTCCAAGACTGTAGCTATTTATGGAAGGAGACTGTCCATTTTCCTTCCTTAAATCAACCAGTGGATTTGAACCACAGAATTCCAGTTTTGGTTACAGCCCAACACAGTGACATTATGAATGCAATCTCCTTCCCCTCACATTTTAATTAAAACAAACAAAAAAAAACCCTCTTATGATCTATTGAGTAGCTAAAAATCTTTTAAATATATTTAGAACAACTTGAGTATGTGAACCTACTTTTTCAAATGCAAATAGTATGAGGATTTAATATACCAGATTATTATGAAAAATAAAGCCAAACAGCTCAATAATTATTTATATTGATTACAGGATGAAATGATAACACCTGGAATTTACTGGCTTAAATAAGCTATACTGTCAGGATGAACTTCACTGGGTTCTTTTTCTCAGATTATTTGCTCAGCATACAAACTGAATAAGGATGGTGAATGGGAACTATCCTGAGCCACACCTTCCCTAATTTTAAACCACACAGTATCCCCTTATGCTGTCCAAACAACTGTTCTGGTCTATGTTCAGGCTCTGTATGTGCACAAATAACGGCTCTAGCATACCCATTCTCAATATTATCGATAGTTTGTTATGATCCAGAGAGTCAAATGCCTTTGACAGTCAATAAACGCTGGTAAACAACTTCTGGTATTTTCTGCTTTCATTCAAGATCCACCTGTTCCCAATTATCTTTGCTTTGTCCCACATCCTTCTTCTGAATCCAATTTGCCATTCTGGCAGTTTCTAGTTGAGAGACTACTCCAGCCATTTTTTCATTACCTCCAGTAAGATCTTACTTACATGTAACAAACAGTAATGATATTTTTTGTTTGATAATTTGCACATCTAATCATTGTAAGTTTTTCCTAAATGAGCACAAACACTGACTTCCTTTAGTTGGATGACCAAGCAGCTATATTCCAAATTTCATGGCATAAATAACTGAGCACTTCTAGTGGTGCACAAACCTCCTGAAATGACTTAAATGATATCCAGTCAACTCCTGGAGGCTTGAGGGGTTCTGGGTGTTGTTCTTGGGGATTGGGGGTTTTTTTTGTGTGCTTGCCAATGACTTCATGACAGCTTCCTTCAATATCATTACCTTTTTATCATATTTTACCTGAGTATCTTTTATTTCATTCTATAAAGAGATTGTGTATTCTTAAATTACATTAGACTGAATTATATAAAGAATCATCAAGCATCAAATTGGAGGAAGACTCATTAACCCGCACTATGCACATGACTCAACTTTTCTTTCAAAATATGAAGATGACCTGTGGCAATTACTAAGCTTAAATGCTCAAGTCTTCAGTATGGCTTATCCTTCAACATAAATTAAACAAAAATCTTCACAACTGGACCAATAAACAGCATCAGTAAAGAGAAAAAAAGGGAACTTGTCCATTATTTAATGTACTTTGATGCACACTCATGGAAGCAGCAGTTACAAAATCAAACTACATGTTTTCCTGGGCAAATCTTCACCTAAACTATAGTACTTCCCATCACACCAAATGCATGTAAAAGGAAGGCTTTTCAACTGTTTGCTATGTATCTGAGAGCTGGCCAATTACTCAGAATGACAGAAGAAGAATCAATACCTTTCAGCTGTGATGCTGGAGAAGAGCGCTGAACATACCATGGACTCTGAAAAAGAACAGGTCTGTCTGAAGAGGGTAAACCAATCCGTGGAGGTAAGGATTCTGAAACTCTCTCTGTCTCACATACTTTGGGCATGTTTTCAGGAGGGATCAGTCCTTGGAAAGGGACGTTATGCTTGGAAGGGTGGTAAGTCAGAACGAGAGAGGAAGACTCGGGATGAGGTGGATTGAAACAGTGACTGTGGCAATGGGGTCAGGTATGTCACAGATGATGAGGTTGGCTCAGGAAAGGGCCAGGTTCAGAGCCACTGTTCATGAAGGTCGTTATGAGTCGCAGTTGACTTCATGGCACCTAACAATAGCAACAAAGAAGAAATGATGCTTCTGAATTGTGGCGGTGGTAAAGAACACGGAATAGATGATGCACTGCCAAAAGAAAAAGTAAATTTGTCTTGAGGGTGTCCAGGCACCTTAGAAGCAAGCTTGGTGAGACTTCCTCAGAGACACATCATGGGCAATGTTATCAGAAGGTGCCAGTCCCTGTTCTGAGGCTTAATAATGTGACTGTGCTGTGGTTAAGTGGCACTGAGTCCACTATGACTCCCAGCAGTCCTCTACAGCAGATCAAAACTTTATCAAATCAGATGTCATCCTCATAATCTTTGCTGTGTTTAAGCCCATTACTGGGTCAATCCATTTTATTAGGTCTTCCTCTGCTACACTGACCTTGCCAAGTATAATGACCTTCTCCCAAGATCATGCCCTCCTTTAGACAACGGGCCTAAAGTATGTGAAATTCATTATTCGTATCTCAAAGGAGCTCCCTGGGTGCACTTCTTTTGGCATTCCACAAGATAGCCAGTACTCTTCTCTAATACCACAACTCAAGGCACTGATTCTTCTGGCACCTTTATTCTTTGTCCAAGTTTCATATGCGTAACAAGTAATTGAAAAGACAGCTTGGAACAGGCACACCTTAGTCTTTCATATCCTTGCTCTTCCACACTTTGAAGAGGTCCTTGACTGTAGATTTGCCCTGTGCAGCACTTTTTTTTTGTAGCTAAATAATTGTAATAGTTTTTTTAAATGTTGTTGTTGTTGTTGTTGTTGTTGTGTGCCGTCGAGTCACTTGTAACACATAGCAACCCTATGTTCAACAGCCCTAAACCCTGCTCTGTCCTGTGCCAATATCCCTGCCTCCGATACACCCATCTGATTACCCCAGTCACTGAATAAATCCACCTCATAGAGGGCCTTCTCCTCCTGCGCCGTCCCTCCACCCTACCAAGCATGAAGTCCTTCTCCAAGGACCGGTTTCTCCTTACAACATGTCCAAAGTATGTCAGATGAAGCCTCAGAATCCTAGCCTCCAAGGAGCCTCCCGGTTTAACCCTTTCCAGAATGAATCTGTTTGTATTCCTAGCAGTCCATGGTACTCAATACTCTTCTCCAGCACCACAGCTCAAAGGTATCAATTCTCCTTTTATCCTCCCTAGTCATTAAGACTACATCCAAGGTCACATTAGATTTCTACTGGACAGTGCTATTGTAATAGGTTTAAAACCTTTAGTAGTTTTTGAAAGCAATGTTAAACATCAGTATACAGTTAAATGGGATCATGAAAGGATAAAAGAAACTTTTTTCTATAGAGTCCCCAAGAAGACTTAAAATACATCTCCATGCAAAGGCATTTGACTGTGTGGATCACAACAAACAAACTGTGGCTGACTTTGCGGAGAATGGGAATCCCAGAACACTTAATTCTCCTTATGCAAAGCCTATACTTAGACCAGGAGACAATCAACAGAACAAAACACTGCATGGTTCAAAATTGAGAAGGATGTATGCAAGAAATGTGTCCTATCTCCATACCTTTTCAATCTATGTTGAACAGATTCTCTGGGAGGCTGGCCTCTATGAGGAGAGGTGTGGCATCAGGATTGGTGGAAGCCTCATCAACAATCTACAGTTAGGCAGACATACAACTCTGCTTGCTGAAACTGAGGAGGACCTGAAGCGCTTGCTGCAGGAGGTCAAGGACTGCAGCCTTCAATATGAAGCCCAAGATCAAGAAAGCAAAGATTCTCACCACTGGGCTGACTAGCAGCATCATGATAGCTGGTGAAAAGACGGGGACTGTTAATCGCTTTACTTTGCTTGGCTCTACAATCAGCATTTTTGGCACCAGCAGCCAGGAAATAAAAAGACAAATTGCATTGGGAAAGTCTGTTGTCAGAGACCTCTCCAAAGTACTGAAGAGCAATGATGTCAGATGTCTGGAGATGAAGGTGCACCTGATCCAGGACGCGGTCTTTGCAATTACTTAACAATGACTAGGGATGAAAGAAGGAGAATTGATGCCTTTGAGCTGCAGTAGCAGAGAAGAGCATTGAATATACCATGGACTGCTAAGAGAACAAACAAGTTTGTCCTACATAGGGTGAGACCAGGCTGCTCCTTGTAGGCAAGGATTCTTAAGCTTTGTCTGACATACTCTAGACATGTTGTAAGGCGGGACCAGCCCTTGCAGAAGGACGTCATGCTTGGGAGGGTGGAGGGGAAGACCCTTGATGTGACGTCCATCTTTGCTCCCTTCCTTCGCTGTGAGCACTCTGTGACTTCTCAAAACAATAAGCAAAAGCAGTGAAGTCCCTTCTCTCTATTTATGGATTGATTCAGTGACTGGGGTAATGGAGGCAGTTGTATCTGAGACAATAAGATTGGTACAGGATAGAGCAGGGCTTAGTGCTGTTGTACACAGGGTCACTATGAGTCACAGGTGACTTGATGGCGCACAACAAAAACAAAACAAAAAAAGATGTTTAAGTGCTCAAATAATCTCCTTAAAATGATCCTTCTAGAAATGCCTTTTCAAAATAAAGAGAGGAACTTACGAGAGCCATTATGGGGGTACACGGAGCTATGAAAACAGTCACGTATGAAAGGTATGAGGAAATGTATTCTTGTGTTTAGAGCAAAAGAGCTCTTTCCTCTGACCCTACCCTTTCTCAATGCACTCCCAAGTCCAAAAACCAAGTCAGGGACACGTATCAGAGACCTTTCAAGTCCACAGTGACGGCATGAGTGTGAGGAGGGCCTCCAACCTAGTGACCATAGTGGCGTCTGTACTAAAGGCCCACCTAGGAAAGAGAAAGGATAGCAGTTTTGTTGTCCTTGGGTGAGAGGCAGGTTTGATGAACTGAGAACTAAAGTGCACGGCTCAGAAAGCTCTCAAGAAGTACAGCTAATTAAATCTCAGCAGACTTGCATGAGGTAAACAGGGAGCAATGTGGTCCTATCCCAGCTGTGTTAATGAGACCTGGATAAAGAAAACCTAACTTGTTGCCACCTTAGCAAGACCCAGGAGCTCAGGCTTAGCTACGGTAATCTCACAGTACAAGAGTCTAGGCCTCTTGGTCATTAAGATCTCACAATCCCGGCTGCACTAACACTCATAAATAAAATTTTTTTTGTATTTGCTCCCCTCCTTCCCTGTGAGCACTGAGTGACTTCTCAAAACAAGCAAAAGAGGTCAAGTCCCTTCTCTCTATTTTAGGGAAATTGATCACATTCAAACACACGGCAGTAATCAGACTAGCAACAAGAACCACAGCTATCTCTGACCAGTATAACACTGTGCCTTTAGTTAGCGGGACTGGATTTCACACCTAACTGGGAACTTAAAGAGAACTTCTCATGTTAGCATCCTCTCACACTTTTTAGTTTTGGATAAATTCAAATTGTGTCCACTTGTTGAGAATTGAGACTTGATAAAACAAATTCTTTGACTCTTAGGCAGCTAATTAATCCATTTGTTTCAGTAGTTTCACTCAAAACACAAGTGTTGACAGAATGACCAGTCTAGAGACGTATGCTAGTAAAAGGCACCCAGGAGTGCACTGACTTGAAACAGAGTTTTCCATTCACATAGGCTGGGCTGACCAGTATTTCCATTCTGCACCTCACAAACAAGAGCCTTAAATCCAGCAGTCAGTAGTTCCTTTTTATTTCAATGGTGGCTCTATTCAATACCACTTTCTAATCTCATCATAGTACTGTTGTTGTTGTTGCTGTTTCTGTTGTTGTCATCAAGTCCCTGGAGCTGACAACAACCCTAAGTACAAGAGCTCTGAACCTGCTCTATCCTGGGCCAACTTTATCTTCTCTGACGCACCTACCCCCATTATGCAAGTCACTGAGTCAATCCATCTCATCAAGGTCTTCCTCTCTGGTGTTATCCCTCCACCCTCCCAAGCATGATGTCTCTCCCCAAGGGCTGGTCCCGCCTGGCAACATGTCCAAAGTATGTCAGATGGAGCTTCAGAATCCTTGCCTCCAAGGAGCAGCCTGGTTTCAGCCTCTCCAGAATGATCCTCTTTGTTCTCTTGGCTGTCCCTGGTATATTCAATACTCTTCTCCAGCACCACATCAATTCTCCTTCGATCACCCCTAGTCATTGCCCAGCTTTCTGATGCATAGCAGTTCAAGGAAAGGCAGAGAGCCCAGCAGCTTCAGCGCTCGTCTAGTAAACTAGTAACTATAATGACCAAGTGAGTTAGGACCTGTGCTGCCAACCAGAGACACGCGACTCAAATCTACCAGTTTGCTCTGCGAGAGGCAGGCAATCCCCTCCTGTGAGATTTGTTGTTGTTATTGACTGACAGCTCACAGCAAACCCTATGAACAAAAGGCCTGAAGCCTTTCAGCAACCATGGAATTTAGCGAAGTTCATAGAGTTTCCAGAGGCATGCTGTTTAGGAAGTAGATGCCACTCCCACTTCCAACCTGTGAGATTTACTGCCTCTGAAAACTCACTGGAGGGTCAGCTATGAGTCAGTTCCAACACACAGCATATAGCAACTCACCAGTAGGTTGACCATTGGGACCTACCAGATGCTTCTTGGGAGAAAAGTGTGGCTGTGTGTTCCAGCAGAGACAGTAACGAGGGAAATTTTACTAGAGTCTCTATGAGTCAAAGTCAACACACTAATGCTGGGTTAACCAACCAAGTGGAAAAGCCCTAGTAAAAGAGCCAGTTAAGTGCCTGGTTGCTAAAGAAAGGTTAGAGGTTCAAATCACCAGCTCTGAGGGTGAAAAATCTGGCAATCTCTTTGTCCAAGGGTCATTGTTACATACGGTCTAGTCTCGTTGGAAACATCACATAGCTGGGCTTCTAGTAGTTGTAATTCACACAGAAGTCCACTCATCTTTCTTCTGTGGAGCAGTTGGAGGATTCAAACTGTCTCTGGGTTGACAGTGCAACTCTTTATCCCCTAGGCCACCAGAGCTCCCTTCTGTAAGGGTTTAGTCAAGAAAACTCATAAAGAAGCCCAATGTTATACAAGTGTTCAGGTCTTTCATTTACAAGGTCGCTATGAGTTGTCTACGACTCAATGGCACGTAACAACAACAACAACAATGGCATAGAGAGAGCTATGTTGGCCTAGTGGACAGAAAGTTATGCTACCAAGCCCTAGGTGGATGATTTTAATCTGTGGCCCTCAGGCCTGGTTTAAATGTGTTTTGTCAAATATTCTTCTACGTGGTATAGCACTGGTCTGTACATTGCTGTACAGAGGTAACTCGTGGTTGCTGTGATGCTAAACACTGTGACACTGATGTGCCAAATGCGACAATGGTTACCCACGGTGGACAGTGTTTGGTGGAGCTTCCAAATTAAAACAAGCTTGGAAGCAGGAGTGGCATCCAATTCTGAAATGGTTTACCTCCGGAAACTCTATGAACGTGGAGAAACGACCAAAGTTATACAAGTGTTCAGGTCTTTCATTCACAGGGTCACTATGATTCGTCTACTTAACAGCAACTACTCTGTCAGGGACCTCTGGTGGCCCAGTGGCAAGAAGCTGTGTGGCAATTGCAAAGGTACACAGTTTGAGGCCACCAGCCACTCCTGGGAGAAGGAGGGGCAATCTCCTCCTGTGCAATTAAGTGCCTCTGAAAACCCACTGAGGGTCAGCTATGCGTTGGTTCTGACTTTATGGTACACAACAACAACTCTGTCACATGGTTAGATAGGAGTAAAAATTGGCTTCAAGTTACCTAACAACAAAACCTGTCTAACTACCTAAAAAGAATAGCTTTTATAAACAGATTTTATTTTGCAATACACATTACATTCCAAAAGGGTCATTTGTTAATTCATATAGAAAGATAAAGTCAAATTCCAAGTCAAGATCACCCTCCATAAACTGCCTTCTTTAAGTTCACATTATCAGTGGTTTCATTTACAGTTTAGGGTTGCTGAACAAAACTTTGAAGACCATGTTTCTCAGTATGGAGAAATGGGTGAACTCCATTTCAGACTTAAATACAGTAAATGCCAATAACTGAGATTCCGCTTTCCTCAAGCTTTTTGAGATTAAAGTAAGAGGGGTAGGTTATGTGGTAGCATAATCACTATGCAGTGGGGAAGGCGGAGGATTTTAAGGCATTGCATAAACAAAATTAAAGTGCTGTTAAACAAATTCTTCTTATTCCCTTTAGAAGTTCCATTTACATATTAACAATATAAACAGCAGTCACACTAGTGCTTTGATCTGCTAATTACAAAACATTTTTATCTTTCATTAAATCAGGAGTTCTAAGAGGCTAGTTTTAAGGATTAAAAGGACAGTCTAAACAAGGCTTCTCTAATTCAAACTAGAGATTCACTTGGAACTTTTTTCTTCTTAACTAAAGGAGATTTTACAATTCACTTTCATTCTCAGGGTGGTGGCTCCTATTACGAACATAACTTAACAGGCAGGTCTCAAACAAGAGGCAGAGAACAAGGAAATGTAATTAAAATGCTCAGGCTGTTGGGTCCCTAGCAGCCAATCAGAGAGAGTGTAAAAGACCCCAATTTTCAGCTGACGCTGTAAGTAGCATTTAGCTGGCTCTGATTTCTAGCTGCTTTATTACAGCTCAGGCAGTCCCCTTACTATAAATATGCTCCATTCCTTAGTCTATCTCTAAGTCAGAATAGTTAGTATCTAAAGTCAATTAGTCAAATGATTGCTTTAGTATGTAGTGTACCTTTCCATGGGTAAAAATTTAAAGACATACTTGCAGATGAGCTAAATTATGTTCAACATGCTTACACAGTCATAACAACAATGACTTGATGCATGTCATAAAGTAGTACTCCTTTGTTGCTATAAGCCACCAAACAGACCTCCAATTTTAGTATCATGAGCTTTTACAAGTCTGATTCATCACTACAGGTAAATCAGATGGACATTCATAACCTGAGGGTTGCCAGGGTAACAAAAATCTTACCCAGTACTGTCTCATTGTCTGGATTTCTTTTTCTCTCTTTTCTTTCCTCTCCCTCTCCCCTCTTTCTCTCCTCACTTTTTTTTTTACTGCAAAACAACCCTTATATCTGACAATCCAATTGCTAGGAAAAAATTTTTTAAAAATTAACTTTAAATTCAGGTGGTTGTGCCCTTTATGAAGCATGGATGAACCTCAATACCTTTTTAACTTTCTAAAAGTTGTCCTCCAAAGTGTGGTCTGATGTTGAACCTGGAGCTCACCTGGGCTGCAGGATACAAATGCAGGTGATGAGACCCCATCCAGAGCTCATGTACGATACATACGCAATGCACTGAAGATTGATAAATATTAAAGGGACAGACATATAATTGGAGAAGTGAATGAAGAAAGACAGTGACTGAGACTGAGTAGTCAGTCTCACTCATACTGGATCCATTGTTTAAAAACATGTTTCCACTAAAGAGTGAATGAGGGGGAGAGGGCTGGGAGAAAAGTGCAACAATGAATGACTAGAAACCCTAAGTCTCTGTAAACTTTCATTAAAATTAATTAAAAAAACTTAAACAAACCATGCTTCACACTGACTTTTAAATCACAATAATAAGTAGAACAAGGATGTGTACCACAATAATCAAGAAATCAAGGTCACTTGGTAGCTTTTGAAACGGGGAGAATTGAAGCTTAAGATGACTGATTTCCTGGATAACTCTTAGAAAGTCATTTGGGCGGGGGCAGCTGTGAGGGGGGGTTTTGGCTTTACTTCTTAGAACTAAGTTAAAGGAACCTGCCAGGAAAGAAAAGAGGCAGAAGCCAAGCGTTCAGCTGAGTGGTTGAGATAAGCAAAATACTATGGAAGCTAATTATTCAAACTATGACAGGTCACAAATCAAACTCAAAGTCCCTAAAAAGCGGTTTTCAACTTTCTTTCTTCCTTGTGAGAAAGAGCAGTGAGCAAATGGGACAAGTATTTGCTGCTTAGGATGAAGGGAGAAGGGATCTCTACCCCTCTAAGGAGACAGGAAAGAATAGAAGGGGGAAAAGACCAAAAACAAAAGAAACTAGGAAATATCTTACTTTTTATTTTTTAAAAAGGAGCTTAAAATGATAATGCCAATGTGTTGTGGGTTTCCCCCACAATGTGTCTTAAAGCAAAAGCAATAATATTTATTCCTCTTGAGTAGAAAACAGGATGAATTTATTTTCTTCAAACTCCCTATGTAATGGCAAAGTAATTCTATAATAAAACATCAAGCAACAAATCAAATACCAACAAAGCCTTACACAAACTAAATAGTATTATCTTGCCCTTTTTTATAATTATTTTATTATTTTGTGTGTGTATACTGTCAAATCAGATCTGACTGGTACAGGAGGAGACTGCCCCTCCTTCTCCAGCAGAGCATCTGGTGGATTTGAACCGCGTACCCCTAGGATTGCAGTGCAACTTCTTGCCACTAGGCCACCAGTGTTCCGTTGATCTTGCCATTTTTTAAATGTTAACATACTAATTTCTCTTAAAGATTTTTTTTTTCTTAAATGAAGAGTTGATATAGTAATTCTGTTTCCAACCAAGGAACCCCTGGTAGTGTCACATGTTATGAGTTGGACTGCTAACCAAAAAGTCAGCAGTTCTAATCCACCAGGTGTTCCCCAGGAAGATGGGATGTTTGCTCCTATAAAATTTTGTTATTGCTTCTGTGTTGAATTGGAACTGATTCATAGCTGACACTCCAGTGGATTTCCGGAAGCTGTAAATGGCACAGGAGAAGACTGACCATCTTTCTCCCATGGAGCAGCTGGTAGACCTGCCTTCCTTTAGGCTGGTAGTGAAACTCCTTACCACTAAGCCACAAGTTGTTGTTGTTGTTGTTATGTGCCGTCCAGTCGTTTGTAACTCACAGCGACCCTATGTACAACAGCCCTAAACCCCGCTCTACCCTGTGCCAATCGCACTGCCTCTGACACACCCATCCCAATTACCCCAGTCACTGAATCAATCCACCTTATAGAGGGTCTTCCCCTCCTGCGCTG
>NW_006399764.1:11596657-11602564 GCF_000299155.1 Elephantulus edwardii | reverse complement strand
ATTAGCTGAAATATGTCAATTGGTATACCACAGGAGCTCCCTATAAAAACTTTACAGCTCAGAAAATTGATGGAGGCTCACTCACCACGAGTTAAGACAATCCAACTGCAGTGGGTGTATGCTCTCAGCAGACATGTTAGTGGACAAAATACTTTTTGATGTGCAAAGAAACTAAAAAATAAGGCAAAGACCCTTTATCTTCTAGGTCCAAAGTATTGTAATTGTAAATCAATCAGTTAATTGTAAATCAAACTTTTAGCCAAAACTTAATTCTTTATAGTCATGGCAATGATTTATTAGTATTTTATCCTTTAAAATGCATTCACATCCAGAAATTCCTTCTCACTTAATCTTATAATCACTATTTTGTGAAGGAGTGAAGGGAAGCTAAGCTGGGTGACTCCACTTCACAGATAAGAAAGTCCAGTCTCAGAGATGTTAGGAAAACATCTTCCCTGCCTGGTCTTTAACACAGCCATGCCAGACTCCCATCGCCAAGAAGACTTTCCTCTGCTGCTTAAAGTATAAAGAGGAGCCTCATTAAACCATTCAAAGAAAAATCTACCAAATGACTTCTAGGCACACCAACCCAATAACCCACTGTCAATCCTAACCTATTAGGACCCTACAGGATACAGGGATACAGGAGACTTGCCCCATGGGGCTTCCGAGGCTGTAAAGTATACAGATGTATAGACTGTCTCCTGCAAAGTGGTTAGCCTTCCATCCAGCCTTTCAATTGGCAAGTGATTACTTATCAGCGTGCCACCAAAACTCTTCTAGAGTACACTTTTGAGTTCCACTGAGTCGGAACCGGCCCATAGCTGACCTGCCTACAGGGTTTCAGAGGCAGTAAATCACATGGGAGGAGACTGTCCATCTCTGTTCCCCAGAGCAGCTGGTAGATTCAAACCTTATGCATTTGGGCTGGCAGTACAGCTCCTTACCACCAGGCCATCAAAGCTCCCTAGAGTACATTGTTGCTGTTGTTAGGTGCTGTCAAGTAGAATACATCTCACAGCCACCTTGCAAACAACAGATCTGAGCCATGTCCTCTCCTATGCCATCGTCACAGTCTCCAACACCTTCAAGTCATTGCTAGCTAATGTGTCAAACCCACCTGATTCAGGGTTTTCTTCTCTTTTACCAACCCTTCACCTTCCTACGCATGAATAACCTCTCCTAGCAACATGCCCAAAGTACGTGAGAAGCAGCATGCTGGCCGCACCTTATCCAGCATATCTGTCTGTTCCTTTGGCAGTGCATGGGATAGTCAGCACTTTTCTCCAAATAAAACATTCAGATCAAGGAGTCCCTAACTCAAACTTTTTTATCTCTCAAATGCTTTCTATAATTGTACTAGTTGTACAGACCAATGTTAATTTCCAGGTAGTCCTTCACCGCACAGGACATGCCACTAAGGAGGCGATGGCCTATTTCTAAAGTCACCCATGTCAGTGGTCAGGAGATCACGGATCATGCCCTTGGCAAACATCCCAAGGAGTTTTGATGCTATTTCCTTTCTGTTCTCTTTTTCATATTAAAATTGCATGTGTGTGTCCATGTACCAGCAAACTGAAAAATGATCTTTAAGAAAGATAAGATGAAAAGCAGAAACATAAATTTCCAAATTTAGAAGAAAAGAATATGGATGACATACTGAGTTGACCTGCTAACAGAAAGGCCAGCAGTTCAAGTCCATCAGGGGCTTCTACAGACAAAGATGGTCAGTCTCCTCTGGTAATGAGTTATAGTCTTGGAAACCAGGGTCATCCTGAGGACAAACTGAATTGGTAGGAGTGGATTTGGTTCTTCTGAAGGTGAAGGAATAAAAGAAACTGGAACTATGATCAAAGCATCTCTATTCATATACCTTTGTTCTCACATGAGATCAGTTAAGACTTGCACCTGAAGAGACACAGGTCAAGCTCAAAGACATGTTATCTAATCCAGTCACCTATGTAACAAAATGGAAAATGAGGAACTGGATGCCGATGCTAACTTTTCAAGCCACTCCTGCCTAAACCAACACACTGCCAGGGAGCCCACACTGGCTCCTGATGACCCTACAGGATAGGGAAGAACTGGCCCAGAGGGTTGCTAGCGCTGTCCACCTTGACGGGAGCTGACTGTTCCGTCCTTCAGTCTGCGTGGAAGAGCTGGTGGGCTTGATCTGTCCTGCCATTTGATGCTGAGTGCTTTAAGCACTGCACCACCAGGGATCCTTGCATGTCTACCTTCCTACTCTATTTCCTCTGATGACCTAGTGGTAAGAAGCTGCACTGGAATCCCAAAGACACGTGTGGTTCAAATCCACCAGCTGCTCCACATGAGAAAGATGGGCAATCTCCTCCTGTGCGATTAACTGTCTTTGAAAACCCTCTGGAGAGTCAGCTATGGGTCCATTTCCGACTCAACACTACACAACAACAAACAATCTAGTACCTCTATTCCTCCAACCTCACCTTATTATATAAACTATATATGTAATTAGTGCAGCAAGGTATGTGTATGTATTTTAAATTGAATCAGCTGCTATTACAAAGAGTCTGAAAAGCTCCCTAATAGAGACAAAAAATAAAAAGATAAAAAAGAATCGCTTACACTCAGGGTTAGCCAAGGCAGTGTTCAGAATCCACACGCCTTTCAGGCAGAAGGTTCCCAAAAGTCTGTTGCATCATTCCTTATCAGCCTTAAATCCATCCCCTAGAAGTATCCTCTAAAACTATGCACGGGGTTTTAAGTACTACTTAAGGGCAACAGAATTTCAGACAAGTTGCTTTCACACCCATTCTTGGTGATGAAATTAAACCAGCAATGAAAAAGAAGGGAAAGTCTCTACAGCTGCATTCCAACACTCGCTTTCAGAGCTTTTTAAAGTGTAATGGCATTCTGGGTAGACAAGCCCGGAACTCACTAAAAGCTCTCGACATTTTCCTGAACTAGAGCTGAGTTTGAAGAGGCAAAGTCTCCTCGGGATTCCTCAGGAACCATAAGCACCTTTAAAACTGTTAAACAAAGACTTTACTTGGAGGTTTCTCAAAAAGTGAAACAGAACTTTCACATGGCCCTAAGGAGTCCTGATGACAGAGCGTGTTACCTGTTGTGCTGCTACCTGAAAGGCCAGCAGATGAAACCCACCTGCTGCTCCACAGGAGAAAGACAGGCAGTATCCACCTGTAAAAGTGACATCCCGGAACCCTACTGTGAGTTGGAACCAACTTGACAGCCGTGGGTACTCAGGATGTTGTTGTTGTTGTTATTGTTACGTGCCATTGAGTCGACTCTGACTCATAGTGACCCTATGTTTAACAGCTCTGAACTCTGCTCTATCTTGAATCAATTTCATTGCCTCTGATGCATCTACCCTCCTTCCCCCATTCACTGTGTCAACCCATCTCAACCAGGGTGCTCCTCTCTTGTGCTGTCCCTTCACCTTTCCAAGCATCATGTCCCTCTCCAACAACTGGTCCCTCCTTGCAACATGCCCAAAGTATGTCAAACAAAGCTTGAGAACCCTAGTCTCCAAGGAGCAGCCTGGTTTCATCCTCTCCAGGATGTATATGTTTGTTCTCTTAGCAATCCATGGTATTATAGTCAATATGCTTCTCCAGCACCACAGCTCAAGTGTCAATTTCATCCAGCAATTCCACTCCATGTATAAAAACTCAAACTCATTGTTGTCAAATAGGGACTGACTCATAATTACCCGCCAGTGTGTTTCTAAAGTCATAAGTGCCCAGGAAGAGACTCCCCAGCCTTCCCCCATAGAGCCACGGGTGAATTCAAACTACCAGAAAAGTGAAGTCTTTGAGTTAGCAGTCTAACTCCATTTAGACAAGGCCACCAGAGCTTCCTTAGCTATAAAAATGCAGGAACACAGATCCTTGCATGCAAATGTTCACTGAAGCACTATTTACTGTGCTTAAAAATCAGAGACAGTGTAAATGTCCATCATCAGATGAATGAATGAACAAACAAAATGTGTGACACATAACAATGAAATATTGTTGCTGTTCGTTTCCACAGAGTCAGTTCACACACAGTGATTTCTTGAGTACAGACTTAAACTGCTTCATGGGGTTTCCAAAGCTGTGAAGCAGATCATGGTGCCTCTGAACAAGTTCAAACCATCAACTATTATCCTAATAGTTGGGTCATTAACCTTTCATACCACCCAGGAATTCACAGTAGAATAACACAGTTGTTACTGTTTGGTTGATTTCAACCTACAAGACAATGGAAAAGTGTCCCAATGGTTTTCTAGGCTAGAATCTTTATAAGAGCAGATTTTCAGGAATCTTTCTCCAAGAGATAGGTTCAAACTATCAATATTTGGTTACAAGGAGAATGCTTGTTTATCCATATTGCCACCAGGGTCTCTAACTCAGCCATAAAAAAGAAGTGTAGTCATAACACATGCAACAACACTGAAAAATCTTTAATTCATTACGCTGAATGAAATAGTCACAGAAGAGCAACTACTGTACAATCCCATTTACATGTTATTGTTGTTGTTATGTGCTGTTGAGTCAACTGCAGCCCATAGCAATCCTATGGACAGCAGCTCTGAAGCCTGCCCTGTCCTGAGCTAGTCTCACTGACTCCAATACACCTAACTTCATTGCCCCAGTTACTGTATCAATCCATCTCATCGAGGGTCTTCCTCTCCTGCACTGTCCCTCCACCCTTCCTAGCATGATGTCCTTCTCCAAGGACAGGTCTCTCCTGGCCACATTCCCAAAGCAAAATGTTTATGCTCATTTTACTTTATAGCATTGAAGTTTTTGTTTCTTTTCCTTTTAAAATCTGGTAAACATATATGTCATAAAACACTTGCTATTTTGACATCTTTATGTGTATAATGAGTGTTCATTCTGTTGTTCAACCATCACCATTATCTATTTCTAGCTTTTTTCATCATCTTTAAAAGAAGTTGTCTTCCCTAAGCAATTAGCCCTCTCCTCTTCTTAACACTAAAATACCTTGGTCTCTAGAGCACTTATAGAAGATATCTAAAATTCCCAACTATATAGAGAACAAAGTTTTTTAGTGTTGGGAAGAAGGCGGGACTAATTGCTTAGGAAAGACAATTTCTCTAAAAGGGGATGGAGAAAAAAGCTAGAAATAGATATTGGTGACAGATGAACAAGAGAATGAATATTAATTATACACCTAAATATGTCAAAATAGAAAATGTTTTTATCAGATTTTAAAAAGAAAAGCAATAAAGACTGTAATGCCATAAATGAAAATGATCATAAACATTTTACTGGAATTAATTCTTTCCCCTAAAATCTATCTCCTTACCTCCTAAACCCCTAAAACCAGATCTCAACAGTTTAAACAGCAGAGCCCAGTAGTCTAAATATTAAACTACATAGAGAATTTTATATAGATACATATTCTGATAAACTAATCATAAAATTAGACCCAGAAAATATTTGCTATGGTAAAAACTGTGATCAAAATAGACTAACACATTTTAACAAGCAAAATTGGAAAGGGGACAAAAATAGAAGAGATTCTACAGTTATCCTATTAAACAGAATTTCTAATGCACTAGGAAAATCATCACTGTGTCCTCTCATTAATATAGCTGATTAAGATTCTTCAATAAAGGATCATCAGCAGATGCTAGAATAATCAATTTAAAAACAAGGGAGGAACAAGCCATTCAAAAGATACAGTGTA
Organism: Elephantulus edwardii; assembly: GCF_000299155.1. Lineage (NCBI taxonomy): Eukaryota > Metazoa > Chordata > Mammalia > Macroscelidea > Macroscelididae > Elephantulus > Elephantulus edwardii. Next base: position 11,596,870 of record NW_006399764.1, on the reverse strand, counting down.
TTTCACTGGATACTTCATTAATTGCAAGGTAAAAGTATTTTTACAATGCCTTCTGCTACTTAACCAAGTGTTAAAACTTAGTATCATTAATATTGCAACAATCATGATTGAGTATCTCCAGATAGGAACTGCAACAAGAAGTATCCACTATATTATCTTAACAATACTTAACATGTCAATAAAAAGCTTGTAGCTCTAACACACACACACACA
>NW_006399764.1:11525657-11594467 GCF_000299155.1 Elephantulus edwardii | reverse complement strand
TTTCACATTCTGTAAAGCAACTGATCTGTGAGGTTAAAAGGTGTCCTCAACAACAACAACAATGTTGTTCCTAGGAGATACATTCTGAGTGTCAAAGGTTAAGATGTTATGATGTCTGCAATTCATTTTCAAACGGCTAAAAGGAAGCAGATAGGAATAGAAATAAGCACATAAACTACACAAGAAAATCATTAACATTTGAGTGTCGAGGGCCTAACTACTATTTTTTCAACTTTTTGTGTATTTGAAAGTCTCCAAAATAAAGTTGGAGGGTGCTGCCTTAAAAATGAAAAGAACAAGGGAGTTCTGGTGGCCTGCTGACGAGAAGCTGCACTGCAATCCCAGAGGTACACAGTTCGACTCCACCAGATGCTCTTCTAGGGAAGGAGGGGCAATCTCCTCCTGTACCAGTCAGATCCGATTTGACAGTACACACACACACAAAATAATAAAATTGAAAAAAGAAAAGAACAGTCAACTTAATATGAAGCATGTGTGTGGAAGCGGATAAGCCCTTGGTTGGGGGTGGGAGGAAGTACCACAGAAGACACTTCAAGGACAAATGGAGATGCTTCAACAGACCTGTATGTGATTATGTTCCATACCAGGCAACTTGGCACGCATCACTTTCCTATGCACACTGTGTACATCATGTGCATTGTTGTTTACATGATCACATTATATGTGAAAATACTATATATGATTTACAGCCAAAACCAATTTATTTTGTGTGTAGTAAGAAATACAATGGGGGGGGGGAGAAAAAGTACAATGGCATATTATGTCCAGCTGCCAACCAAAAAATCAGTGATTTGAATCAAAAACCAACACACTGTCACTATGAAACAGCCCTAAAAAAGCAAGGCACCATCACTACGAAATAGCCCTAAAAACCAATGTACAGATGCTATGAAACAGCCCTAAAAACCAATATATAGATGCTATGAGACAGCCCTAAAAACCAACGTACAGTCGCTCTGAAACAGCTCTAAAAATCAGTGCACAGATCTGGAATCCACTCAAAGGGAGGCTGTGGGTTTTCTCATGTAAGATGGTAATGCTGACAAAAGGACAGTGTCCTTATTCTTAGGAATGCACATTTAAGCATTTAGGAAAAGTACAGTTGCTACAATTCCCTTTTAGATGATACACATACATTCAAATGCTGTATGTCAAAAAACAGTGGCCATGTGAACATTTGTCAATTATCTCAATTTTCATTTCTACATATACTTTGCCCCTAATTCAAGGGTAGAGAAAAAGTGCTACCAAAGCTTTTCAATGTTGTTATGCATCTAATGAATTTTCTAGCTTAATAATTTTTATGTGCATAAATGGGAAATTTTCCAAATGTTCGTTTCTACTATATAACTCTATTTAAGAAAGTTAATTAATTCTTTAATATGCTTTTACTCATATCTGTTTCCCACCTCTTTGTTAGTTTCCTATATGTTACCATTTCTATTATTGTCCAATATGGTAGTCACTAGCCATTTGAAGGTACTGAAAAGTATCACAAGGGACTGAAGAACTGAATTTTTCACTCTGTGATTAAATCTAACTTTTCACAGATGTCTAGTGTTTTTTGTTTCGGAGTGCTCTCAAACACTCAATGCTGTCAAGTCAGAACCATAGCCGACCTTTCAGTGCATTTTTTAGAGGCTTTAAATCACACACCAGGGGACAGCCTATGCCTTCTCTCGGAGAGCCACTGAAGGAGTTGAACAGCCACAGAGGTGCTGGAGCACAACCCCCTGGAGACCACACTCCAGCGTTCTATACAAAAGCTAGACATGAAAGAAAATATTACAGTTGATTGATGTATTTATGTATTATTTATATTCTTTTCAATTTATTGATATGTTTCATGGACTAGTATATGATCTATCATAAATAAGTGTTCCTGTACATCTGTTTAGAAGACACATTTGTTATTTGTCAGAATGTTCAACAGATGTCTGTTAGTTACAGGACTAGTTAAAAGACTGTGTCAGTCTCCTATTTCTGGATTGACGATCTGTCTTGTTATTTCATCTGTTATTAAAAGTGGGTATTAAAGTCTTCAATTGTTGTTCCTAAATTGTCTGTTTCTTCCTTTCTGTAGTTCTTCATTTCCTCATATTTCTTCCTTTAAATCTTTTGTATGTATTTTGGTGCTCTGTCATTAGACGCTAATATGTCTGTAATCATGCTATCCCCCTTGTGGACTGACCCTTTTAACATTGTAAAACATCCCTCTTTGTCAAGTATGACTCATAGCAGCACTACGAACAGCAAACCTGAGAACCTGAATTCCGTCCTCTCCTGTACCACCCTCATCTCACCGTCTGACATACTTGAGCCCGTTGCTGAAGTTACCATGTCAGTCCACCTCACTGAAGGTCTTCCTCTCCCTCACTGACCCTCCATCTTTCCAAGCATGATGGCCCTTTCCAAGAAATAGTCTCACCGAGCTTTATGTCCAAAGTACTAAAGTTGAAGCTTCACTATCTTTGCCTCCAAGGAGCATTCTGTATCCCTAGTTTTTTTTTTTTAATTCTTTTTAGCATTTCACCTGCTGTTAGTAGAATTATTTTTTTTACATTCAATGTATTTGAATCTTTGAATCTAAAATATATTCCCAACAGACTGCATGCACGTGGTGAGATTTTACTTTGTTCTTAATTTAGCCTAACAATCTTTGTCTTGTGATTATTTGATCCATTCATTCACATTTAATGTTATTATTTATATAGTTGGATTTATGTCTCATATTTTTTTGTTTCCCATATAGCTCATGCCTTTCTACTTTATCTACTTGCATTTACTGCTTTCCTTGTCACTAATATTTTCCAATGAAATCTTTCACTTTGTTTTGTTACTTCCTTAGTGATTTAAATTATAAACACTGTATAAGTAATACAAACACACTATTATTATATCACACAAGTATGTGTTATTTAAGGAAGCTGAAAGAAGGTAGATAGATATTTATACCTTTTGTTATATAAGATTTTTTTTATCATTTCTGGTTTTCTCCATTTGTTCTAAATTACTGTATGGATTCATTTTCTTAGCCCAAGAGGCTTAGCTCTCACTTATCTTCTTTTTGTTGATACTGGAAAATTAATTACACTTTTACACTGGGCAGGTTATTAGGAGAGACTAGTTCTTGGAAAAGGACAATATGAGTAAAAAGGTCAGAGAAAGAGACGCCCCACAATGAGAACTGACACAGTGACTGTAGCAATGAGCTCGTGTATTTCAAAGATATTGAGGATGGCACACAGAGCAATGGTCACATCTGTGTTCATAAGGTCACTATGAGTTTAAGTCGGCTTGATGGCATCTAATAACATACACACATACGTATACATAGACAGACAAACAACATTATCACAATAAATGGGCAAAGGACTGAGGTTGTCAATAATTGCATCTTACTTGGATCAACAATCAACACTCTTGATATCAGCAGTCAGGAGACCAGGGGCCAGACCGTATTGGGCTAGTATGCTGTGAAGGACCTCTCCAAAATACTTAGGGGCAATGACGTCAGTTTGACGACTAAGGTGTGACTTATTCAGGCCATCAGGGGAGGGAGAGGTTGTATGTCAACTGTTTGCTATTAATCTGAGAGTTGGACCGTGGGTCAAGATTACAGAAGACAACTTGATGCCTTTGAAATGTGGTGTTAGAGAAGAATACTGAATATCCCATGGATGCCAAAAGAACAAGCAAATACGTCTTGGGGAAAATGCAGCCGGAATGCTCCTTTAAGGCCAAGATGGTGAAGGTTCACGTCTCATACTCTGGACATGTTGGTAGGAGAGGTTATTCCTTGGAAAGGAAAAGGAACATCATGTTTGGAAGGATGAAGGGTCAGAGAAGGAGAGGAAGACCTCCTATGAGATGGACTGACACAGTGACTGAAGCAATAGACTCAAGTGTGTCAGAGATGAGGACGGCGGCACAGGATAGGGCAGGGTTTAGGCCTGCTGTTCATAGGGTTGCAATGAGTTGTACTCATCAGCACCTAACATTTTTTGGGAGCAGAAAAGTGAGGATGGGTAGAGATGAAATCATAGGGCTGCACAATTTGGTGGGGGAAGGGGGGGTAGGCAAAGGAAATGAGAAAGATCCAGTGGGGACCAGCAGAGACAGGATAATGGTGAGCAAAGTCCAGTGGTGATTAACTTTTTTTTATTTTTTTAACAAAGAAATTCTTATTCACTTGTCGGTTTCTCGTTTGGGAATGAGACTCTGACTCTCTGGCTTCTTCATGCTGAACAGGGGTGTTGATGTGAAGGGGGAAGGGGAGTCCAATTTAACACCTTACTGGTGTCCCGGGTTGAAGCTCCATGCCTTCTTGTTCTGTTAGAAGATATTTTCCTGACGTTTATTGCCCTCTGGACTGCACTAGCATATTTTATACAACCAACCATTGTATAAAAATGTAGCTATATCTACTTTTTATTTATCTCCACCTTCCCAAGCATGATGTTCCTCTCCAAGGAATAACCTGTCCTAGCAACGTGATCAAAGTATGTGAGATGAAGCTTTATCATCTTTATCTCCAAGAAGCACTCTGTCTACATACACCTTCTCCAAGACATATTTGTTTCTTCTTTTGGCAGCCCATGGAATATTCAGCACTCTTCTCCAAGACCACAGCTCAAAGGCATCCATTCTTCTGCCACCTTTACTCACACTGTCCAGCTCTCAGATGCATAGCAAGCAACTCCCATCACTTGCTGAATTACGGTTTCCTTCAGTTCTTTGAATGTATTTGCAGAGGAGACTCTGCGGTCTCTGTTAAATTCCATAAGCTCTTGTAGGCATGTCCTATTCCCTCCCTTTTCTCCTCTAGGATATTGGAGGAGTTGGTGCCCTAGTTCCTACTAGCAAGCTCTGTTGTTAACTCAACAACTCTTTTGCTGCATGTCTCCAGCAAATTGAGCCCACCATCAGTTCACTGGGACAGAGATGAACAATCTCCTCCAATTTTAATTTACAGCCTCAGAAAGACACTGAAGGGTCACGACGAGTCAGAGCCAATACAAAAGCAGGATTTTAATATAGGTCCTCAGCTCCTCTTTGCATGTTGGTAAGTGGGCTTCAGTTGACAATGACACACAGCAGTCCTCTGAACAACAGATCTGAACCCTGCACCATCCTCCCGTGGAGATTCATCGTGTTCCAACCCACTGTTGTAGTCACTGTGTCAATTCTTCTCACTGAGAGTCTTCTCCACTGACCCCCAACTTTCTCAGTCTGGTGTTTCCCTCTCAGGGCTGGCCCCTCCCCAAAACATACACAAAGTATGTACAACAAAGTTTCACCATCCTTGCCTCTACACAGCACTCTGCTTCTACTTCCTACAAGACAGATTTGGCAATTCAGGGGATAGTCAATACTCTTCTCCAAGACCCAATCCAAAGGCATTGATTCTTCCTTAAGCTTCTTTATTCATAGTCCAAATGAATATTCAAATATTCAAAGCAAGTGAAAATGTGATAGCTTGAATCTAGTGCTAAGTCTTCAAACCGGAATGCTTGCTCTTCGGTACTTTGAAGAAGTCCTTGACAACAAATTCCCCATCTTGTAGTATATTGCAGTAGCTTCTTGCCCTCTCACCCACCAGATACGTTACTTTCTTGTTTATCTGTTCAGTGCTTGACTGTAAAATACTGGAGTATTTTAGTGAAGTCTCTTCCCACACCCAGTGACTTCATGGGCCAGCCTTGGATGTTCCCATATTCACGCTGAGTTAACAGGGGTGTTGGCACGGCTTATTTTGCTTTTTCTCTTTCCCTAACCAAGTCCTAATTGCCAGATGATGTTTTGTTTTGTTTTTTCCAACAGTCCCCAGGAGTATAAACTTCTCCCACACTAATCTAATCAAATGGTGACTCTGAAATAGACAGTCGATGACTGAGACTTGTTTGACCTCGGGGGAGGGACCTGCCAGCTGGTGCCCTCCCCACTTCACTGTGGCAAACTAGCAGACTGGCCACTTGCTCTGTATCTCCAATCAATCTCTCAATCTCCTCCCAACTGGTTTTCACCGCAGCGTGCATGAAGGTTTAGGGCACCCTTAGGCTTGCACTTCTCCACACGCATGATGTCAATTAAGTCATTTCCTTCAGGAAGAAGAGTCAGAACTCTCTGTTCCAGTCAGCATCTACATTCAGGCAAAATATCTGAGCTACGGTTCTAGTACTGGGTGCAGGGATAATGGCCCGATTTGCTCTGAGTAAGGGTCCTTCTTTAGAAGCCAAGTTCTTGATGCTGGGGTGGGTGCAGCAGCTCTGTGCTTCCTTAACTTGCCTCTCTCGGCATGGAAGCCCTGCCCCGTTACCTCGGGCAATGGCAGTCAAGGGGCTTGTTCCTCTGTGATGCAGGACAAGAGGCAGAGCTTGTCTCCTAAGTGGGGGTTGGGTAGAAGGATGACTCCACCATTCACGGATGGAGAGAGGGAACAGGTCTTGGTTTAAATACCACAGACTCTTGCTTTTACTACTTTTACTAGTTTCTTGTTTTGTTTTGCTTTGCTTTTTTTTTTTTCTTTTTTCTCTTATTTTTTTTTTCTATGTTTTGCTTTGCTTTTTAAATAAATATTTCTTCTTTCGGTATGTGCCCCCAGGACAATTTCTTAGTTTCTCTACCTAAACAGAATCGGTATTTTACACAAACAATGCGCATTATACATTCTCAAGCTGCATGGTTCCCACATGTTATTTTCTTTTACTTACTGCATCATACAAATATTTTTTACACATTCCTGAAAAGCCATTCTTTTCCATAATCTAGAAATCCAGGTGATACACTTGGAAATCTGGGGTTCCTCCTTCATTTGACACAGCTTTGCTTTGATGCAAACCTTAACACAGCACAGGCGGCTTGGTTTTGTTCTAAGAAATAATCCACTTTGGCAAAGAGTTGGCTAACTCAAGCCGCTCTGCTAGGAAACCATGACGTGTATGTTTTCACGGATCCACTGTCTCCAGCTCCCCGGTCTCCCGTTTCCTTTCATCTGGATGGCTCGGCAGCCTCAGACTCTCTCACTGCTGTTGTGCTGTTCATTGCTTCCACCCTCACAATGATTTTCAAGTTGAAGCTGGTGACAATGGGACTCATGCTTAATTCCTAACATGATTCTAAAGGGTTCTAACATGTACAATCAAAACCTGAAAGAATGTGCACATATAATCGGTAACTGGTTAGTCCTAGTAAAGAGACTCTGAAATTCAAATGTGAGGTGTACACAAAGCCAGGGCCTTTGATACACTCACAAGCACATGGCCCATGCTCACTGATCAAAGGCTTTGGCACTAGTAAGATATAATTAGACAGTAATATAAGCAAACCTAACACAGCTTAACAATTTCATTTATGATCTGATGAGGTTTTCACATTGAACCTGTAAGCCAAGAGCAACTGTACCAGTTTTCTCTTGGGGTTTTTTTGTCTTTTTGTTGTTGTTGTTTTCAATTTTATGTAAAGCCAAAACCTTTTCTTTTTCTTTTTCTACTAGTTTATTTACAAATTTTAAATACAAATTTGAACAAATTATTTCAATTTCCCTCACCTCCCCCCACCCATCAAATTATACAATCCAGTGATCAATACCCCTTCCCCCTGCACATCCACATCCCTCTGCTTCCCACCTCTCCCACCCCTCCTGAATCCTTATACTCATTCTATAACGGTTTGTTTGTTTGTTTGTTTGTTTGTTTGTTTTTAAAGTCTATAACGGTTTTGTTTTTTGTTGTTTTTTTTTTTCTATAACGGTTTTATACAATATTTATCCTTATGGGCCTGAGTCAGTTCCCTCAGCATAATGCTCTCCAGTCCCTCCCAAGTTAGGTAGTAATTTACAAAGTTATTGCTCCTGCGTGCTGCCGTGTATTCCATTGTGTGAATGTACCATAATTTCTCAATCTATTCGTTTGTGGATGGACATCTGGGCTGTTCCCATGTTCCTGCAATGGTGAATAATGCTGCGATGAACACTGGTCAGAGTCAGAAGACAACTGTGACAACTACACCAATGCAGATTAAACTTGTAAATATTTTATACCACTTATGCCATTGCAGCCTTCTCTTTGTTTACACTTTCAACTAATAGCATGTGATTTACAGGTATCTTGTCTCAGGTTCAAGATTCTGACTGATGAATCATAGGTGATGAGGAAAGAATCATCAATTTAAATTACAGAAACAAATGTACAGTTTCAATTATTTATTTTTCTGATTATGGAGAACTAATGAACTAACAAACTCCACCCATAATAAAAGTAACATTTCAGACTATTATGAATGAGGGTGAAGGAAGTCATTGTGAATGAGGCCAAAATGCACTCTGGATCTGTCATGTGACAGGCAAAGTACATGCGTGAGGACATTATGCCAGAACTTCTTACAGAAGTATGTCATTTCTAGGAGTTTCATGAGATGATGTGGTGTTTATGAAGAACTCTGTGTGTGTGTGTGTATGTGTGTGCATGCACATACACACAAGAAAGAAAGCGAGAGAGAATGAATTAATTAATTACTTCAAGTAATTTTGCTGGCAGGTGTAAACACGGTAGGTCAGGCCACAGGAGAAAGATTCCTGATGGCTTAAGTGAGATGGCAAACTAACAAATCCAAAATGTCTAAATCAGGAAACAAACTGGAGATTCACAAGGTTGTAAGGAACTAATTAAATTCAAAATCTATATCGGTCAGCTGGCAGTCTGAAGAATCCTGCAGACTTGAGTCCCAATATCAGGTAACTGGGAGAATTCTGGTAAATATCTATTTAAAATCTTGAAGACAGAACACAACCTAGGAAACTTCCTTTGTAACTGACCCACTGTATAACACCAGTTACATTACGGACAATTTACATTTTATTATATTATGGAAAAACAATTATACTGGTCTTTGATCAAATAACCTGGAACCAACTAGCCAAGTTGAAACATAAAATTCACCACTGCTGGACATTAGTTAAGCTTTCCCTACTTCTTAAAGTTAATACTAACAGATCAGGGGAGAAAAATGCTTAAAGATCTTTTAGGCTCATGAAGGAAACATCATTTATCCCTATATAATAGGAAGCACCTTAGTCTTCAAACTGACATCATACTCAGTACTTTGGAGAGGTACCTGACAGTAGACTTTCCCAACATATCTTATAATTTCTTGATTGCTGGTGTCAAGGGTGTTTGTTAACTGTGCATCTAAGCAAGATGAAGTCACTGGAAATTTCAATCTTTTCTCCCTCTATTATGATGTTGCCTTTCAGCCCAGTTCTGCAAATAGTGCTTCATGTAGTAGAGCTAGGTTTCAGCAAGTAAGACTGTATCAGCTACATAACACACACTGTTGATGACTCTCCCTCCTCCTCTGAGGCCACATTTTTCTTCATAGACTCCAGTTTCTCAAATGATTTAATATACAGACTGAGTAAGAATGGAGAAAGGATACAGCCCTGACTCAAGTCTTTCTCGGTTTTAAGCCATGCAGTGTTCCCTTGCTTTGTTTGGGCAACATCTTCTTGGTCTAGGTTTCATATGACCATGATTAAATGATCTCAGATTTCCATTCTCCTCAATGTTAACCATAGTTAACCATATTAACAACATTAACATTCGTTTGCTATGATCCGCATGGTCACATGCCTTTCATTTCATTGCTTGGATCCACAATTAACATCCTTAGTATGAGCAGTCGGGGGAAAAAGGAGAGACACTGCACTGGGAAAATCTGTAATTAGGGACCTTTCCAAATTATTAAGGAATAGTGATGTCAGTTTGAGAACTACAATGCATCTGATTCAGGCCATGGTCTTTCCAATTACTAGCTATGCATCCAAGACCTGGACAATGAATAAGGATGACAGAAAAAGAAGTGCTGCCTCTGAGCTGTGTGGTGTTGGAGAAGAACACTGAACATTCCATGGACGGCCACGAGAATGAACAGATCTGTCTTGGAGAAGGTACAGCCAGAATGTTCTTCGGAGGCGAGAATGAGGAGGCTTCACCTCACATACTTCGGACATATTGCTAGGAGGGGCTATTCCTTGGGGGAGGGACATGATGCTGGGAAGGGTGGAGGATCGGTGAAGGAGAGGAAGACCCTCAACCAGGTGCATTGACATGGTGACTGCTGCAATGGTTCTTGTGTGTCAGGAAGTGTGAGGATGGCACAGGACAGGATTGAGTTCAGATCTTTTGTTCTTAGGGTCACTATGAGTCATACTCAAGTTGATGGCACCTAACGATGACAACAACAGATTCGAATCACATACCTTTGTGTTAGCAGTCTAATTTCTTACCACTAAGCCATGAGAGCAGCCAGAGGGGCAATCAGGCAGCCTGGGTTTGAAATTTAGTTCCACAACGTATTAAGCTCAATCCAACAACAATCTATCTAACCTTAGATTCCTGCTCTATAAAATGTTATAGTATTATCAAGACCCTTAACTCCTAGAGAGACTATGAAGTAAAAAAAAAAAATACTTTTTTTTTTTAAATTGGTGTTTGGAGTGAAAGTTTATAGAACAAATTGATTTAATTCAATATTTAGGTACATATTGCTTATGACGCTAATTACTATAATGTAGCTACATATGCCCCAGTTCTTCCCTGTGATACTCATTTCCATTAATCCTTATATCCCATCCCTTTCAGTTTTCTGTGCTCTCTCTCTTAGTTAGTGCCCTTTTGACTGCCTGGGGCTGCTTGTTGTGGTGAGTTCTTCCTTGGTGTTACTGTTCACCTCACAGGCCTGTCGACTCTGAAAGCTGGGCCACAGGGCTGATTTTCGTTGGGAACCTAAAGACTGACAAAGGACCATAGTCTATAGGGATCCACAGTCTCCAGTAGACTGGTAAACCCAGCTATTTTTATGATTTTCAGTTTTGTTTTAAGTTCCCCCACTCTATGTAGGACTTTCTCCTGTCATCCTCTTTATTCAGTGGCCAGCAATGGCAGCCAAGCACCATCCAGTTCTTGTAGAAAGAAGTTAAGGTTCTTGTGATCCATTCTTCCTAACTGTGTCTATACACCTTTGCTTTGCTCCCTTCTATGTTCCAGAAAAGTGGCATGATTATTACAGAATACTCAGTACTCTGCCTCGCAAATCACACCACCAGTGGCTTCCGACTCCCCATCTATCAGAGTGGAATTATGTTCCAGGTGTTGAGTAAGTATTAGCTAGCTGTGCTGCACTCTGAAAGGCACACAGTTCAAATCCACAAGCTGCTATGCAGGAGGAGGATGGATAATCTCCTCCCATGTGATTTACTGCCTCTGAATGCCTGCTGGAACATTAGCTGTGAAGTCAGTTCTGACTCAAAAGACACACAACAACACAACTACTGGAGTACTTTTATATATCAAATGTCTTAAGAAGGTATCTTCCGGGGAGCTCTGGTGGCCTAGTGGCAAGGAGCTGCAACTACAATCCCAGAGGCACACGGTTCGAATCCACCAGATGCTCTGCCGGGAAAAGGAGGGACAATCTCCTCCTGTACCAGTCAGATCTGATTTGACGGTACACTCACACAAAAATAAAAAAAATTTAAAAAAAAGAAGGTCTTTTCCTATAAAATACTCAGCACTTTCTACGTCTAAATGTGATCAAAACAATGAGACATAAGGAACTGTTTGTTGTTGTTGTTGTGTACCATCGAGTCACAGCCGACCCATAGCTGACCATGCAGCGAATTTTCATAGGCAGATAATCGCACATAAGGAACTTGTACTCCTAAAAATGAAAGTAGACCTCACATGTCTTTTAAACTATATTTAAAAATTGAAACTGTATCTCTTTTACAAATTTACCTTCCTACACTCTCTCATTGGGCATGCAGTTCGAATTCACCAGCTGCCCCATGGGAGGTGGGTGGGCAATCTTCTGTGTGATTTACTGCCTCTGAAAGCCCACTGGAGCGTCAGCCAAGGGTTGGTTCTGACTGAACGGCACACACCACCACCACCGCGTTAAGAGCCTCAGAGAGTCATCTACTCGTACGGAGAGTAAAAGAGGTTCAGCTCAGCTAGCCGTCGAGTACTTTAATACAGAGTCCTCCATCCTCCATCCTTCTACTGAACACAAGTAGCACTGTAAAGCCATGTGGCTGCATAACACACGACCGATAGGACAGGAGACCTGTAGCACCCTAGAACACCTCCCTTTATTTTCTCTGCAACCTAGTTCATGCTCTTGGAAAATTGCCAGGGAAATGGGACTCAGTGGAAGGGGCGCTTATAATAATAGGTAAGATCCCTACTGAATTGCATTTGCCAATTGCGTTCATTACTCTATCAGTTTATGGATACTTTTCTAATGAAAATTATTTTATTCCAGATAGTCCTTTAATAGACATCTAGTCGCTATTTCAATGTACAACTCAAAGTTAACTGGGCCCTAGTTTGTCTCAGGACATTTGCTTTACTTCTAAATAATTCTTAAATTACTGGTATTTGCTGAAAGAGTTATAGCTGTGGCCTACAAACCACAGCTTGTGCCATGGTGCTCAGTCTTAGATCGACTCTCATGTAGGCTTCTCAAGAGCCTGAGCTAAGAAAGGATTTCACGTCATTGTTCAAGTCAAGTCATGAACAGTTGCTGAAAAGAAAAGCAAGATGACATAAAATGTTATCTGAACAAAAAATAGTGCAAAAATAGAAAAAAGAATTCCAGTTCAAAATGGTGCCTAAATGGAAACACAGCCATTTGTCATCTAAACGGAAAGACTACATTTGTCTTTGGTCTTGCCTCACTTTAATGGTCCCACAAAATTCCCCTTTCACTTCAACGTAACTCTTAACTAAGCTGAACTAAGAGTCACCTGCTTATACGCCCATCTGCCTTCCCATCATTCCACAAGTCACTGAGCTGTTGGAAGGCAGGGAAAAGGCTATGTTTCGAAAGAAGTGTGTAAACCTGGAAGTCAGACGAGGGACAGGAGGCGTTTTCTTCCCACCCAGCACCATCTAACCTGGAAGTTCCTTAAAATGGATCATCGTGCTTCTAACCCTCCCCTCAGTTCAAGAGCTAACAGACCGCGGCTATCAGTAATACTTTGTAAACAGCTGTAAAAATGTGCATAAGATCATATTTGCCAATTCAATCTTTTTCACTGCAATTCAGTAATACCAATTACATTAAGCATTCATCAGTCATTAATTCTTTAAGCGAAGGTTGCAACCTCTGATGACACCAGCTGATGGACGGGAAGCTCCACAGTACGGAGAACTGCACAGAAGGAATGAAACCACTGCAATCCACAGAGCCGAGAACTAATGATGCAAGTATTTCTTGCTTAAGTTTAAATGAATCAATCTTGACACAAAGTGGACCTCAAAAACTAACCCTTGCTGAAGTGCTGTTCCATTTTACCAAGTACCAAGTAAAGGTGACCTAGTGCCAGAGTGTGTTTATATGCTGATAACCAAAAGTTTAGCCGTTTAATCCATCAGCCAGAGAAAGGACAGTCTCCTTCACCTCCCATAAAGCTATGCTGTTGTTGCTGACTGCCTTCGAGTCAAGCACAACTCACAGCGACCCTATGAACAAAGGGCCTGAAGCCCCTCTACAACTATTGACATTTATCAAAGTTCGGAGAGTTTCCACACGCATGTTGTTTAGGAAGTGGATACAGCCTTGGAAACCGATGAAGGGCCGGACAGAAGTCGGAATCCACCAGACAGCAGTGAGGTGGTTTGGGTTTGGTTTTATTGTTTTGAGAGTGGGGCTTTGGAATAAAGTGGCACTGCTGGGTGGTGCAAACGATTGCCTATGCTCAGATGCTAAATGGAAGGTTGGCAGTTCACATAACCATAGGCATCTCAAGAAAAAGGGGGAGGGGTGGAATCTGGTTATTCACTTCTGGAAAAGGAGTCCCCAAGAACTAGGGAGCACAGTTACTTTTTACTCGGCTCAGAATCAGCTCAGCAACAACTGTGTTGTACATGTAACAGATAAAGGTAGCATACTCAGAATGTGCCTAGAAAAATCTGGTGGAAAAGATATCTAATTTGTTGTTGTTGTTAAGTAGACAACTCATAGCAACCCTATGAACGAAAGGCCTAAGCACTGCTCATAGAGTTTCCGGAGGCAAGCCACTTCGGAAGTGGATGGCACTCCTGCTTCCAAGCCTGTTTTAATCTAAGCAAATAAAAACAATTGCTTCCAACTGTCTTTTCCAAAGTAGAGTTGTACTGATGATGATGATGTTGTTAGGTGCCATCAAGTTGAGTACAACTCCTCATAACCCTATGACCAACAGATCTGAGCCCTAGCCATCCTCATCATCTCTGACACACTTGAGTCCACTGCTGCAGCCACTGTCTCTACCCATCTCATTAGGGGTATTCCTCTCTTTCACTGACTCTCCAACTTTCCAAGCATGATATCCTCCTCCAAGAATACCTTCTTCTAGCACCTGCCTAAAGTAGGAGAAATGAAGCTTTGCCATCTTTGCCTCCCAGGAGTTCTCTGGCTGCACTTTTTTTCAAGATATATCTGTTTGTTCTTTTGGCAATTCGAGGGATACTCAGTTACTCTCCTCCAAGTCTACTCTGCTGCTCTAGGCTTCTGATTACATAGAAAGCGGGCAAAAGGAATGAAAGAGAAATAGAACTTATTCTGTGACTACGAGTTGTGCCAAATTTCCATCATATTATATGATATATTATATATTATCTATTTATTTTATGCTAAGAATCCTTCAAATATCTTAGGAACTTTTGGAGACAAATTGCACTCCAAATCAATTTAGCAACAAGATGGAAAATAATAGTAGCATGAAAGCTACCAAGTTTCCCCTCCATCACCAATCAAGGAAAAATACTGAGGCAAACTTTCAGCTTGAAATCTTTCTTAGCAGACCAACCTGGAGCCAGGCAGGGCCTTCACCACTGCATGAGCCTGTTGTCATCAACTCAGTGCTTGCTCCGTGACCCTAAAGGAAGGCCGAACTGCCCCGCACGTTCCCAATGCTCTAACTGCTGCAGAATCAGACCTTCACTTCTTTCTCTGTGGAGTGGCTGGTGGGTTCCGGTCATCAACATTTCAGCTACCAGCAGAGATCTTAACCACCACGCCATCGGGGATGCTTCAAGAACAATATAAACCAGGTTAAATGTGGTGAGTTTATAGCTCCAAAGGCCTGTGTGTGAATTTTGCTTCCACCACACAAAACCAAGGTGACCATATAATCACTCAAAGAACAGCTGTGAGTGTGACACAGGACAGCAAGCAGAAACTAGACTGTCTCCAGCACATCCAGACCTGTGATCATCATAGTCACGTGAATGTGGAACAGGTAACTGAATCTTTAGCCTGAGACATAGTTATCTGTACATGTGTACAAAGGTGCAGAATTAAACTTCTAAGACCGAAGGCCAAACCCAGTTTTGACTCACAGTGACCTGAAGAACAGAGGAGGGCTGTCCTACAGTCTCCAAAGATCTTACATAAACCGGCTGTTACACCTTTCCTCCCTCGGAGCGGCTGGTGGGCTCACACACACAATTCAATTAGCAGTACGTTATCATTTCATCACTACCTCACTCATGGCCATCACGTCAGAACTGACTCATAACTGACCCTCCAGTGGGTTTTCAGGGGCTATAAAGGTCACAGGAGAAGACTGCCCTTCTACTGTGGAGCAGCTAGCTGCTGGATTCAACCTACTTGCCTTTGGGCTGACAGAGCAACACCTTACCAACTAGGTTACCAGTGCTCCCTAAGACTCCAGCTGCAGGTAGGGCTGCTAAACAAAAGGTAAGTGGTTCGAATCCACCAACCAGATCATCTATGGAAGACCAGTGAGTCACTCCTTTAAGATTTACCACCTTGATAAGCTGAGGGGCAGTCACCATGGGTTGGAATTACCTAGACAGCAGCACTCGGTTTGGCTTGGGTTTGGTTTTTGTTTAACTATAAATGTGTGTGTGTGTATACATATATATATATACACATACATACATACATACATACATATATCTCCAGCTTTGTACTACTGTATTCTATGATGTTTATATAGAGTTCAGAAAACCCAAAACACTGCAATCTTAAAAAGGGGAGCAACAGAAATATGAAAATCTGTTCTAAAAAGATTCAGATTTTTTTTTAAACCATACAAATCTTTTCTCAGTCTTTTCACTTGCATTTTTAAATTTGGTTAAAACTTTGTTGTCTGGTCAAAACAAATCAAAATCAATCAGAACTCTATCTTTCCACAGCTTCAGTATCGTAACTTTCTATCAGTACTCATTCTATTAAACTGCAGGGTTTTTTGTTTTAACATGCCTGAGGCCAAAGTAAGCAATCCTAAAAGGCAAGAATCATTTCTGTTCCTTTTCTAATAACCAGCATTTAGGGTGGTCTCTGCCACAGAGCTGGTGCTCAGGTGGTCTGAACAGATGATCAATACCTTTGCAGTGCCCTTCACCACTCTGCTCGAACCCTGGCACTGACATACTCTCAACCCACAAAGATGGTTTGTAGTCAGCTCCATTCTCATGTGTTCCCATTGAAACTTGGGAGAAATACAAACAACCCAAAGCATTTCTTCTCTATAGTAATTTCTAACATGAAGACAAGCCTCAACAAGACAGATCGACAATGTGACTGTAAGAAGGGGATTGGCCAATGAATGAATGGTAATCCAAAATCTCTGTAAATGTTCATTAAAATTATTTTTTTAAAAAGGATTTAAAAAAAAAAAAAGAATGGGATTGGCCAGGGGAGAATACATGAGATGGCACAGGACAGGCCAAGGTTCGGATCAGTTATTCATAGGATTGCTATGAGCTACAGTTGAATGGATGATACCTAACTACATCAGTACAACAATAGTGATGTCTACCAATTTCCCTACTGGGAGTCTATCTGGAAATTCAGCTAAGTTTTGGAGTTTTCTGAAATCTTTGTTTTTCTACATCTTCTCTAAATATTTATTCAGAAGCTTCCGGCCTTCAGCAGTGTAGTTAAGTGTTAGCTGCCATCTGAAACATCTGTAGTTCAAACCCACCAGAGGAGAGAGCGGCAGTTGGATTCCACAAAAACCTAAAACTCAATGGGGCATCTACTCTGTCCTACAAAATCACTATGCTCCTAATCCATCTTCCCCATAGCAGATGATCTACACCGCTTTCCACTTCCTTTTCCTCCCACTTCCTCTCAGCCGACCCAATCCCATCAAAACTACCGCCCTCCCCAGAAATTAAGGTCCACTTGACAAAGACCACTCTACTTATTTTTGTGAGATCTAAAGCCAATGGGGGAAAAATTAAAACCACAGCAAATTAATACAGCCTCAAATCCACAGCCCTGAAATGGCTTCAATAGTAAAATGGTTTTAAATAGAGAAGGAAGCCCCAGGGATCCCTAAGGCATTTCTAGGGTTTCTTTAAAAAAAAAAGTGTAGTCAATCACAGACGTGTTTGCTTTTTCTCTGCTTCACTGCCCCCAGACTCGGGACTGCTCTAGGGAGTGGGGGTCTCACGGCAAAACAATGAAGCATTTGACAACCTCAAAAGGTCTGAATGACATTCTGGAAACAGTCAAACTTCACTTTGGGCTGTTCATTGAAGTACAGACATTCCAGGGTACGCCGCCCACCTTGAGCTCAGAGCATAAACTGGGGAGAGTTAACAAATAATTTGGCTATGCTGTATCGTTCACAAAGACTTCTCTAGCTACCAGATCAAGAACCATCAAAAAATAATTTCTTCTGTGTGTTTTTTTTCTCCAAAGCCATGAAAATGTACCTCGCAAATTCTTCCCTGCATCTAAACATAGGAGTTTTAAATGTAACTCTTACTAGGAAAGGGAAGAGGAAGAAGAAAGACTCTAGCAAGCTAAGTTTTTCTTTAGCTTTTTGACCCCCCCATTACTAAGATGAGTTGTAAATGTCTATTAAGATAGACCTGGATACTTTGTGGTTTCAGTTTACCTCCTCCTTCAGTCTCCTTTACACCACAAAAATAATTTTTGTCTGATGGGTATAGGAACAGGAAAAACGCTGCAGTCAATAAAGAGGTAGATTCTGGGTAAGTGCAATATTAAACGTTCTAAAAGCAGACCATTCTCAATACACAGCTTCAATTAAAACTTCCTAAGTCCTTTCTTTTCTTTTTTTTTTTTCCTTTCAGAAGAAGGTGAAGCAATTTGCATTTACAGCTCAGTTCCTGTTTCCAAAATACCCCTTTAACTTTTTCTTTTCTCCTTTTATGGTAGGTATAAATAGCACCAAATTGTCAAATCAGAGCTATTTTGTGGGCTACCTATACAAATAGGTCTGATTTCTGGCCAGTCATAAAACAATTACTGCAGGATTCCCCCACTCTTTGATATCCAGCTTGTCTATAGGGCTTCAAAGCTAGCCTCCAGGACTGTTCGGGGAGCACTACTAAAAAGCAACTCCAGAGAAACACAGAAGATAAAATGTGCTCTCTCCTACAAACACACAGACTACTAAAGAAGCGGAACAATTCTGGAGCCTTGGTTTTAGCTCCAAGTTAGGATGTCCATGTACTTTACGTTTGTCTTTAACTTTGTGGGTCGACTAGACCTCCTTCCCCCTTTTGTATTTAGCTACCTAGAGTCCTCATCTAAAGTCTCTAAAAATTAAGAACTATGTTGCCTTCACAGAACTGCTCTGATTTATTAACTTATCCCATGGGAACTTACCTGGATAGAATGAAAGTTCAGTTTTGCAGCCACAGAAATAACTACCCAATGCAGTATTGCTTATTTAGGGTAGCAAAACTCACTCAAACTAGAAGCTTCTTACAAGGTGAAAATTGGTGAGAATACCAAAAGGAAGACATGTATAAAGGTTATTGTTGTTAGGTGCCATCAGTCAACTACAACTCTCAGTGACCCTAAAAGCAACAGATCTAACTACCCTCTGTCATGTTCACAATCACCGATATGCTCAAGAACACCATGTCAACACATCTTATGGAAGATCTACTGTGCATTTTGTCTATAATCTTGAGGCTACTTAGTTGGGAGTCTAGTGTATATTTTGACTATAGACTAATAGGACTGTTACCATGGGGGGAAAAATCACAATATTATATGTAAAATACTTGAGAGGGCACATTTATACAAATACCTACCATACAGAGCAAACACGTGTGCAGAGTGTCAGCCAGGTTCTTTTCTGTTAAATCACTGCAAAAGCAATATATTCTGAGGACACAAATTCAAGGTCCTATTACAGCAACAGTTAAGTAGGCATTTTGGAGGGGTGGCAAATGTGGTATAGTCATGACCCTGCCCAAAGTCTGAATGTAAAATGTTATTATGAAGACTGCTATGTATGTATTATGTACATACCCACAGACAACCACCCACAAAGGGCACATTGTTGCTACTTTCTTCTCTCTCTTTGTTAAGTTCTACCTTTGGCATTATGCCAATTCAATTTTTCCTTAACACAATACTTTTAGAAGTTCTATCATATTATGCCAGTGAAATGCAAAAAGAGTTTCACAAACTAAGAACTTGGCCTATGTGTAATTCTGAACTAAACATGTAGATGGTATGGTCTCTATTTGCATATGAAAAAAATTTTTAAATATATGCATTGAGAGACTTTCTCCAGTCCCCCAAATCTGTCTTGAGCCTCCCTCTCTCATCTTTGCTTATCATTCAAGACATGTATCAATATCCTTGATATCAATCAAGACCTTCACAACTCTTCTATCACCTTATGCAAAGAACTACTTGCACTTTTGTACACAAAGACCTAACTACTGGGTTTGTTGTTTTGTTCTGTTTTGAATCTATTGTTACTGTTAGGTGCCATCAAGTTGATTATGACCCCCTAGCAGAATGCTATGAACAACTGATCCAAATTTTGTCCTTTCCTGTCCCATCCTTACTGATTTAAATCTAAATAATGAACCAGTTCCTTTTATCTTTAATAAAACGTGGCACCCAAAGCCCACCAAGCAAACGCATTGTCCTCAAGTCCATTCCCATTTATAGCGTCCCCACAGGTGGGAGCAGCACTGCCTGACAGAGGGCTCTCAGAGCTGTACAGGCTGTTGGAGCTGGCGGCCTAATCCTTCTCCCCCAGGAACCACCAGTGGGTTCTCATCGCCAAGCTTTTTGGTTTGGCAGCCACGCCTTTTAACCACTCATCTACCAGGGCTGCTCTGGCATCTGCAGTTGGTACTAAATTTTCCCATAACAATGTGTATTAAATCATCTTTTTAGCCTAGTAATATTTTTCTTGGGGGGGGGGAGAAGCAAACACAACCAAACAAATCCCAAAACAAAACCCAAGGTCAAATGCATTAACATACAACAAAACTCTCAACATGTGTGATAAAAATGCATTAAAAGTAACCTTTAATCCATGCTATTAACTGATTTTATTCTATTTTGGCACATTTGAAGGAACTCATCGAAGGATTAGTTAGGCTTTTCTACACTTCCTTTTATCAGGATTCTACCATTCTTGATTTAGTTTTGAGAGAAAAGGGTCTGCAAAAACTATAATAATCTCACAGCTGGAGATGGCTGGAAAGTCTATTAGTGCTCATTGTGCCCTTAATTTGCAGGAAGGCTTTGTGCTCTTCTGCACCTCGCTGTCCGTGCTGAGCCATTTTCACTGATAAGGTACTTATAGACCAGTTATTTTCCATTCATGAAAAGCCCCATAAAACTGTATGTGAAATGGTTGTGAACTTTCTCTTTCACACACTGAAATGCATCTTCAGAGTCTTGATTGCACAAAAATCGTAACCCTGGTAATTTACCCCAATAGCTTTCATGTGAGCCTGCAAAGGCAGTCTTAAATTTTTAAAGAAGTATTATTTTCAAACAGAAGAGGAACCCAAATTTTCAGACGATGAATTCAGATTGAATGGCTGCAGCCTCAGGGCAAACACACTGATTTAATCACATAGCACTAGGTTTCAAAATCTTGCCCTCTTCAGCCTTAACAATATTTCCCTGCCCTTTAAACCTCCAGTAATAATGCAAACACGTTATACAAAAAGAACTCACCACCACTGGGATTTTCAACATTATGACATCAATATCAAGAGCAGATGGCATTATTTTCATTTTATACTTACTTACCCAAAATGAGATTTAAAAGAAAACAAAAATAAAACTCAATGACAGTATCTGATCTAGATGTTAAGCCAAAAGAAATTTTTTAAAGGATATTTAAATGTCCAGTGAGCATGTACCATAAATCAAACATCAATTTTCACAATTCCCTGAAGATACAAAAAGCAAAGTCTAACTTGGAAAAGTCTAAAGTTTTAATCTAATTGAAAGCAAAAAAAAAAAAATTTAAACTGTCATATTACAAGAGATGCAACTACTGTTTTGTGTTTAAATTACTAATTTTCTGTGATGAAATCTTTCTGTAAGCAAGAAGTTCATATCAAAAAGATTCACAATGAACACACAGTGTGTCTATCATTTGCATCTAACAACAATATCCACAAAGTATAAATGATAATGTCTGAAACTAATAAAGGTTAAACAATTCTTTGGTGAGGCCACTGGCAAAATCTACAGCAGCTGTCTAACTCTGCCTTTAACGATCATAGCAAAAGCTCGAGGAAGTGATCCAACACAGCACTGGTCTTTAGAAACCAGATCGTTTCTACTTCATTTTCAGCCAAGGGACTGGATAATGAAAACAAAATTATTCCTCAGTCAGTAAGTTTACTTGACAAGCTAATTTTTACCAACCTTTTATTCATATGTTATCACTATAAGAGCAGTTTCTTTTTGTGTGTAGACAACTCTAATAACTTAAAGACTTGCTACATAAGATACACTTCAGATAGCCATGATCTTTTTAAACCCACTTATAAAAACTACTGGATAACTTCTTAGCTGTCCATGTAAGAGTACTGAACCTAAAAAAAAAAAAATCTGTAAAGCAAATATTTAGAGACACATCCATTGCTGGAAACTAGTGAACCACAGGTCTTTGAGTCTATCAGGGGGAAAAACCAACACAGCCATCTTATCAAACCATCGAGAGAGTGAGAGAGAGAGAGAATGTGCACTAAAACAACTGTATCATTACTTTTATAAAAGAAATAAACACAACTCTTCAAAGATTCTAATTATCTACCTAAAACTGGTTACACTGTTAAATTTTAAAAGAAAGAACTTTTTTCTCCATATACTTGTCCAGTTTTACTACCTATAGTATGTCTTAGAAACTGCCTCTTAATTCTTCTGTGCTTAAGGGAAACAGGGAACTTAAACATCTAACATATCTGTTCTGCCAGATATTTATTTTTAATATAAATGCTACATTCTTTAAATATCAATTTTCTGAAGAGTGTGAATAAGGGACACAAAGGAATCAAATCAATGAACCAACAAAGTCAAGTTAACTTCATTCTAGTTAAGAACCATAATGGAATTCATGCAGCATCATTGCAACATTTCCCATTTCAATGTTTAAGTAGTAGAAGTAAATATAATACATTGTTCTATTCAAATAAATTTCCCTAAAGAGCCATTTTAATCCAGTGTTTCACTTATAATTTCCAATCTCGTTTACTACCACAAACATCTGAGCATAAGCAATTGTCATCACGTGCCAGGCTGGTATACATTTATACCATAAGCCACAGGGAATAGAGATTGATTATACACATAATTGATGGATGGCAGTTTATCCTACTACTTTATACTGCAACTCAGGTAGGAGAAGTGCAGCAACTAACATCTGGAAATGACCACTAAGTGTTGGTTTTTCAAAGGAGAAAATTACTTTTGAAAAATAAAGCCAATGAATTAAAAGATACATAAAATAAAAATTCCTAAATTGCCATATTTATGAATGGCTCATTTGTTTCAAAATATAAATCCCAAATACTGAGTTAGCAGGCTTCATATTTAGGGATTTAACCCAGAAACTCCGCAAAGGAAAATAAATAATAGGCTTGTGAGTAATTAATGATGAGAACGCAAGAATGAAAACTTTATCTCTGGACACTATCCAGGGCTGGAGAATTTAACTAGTTATGTTCACTCTAATATACTTAGTGGGTCTTGGAGCCCACTGCCTGTAAAATCTCCCAAGGAGATTCAAGACCACCCATTGAAGCTAGTACAACATTACTGCCTTGAGCAAGAAGCTGCTACATAGGACTGGTTATTCAAGTCTTTTAAATACTATTTTATTGTGAGATTGTAGGAGGTGTGGGGAGGGGGAGGGGACTCAAGAGTGGATGAGGGAGGAAAACTCAGACATAGAAGAGTAATTTCTAAAGCAGGGGTGCTTCCACTGTCCCCTACTCCTCAACCCACTCCCACTACATAAACAATGTAATAAGTGCTCAATTTCAGAGAGAATTACATTATACTCCATTTGAACAGACTACAAAGTACTTTTATTTGAAAAGCTCCTTCTCCTGGGTTATAAACAATTTTACTGGGCCCCAATCTCAGGCAAGGGAAGATGGCTTGGAATAGGAGGTGGAGTTAGGAAAAAATACACTTGGTGTCTTTCAATCCCTTAAACAGTTGATCCAATAAAGATCCTTTAGAGAAAAGTTTTAAGTCTATTTTTTTTCTCCAAGTAAGCAAATCATACAGGAGGCCTTTTCTTTTCTAGGGTACTGCACCCTGTCTCTTTAAATTCCAGGCCTGCCCCATTTCCCACGCATTCAATGAAAGCACCACGTTTGCTGGCCTCCAGCCCACAATGTCAAGTAGTTTTCTTGCTATTGAATTTCAAGATTATTCTTTTTGGATCATTTGCCCTTTAGTTTTAAGCACGCCAAAGCAAAAATAATGTCTTTCTACAATAACATAAAGAAAACTCTGAGGTCTTTACAAGTCTACAAGGAGAGAACACCTTGTCCTTTAGTTCCCCTTTCATTGCAAAATATGCTCCCACTTTACATGAGCCAGAAAAGGGCTATTTATGTACTATCTTAGTCGACCACAGTTTTGTCTACCCTATTACAATGTTAGATAGGTATATTTATTTTAGATCCAAATTCAGAATCTCAAACAATCTGCAATATTTAAGTGAGGTCTTCTTATGGTTCAAACTCTCAATTCTTCAGCTTTAATCATTAACTTAGAATTAAAAGCAAAACAAGACAAAAAAAAAGATAAAATCTATCACTTTATTTCATATATTTCCAGTTAAGACTTCTGCATAAGTGAATGTAATATTAAAATAGCAAATGAAGTATTGTGCGCGATAGTCAAGATTCCAGAAAGTCTATTTCCCTCATTCTTGCACATATCTTAATTCTAAAGAAAGGGCTCCAGACCATTATAAATGCCACTTAACATTCTACCAAAAGCAACTGAAAGAACGAAACAAAAATTTGTCAGGACTAAGTCTACCAAAAAATACGGCTGGCAAGCACAACTAACAGAGGCAATTTATTTCACAGAGCTAATAAAGGAACACTAAGATCACAAAATAAATATTTATCTTACAAACATTTTACAAATATTTTAAAGTAGAATTCATCCAGCTAATTACAGATTATAAATTTTTTACAGCCTCTGATACGAGGGGGGGAAACATGTTTGTTTGTTGGTTTTCAAATATAGCTTTGCTAATGCATTAAAGCACAGCATATTTTCATGTTTTTAGAATGTTTAGCTGATGATCAGAAGACCATGGACTTAATCAGAAGTCTGTGATTGCAGAAAGATCTCTGAAGACAACTAAACCCCTTCTTTTGCAGAAATCATACATTCAAAGAATGGTCTTCTCAATCTATATAGACTGCACAGAATATATGAAGTTACATTTTAATTTTAATTTTAATGTTAAGAGCCTCTATTTTTAGCTTATAAAGTATTATTAAAGTTGGTTTTAGTATTTTAATGATTGTTGATAGCTTTACAATTATACATCAAATCTCTAATCTAAAATGTCCATTTCTTCTTTCTTCCATAAAATGTATTTTCTGTTCTGTTTAGGATGTGTCTTATTTTTCAGAACTTCATATTTTGCTTCCAAATTATCTCTAAGGACCCATAAACTGCAGATGAAATTGCAGACTTGATTTATTCCAAACATCATTACCAGGTGTTAACTAGCATGATGAGTCCTTTCACTTAAAGTCAAGTTATAAAGGCAGATGTAGGCTCTGAAATTCTTATAACACAGCACACATAAGATAGATACACTTATTCATTAACAAAGTTAGAGTTATCAAAATTCTACAGGGGGAAAAAGTCAAAACTTTTCAAACATTCATAAGCTCTCCAAAATGTACACTGTACTGAAACATTAAACATAGTTGCCTTTCTGTTACAAAGACTATCTTAATCATATACTTATAAACTAGATTCATCCCATTAATTTTACAACTTAAACATTGGAACACTAAAATTCATTAATTACTAAGAAAGGTAAGAACATGATTTACATTATTTGCTTTTAAACTTACAACCAACATATGAAACATCTGTATATATAGTCTCAATTATATTTTTAAAGACATTCAAATGGTATGCAGCTAAAATTTCAAAGAAAATATTAAAATGTTCCTCGTGAAATCATTTCTGTT
Organism: Elephantulus edwardii; assembly: GCF_000299155.1. Classification (NCBI taxonomy): domain Eukaryota; kingdom Metazoa; phylum Chordata; class Mammalia; order Macroscelidea; family Macroscelididae; genus Elephantulus; species Elephantulus edwardii. The sequence continues at coordinate 11,568,938 of NW_006399764.1, read as the reverse complement.
TATGCATCAAATGAGGGATTTTTTTTCAGAAAAACTACACAATTATCTGTAAGCTTGTCCATGTAACTATGTATATAGCTACTTTTACTTTCACATAAGTGACATATATAATTCAAGAAAGTTTCAAAACTCCGTCAAGAATTTCCTGATATCCCTTTTCCCAGACAGAGCTTTCTGCTATCACGTTTTCCTCTCTCTTACTATTCTCTCAGTTCACTAAGCATTACAGACGACAGTCACATGATTCTAGAAATATGGGTAAAGAGCAATTCTAGCCATTCCAATTAAAGGAAAACAGGCTAAAATTAGTGATGATTTCTCCAAAAAAAGAGCTTCCACAAACATTCTTTGTTAATTAACATTAATTGCAAGTTCTTGCATAATTTTTAAAGCATAAGAAACTGCTCATTTATTTGCTCCTCTATTTAAAAGTTTTGCGCTTGTGGATCTTTGTATAAACTAAATTCTTGGCTGTAATCAGGCATTTGATAATTCCCTTATAAGGTGACAATGATCTCTCTTCGACCTAAACATTAAACAGGACTTTGGAATTGAGCAGTGGAAAGGTATCTGCATTTCAAAACAAGTTCAATTAAGCACGTGAACTACTAAGGCGGCAAACTCTTCGAAGTATGTTGAGTGATTAAAGATTTAACATCTTTCCTTCCAGCCTGTTTTCTTCAATCATGTAGCATCAATTCCCCAAATATTATACTCCACACGTAGTTACTCTGATCGGTGACACTTTCTTAGGCTCCACGGAGTCAGTTCCACCTTATAGCAACTCTATGTAAAACTGAATGAAGCACTATCCAATCTGTGCCATCCTCACAATTGATATATGCTTCAGCCTGGCCACGCACTGTGTCAATCCATTCCCTTGAGGCCCTTACTCTTTTTCTTGCTGACTTTCATACTTCAGGAAAGCAAATTAATGGATGAAATTTAAAAATCTGGCTTACATTACATAAAGAAAGAAAACTAATCAACTTTCTCGGAAAAATCAGTGATCTGATGACCTTGAACAACAGCCACATTTAAGAAATGTCTCAAAATGAACACAAGGTCTCCTGAGTTCTTAGACTGCTCCAGCCTCTAAGTAATAAATGATGTTGGTATAAATGACAGCAATATGATCAGAAATTTATCACTCATAAACAAAACTGAATCACCTATTAGATGATTCCAACTCAGTGGCAGTGAGTGAATGATTAAGACAACTGGTGGCAACAGGGTGAAGCACTCATTTGCCACCTGAAGGGCTGTCCCTCTGAACCCACCAGCCACTGTGCTGGAGGAAGACGGCAGTCCGTCTGCGAAGATCGCAGCCTAGAGAGCCACGTGACGTGTGTCTGCTCTGTCTTAGGTGTCACTAAGAGTTGGCATTGACTGAGCAGCAATAGCTTTGGTTTTCCCATGTGATGAATGGACAGTGAAATACCTGCAGCCTGGCTGCAAGCATTGGAAAGTAGACAATATAACAGAAGTAAATCATCTCATGTTGTTGTTGTGGGTCATGGATTTGGAGCCAACTCATAATTGATCCTCCAGTAGGTTTTCAGAGGCTATAAATCACATGGGAGGAGACTGTCCATCTTTCTTCCCTGGAGCAGAGCTGGTGGATTTGAACTGCCTGCCTTTTGGTTGGTAGTAGAATTCCTTAACCTATTTGGTGATGAGAGAGGTAAAATTCCTACATATTCATGAGCACGGTAATATGTTAATTCAAAAAAAATTACTCTCAAACTATCAACTCTAAAAGTAAACAGTACATACATCAGTATGCACATATCTGGCATAAAAAAAAATACATGTTGCTGCTGTTAGGTGCTCTTGGGTCAATTATGACTTAATAGGAATCCTATGTACAACAGAGCTAAACCTCAACCTAGTCCGTGCCACTCCAGAAATGATACATAGCATATAGTTAATAATAACGGAGTAGTTATTTCATTGTTATTATAAGAATGTAAGATCAATGACAAAGAACACTTTTTTCTAATAAAGGAAGAGTGTTTTGGAGCTGAAAAATCCCACAAAGTTTATTCAATCCAAACACATCACTTTTACATCCTAAGCCAGGGCCTTTTCAGCCTCATTGCTAAATTCCACTCCTACCAGTTACTGGAATATCTGACTCCTATTTTTAAAACTAAAAGACTGGTTGTATTTCATGGATTAGGTAGTAAAAATAGGAAAGAGCTAGCCAAGTCTCTCAAATTGGTGTCTAGTGTTTGAAAAAATATCTGACGTAGGAACAAATAAAAGAGAAATGAGAAAAGGGGGAAAATTCGTCTTGCCTTTTAAATAATCTAAAATACATTTCAGAAAATGTGATTCTCCACAGATATGATGTTTCCTGTTAAACTCAAGTGGCAGTTGTGCTTACACAAGTCCATTATTAGAGGTTCAGAAATGAGAGTCAGAACACTGAGAAATAATCCCACTTAGTAGAGTAAAAGCCAAAGCTTTTGAATTTAAAACCCTGTGCCTGATTTGCAATTATCTATCATGATCTGATTGTCAACGATGTTCAAAGTCTAGAACACTACATTGTTAACAAGTCCCATCTCATCTGATGTGTGATTCTAAGGTATCAGAGGAACAACAGACTTATAGTTAAGGAGGGAGGAGTGCTAGACCGATGGAAATATATGAGAGGTGCTCCAAACTCTTGAAAACCAAAGTGTCTTCCTGATGCATTTATGTGCAACCACAGGAAAAGCCACAAGCGGCCAGCTGATAGGACAATCCACAGCTACATCACCACTTTAGAACAGCTTATCTGAGGAAAAGCAACCAAATCCTAGCAGCTCAAATGCTCTGTTTTTCACTAAGATTCACCTTTAAACAGTTGTTTATAATACAGAAACAGGAAGAAAGTACTTTATAAAATAGAAGACTGTTTCTTCAACTGAAAGAAAGCTTTGATTATCCAGGAGCTTACACCAAAAGGATTTTGGGGTTTTAGTATGGATAATACAATGCCTACAATAAACCTTGTTTTGAATATCCAAATCTATTAAATGGCTATCAAAATAGACAACCTCACAGGAATACACTAACAGTAGTTGTCCACCCACCCAATAGCAAGCTTAGATGGAAGGCGGGGGGGAATGTTGTATAACATTTCTACAAAAAGCAACAGGTATCATGCAGAGAGTGGCATCAACGGAGTATGAAGGGTGAAGAGTACAGATTGAACCAGCTGACACTGCCGGAGGGAGTGACATCAAAATGACTACAAATTTGTGTGCAACATCCCAGCAGAAATTTATTCTTTATTTCTTAAAATATCACTGTTAGTTACAGCAGGGAAAAATAATTTTTTGTATGCCCACCGTACACGCACAAGGCCAAAACTCTATGCTAACTGACGTAAACCTTCCAACATACTCCACTGTGAGAGAAGCAGAAGCAATCTGCTCCCACGTGATTTACTGCATCTGAAGACCTGGTGGAGGGTCAGCTCTGACTCGATGGCGCACAACAACAATGTCCTCCAAGAAGCCTTGGTAGCACAGTGCAAGTTATATGCTGGACTGCTAACAGAGAGGTGGGAGGTTCATATCCACCAGGCACTCTGTAGGAGAAAGATAAACAGTCTCCTCTCACAAAGGTCTACAAGCCCAGCAATGCGGTGCAGGGTCAGCCATGAGGAGGAATCATCTGGAAGGCAGGGCTACGTGCTGCCATTATGACCCAGTGACCACGAGGCATCACATCACATGGCTTTTGTGCATGTGCTATCAACATGCATTGTCATTTTCTTTCCTGCCAATGTTTTTAAAGTCTCTGATTATTTTTTTTAAATGTCTGGTGCCTTAATTACACTATCATGGTAATTATTTATTAACCTATATTAATAACTTTTTAAAAAAATTAAGTAGTAATTAAAGAAAAACCAAATCCCAATGCTTTGGGATTGGAAGCAACTCACAGAGACCCTTCTCTGCTGAAGGATTTCTCATCTTCAGCCCACAAAGTGGCTGGTGGATTCAAACCACTGACTTTTTGGTGAGGTGCCAACACATAACACACTTTGCCACCAAGGTTTCTTTAATTAGTGGGGGGCAGGGGAGAGATAAATTGAAAAGGGTTCCTACTTAGTAATAATGCTATTTATTCACCACAGACAGGTTTTAGAAGCAACTTGGTTGTTCTCTCTCAACTCTGATTGCCATCAAGCCTCCTAGCTGACCCTCTAGCAGGTTGTCAGAGGCTATAAAATGCACAGGAGGAGACTGCCCCCTTCCTCCTGCAAAGCTGCGAGTGGGTTCAAGCCACCAGAGGCACCGCCTCCGGGTCACCACCACCACCACCACTCTGTATGCACTATGCCACCAGAGCTCCCTTCTTTGTTGCTAGTATGCACCTAATCTAATAAATATTACATTTAAACCTGTATTCATGATAGACTCCTCTAGGATTAAAAGTAATCATCAGCATTACTGCGGATTATGTTTGGTCTGGTATGGAGAGGGCTCACGGGGGAAGGGCATGGCACCTTGAGTTACCACGTGGGCGATACCAACCTCTGGATGCCACTGCTCACAAACCAAACTTATAACAAGAAATTGAGAGAAAGAAATCTCCCTGATCTCTAATACTTTCATGCTAAGCACTTATAAAGAAACTCTTAATGGGTACCTTCCCTTTTTTGACAAACATGTCGCATCAGGCCTAAAAGAACTGATTTCTGCTTGAAGCAACTAGAAATTCCAGTTTGGGCTAAATGTTCTAAATTATATATTTTAAAAAGCCATTCGACTCTGAATATATCAATCTTCTGGCACAGGTAATAACTCTAAGTAAATCCTGTAGATCATCCTAATGATCACTTACCAATATTATTTTAAATAAATGGAACTCCAAACCAGAATGAAGCTAAAGATAAGCCTCATTTACTTTAATAAAAAGTGATGGTACATTGATTTCATCCAAAAAGTTAATTGTTAACTGCTGCATACCAACTAAATCACACCCACAGACTAGTTTTACTTTTTTTTTTTTAGACATTCACTGATAACTCGCCTTCTTCAGGTCTCAGTCACTGTGCACTTATCATGTTCAAATGACAAGGATTAGGTCACAAGACTGTTTCTTTCAACAATATTCTGTTTCTTCCCAGAATTGTGGTCCTGCCAATGGAACAGGATGGGCCCCAAATACTAGGGGCCATCATTCAGCAATGTCTTGCCTGACCACAAAATGAATGTAATTTCACCTACAGAACTTTTTCCCTTTTAAGGTGCATCTACCTTGGTTACTCTCATTTAATTAAAACCTCGGTTATGTCTACAAAATCAATTCTTGCTGAGCATTTGTCTGCTAGTAGAAGTGAATAATTACTCAGAGCTATAAAAGTAAACATTTAACACCATTTATTATTAAAGTCATCTTTGCCCGGGCACACTTCTGAGTCACTGTGTCTACATGTAGGATCATTTCACATTTCTAGACTCCTGATTAAGTTAAGTGAAAGTGTAAACAAAGATGAACAACCTCAAGGGTCTCTCCCAGCCCTAAAAAGACACATGCACCTTGAAGGCAGGATCACCTGTGTGTTATTTATGGCTCCCAGAGACTTCTCCTGCAAATATTTAATCTGTTGCTTAAGCACATTGCCATATCCACAAATTATCCTCTCAAACAGCCCTCCAAAACCAGAGAACAAAAAAAGTAGATCAATTTGACAACATTAAAAACGTAGGCATGGCAAGAAACAGCTTAACTTGGGTACAAGAAAAAACAAAACAAAAAAATAAACAAAGGCCAAGATGTTTCAAGACACATAATCAAGGATTACAATCTGATAGATTAATAACATACACAAGATATAAGGAAAAGGCACCAAAGAGGCAACCTGAATGGTCAATAACAAATACATAAAATGTTCAGCCTCAACAGGAACCAGACAGAACAAAGACACTGTGTTTCCAACTTAAGAAAAACAGGAAATTTTCACATATCCATTGTTATTAAGGATGCAGAAAGATAACATTCATTGGATGATAACTCAAGTATAGATTCTCACTACTGCAATAGAGAGAAGTTTGTCAAGTCTAATGCAAATGGGAATGCCCACCGAACAACTCAAATTCTAGTTCTATATCCAAACTCTTGTTCATTCATACAGAGTAACAGGTGCAAGGACGTTCACTGGACAAAACTGAGTTCTATATTCTCTAATACGAGTATTTCTCACACTGCCGTCAAGTCAGACCCGACACACTGTGGAAATTCCACTGAGTTTCCAAGGTTGTAAAAGCACAGAGACGTGGAGGAGCGGGAAGAGGGACCGAGACGAAGACCCTCAACCAGATGGGTTGACAATGTGACTGTGGCAACGGACTTAAATGTGAATGTGAGGAAACCAAAGAAAAACCCAAAAAGAAGAAAAAGAAAAAGCCCCAGGAGGCTCCACAGGAGGCTCTACAGGAGAACGGAATGGAAGATCAGTCCAGCTCTGCTCTCCCTAAACCCAAGAAAAAGAAATCTCTGTCCAAGGAACTGGTCAACAGTGACTTTGAAGAGCCTGTTGATCCAACTGTAAATGCAAAAGTCCCAAAGAGGAAGAAATCTTCCTCCAGAGAGGAACCAGAAGACCCTGAAGAGGTTGCAAACAGCGTCCCAAAGAAAAAGAAGACACTTTCTAAGGAGGAGCCCGTCAGCAGTGGACCTGAGGAGGCCGTCGACAAGAGCACTAAGAAAAAGAAAAAAATCAAAAAAGCACCCCAGGAAGATTAACATGGACATTCCCTGGGGATGTGAAGGACATACCCAAATGTTGCCCAATAAAAAACTGTTTACATTGGTAAAAAAAAAAAAATGGGTCAGAGATTTTGATGCTGGCACAGGATAGGTCAGTCAGTGTTCAGACTGGTTGTTCATAGGGTCACTCTGAGTCCTACTAAGCTTGACAGAAGCTAACAATAGCAACAAAAACATAGGAGAGTACTCATCTTTTCCCCTCAAATTCACTGGTGGGTTAGAACTACCAGAGACGCACAGAGAGTGGGTGGTAGTGTAGTTCCCTCCAAAACTACACCACCAGAGCCATGTTGTTGTTATGGTTATTGTGTGCCCTCGGGTTCAGAAGAGACTCATAGCTGACCCACCATCAAGTTTTCAAAGGCAGTAAATCCTTCTCCCACAGAGCATCAGGTAGATTCGAACTATATGCCTTTAGGACCGACTGCAGGGCAGCTTCTTACCATCTGGCCACCAGAGTTGGTAAGATGGAACTGAAGGAAAACAAATGTTCTCTATGAAGAAAATGGGGGTAAGTTTGAAAGTATATTGAATGGGGGAAGAAAAAGATGTAAAACCATTCATCCACAAAAATAATTCACACTTAAATAATGATGTGATTGCACAACTTTGTACATATCCTAAAAACCCTAAATTATACACAACAAAAGGGTGGATTTTATGGTTTTAATTATATCTTAATGGAAAAACCTTATTCACCAAGGACAATATTCTTCATACTGAATCAGATGTAGTATACTACCATTTGCAACAATTTAAATGTGTAACTACATACAAATAGCATGGAAGAAAGGTTGGAGATATGAAAGAAAGGGAAGTATTTTAAAAAAACACTAGCTACAATGTCAGTACATAAATCCCTAAAATAACAGAAATGTGTGATCAAATGTCAACATTTGTTCACTCTCGCAAGTGGGGACTTGAATGCTTGTTATATATCTTTCTTTGTATTTTCCTGTCCTTTTTTCCCTTGAGAATTTTTTTAAATAGTCATAAATTACTACAAAGTATATGAAACGGGCATATCACAGAAAAAGTGAATACACACATATATAAAAAGTGTATGTATCTACGGTATTACTAAGCAAATGAAAACAAGTTATCTTTTCTTCTAATAGATTAACAATCATCTTTTTAACAAACCTATTCACTTCTAGAACTAGCAACTTTGTGGGGAAACAGGCAGGCTCTTAACCCCTGGAAAACTACAAAGTGGGACATTACTTTTTGGAAGATAGTTTTGTAATAGGTATCAAAATTTAAGACCTATATATCTTTTGGCTCAATTATCTCCTTTCTGGAAATGTAACATAAGGAAATTATTGGAAAAGCCATAAAAAATTAATGTCAAGGATCTTATTCCCAGTCTTAGTCCTCAGAAATTAAAACCAGGAATAGCCTAAATGCCCAAGTGTGGTATAATAAATCTATATTCAACATAAAGCCATGAAATTCAGCAACTTACAAAGATATCTCATGCAGGAAGGAAGGTCTAATTTTTCTCTCCGGCTTCTAAATAAAGGTGTGCTGGGCATTGGAAAGAGTTTTTTTAAAAACCTCACTTGTTAAATGAACTAACATTAGTTTATAGCTAATATTTATCTGCATATAAAGATGTCAACCAAAACATGATCTATAAAGATTATTTTAGATAATGTATCTATTTATATTGCTGTATGACTTGATTTTTCTGCAATAAACACATATGTAAAAATCAGAGAGAAACAATTATTTTCTATTGCATTTAAAAATGGAATATCTGATCTTCAGAAAGGCTACACTACACAACTGACCAACTGAGTTTGTCAGTTTCCGTAATATCTAGAACCAATATTTTTAGGAAAGGCTTTTTCCCTAGTTTTAGAATTATTAGAAAAAACCTTATTCTTCATAAAAAGTTTAATGAATACACATAGCATTGCAAGCAAGAATAAGAGAACAAAAAACACAAAAGAGAACAAGTGTTAATATATGTAGAATGAAAAAGAAATATACAAAAGCCTGACCACAAGCGTATATAAATGTGTAAAATAAAATGTTTTAAAAGGATATTAATTTGTGTAACTGAGTTTAGAGAATTTCCCTTTCTGTGGGGTAACTGATTCTTTGAAGGGCAAATATATCAAACTTGAAAAAAATGAGGAAAATATAAAATGCTCTTAGTATTTATTTCCTTTAGGACACATGTGAAGTATTGTGTTTTGGGATCAAAAACAATCTAAAATCTTGTCAGTAACGATTAAAGTCCTATAAAAGTTCAGTAACACACAAAGTTCTTGTTTAAACATGTAACTGGTACAACTTAAACCTACTCTTGCCCCTTCCTCCAAGAATTAGCTGCTTAGTAGTTTCCAAGTTCTATTAGACACTCAAACCTGAGATGAAATTAGAGGTTAAAAACAAGAAAAGCTCTGCTTCACAGAACAGTATAAAAGTTGTGTTAAGCACTGGGAATCATCTGTAGTAATTGTGTAAAAAGCAGGGGATGGGGCAAGGTTGGGCCACAGATGACCTACTTGATGGAAATCTCAAAGGCAAGTGAAACAACAAATTATCTATAAGGTGAAATTATCAAACCAACTGGTACTCTGGCCCTGCCTACCTCACAAAGAAACGCTGCTACAGAGGCTTACCTAAATAACAGATGTTAAAAACCTCTGCAATGGTACTAACAGTATGTGAAAAAATAGACAATGATATTAACTTTAAAATGTATGCCATTGAACTGCAAACTTGGAGTAGACACCTCACTGAAAAGGGTTGTTAGATAATCGTTATACTGTAATTTAATTATGCAAATGCCTTGGAAGGCTTACCTTTCTGCCTTTCATTTAAAGAGTGTTTTTATTAGCAACAATCATCATGGTTTTTTTTAAGAATTCAATTTTCATTTCTTACGTAGTTTGTGTGTCAGACAGTACGCTGAATACTGAAGTTCTCACAGTTAAGTTAGGGGGCTGGGTCGTAAAGTTGTTCAGATCCTTCTGGTGGATTGGCAAAGTTAAAACTGTTTTCATAACAAATTTAAAAAGTTATTTGCTGCTTCCCCCTCCCCATTCTTTCATAAGTGCACAGCGGAGTTTTCCTAAAGCTACATGGTGTGTACAACAGAAAAAAACATAAGCAAATATAAAACCCAGGTGTTTTCTATTTGAAACATTCACAAAAATGTAAAACAATGTAATTCTCATTTTTTTCCTAAGGAAATAGTTTTCATTAAACTATTATGAGTCAGTATGAACCAATGATTCTTAAACAAAGTAATAATTTGTTTAGAGTGTCTTATTTTAATTCCTAATAAAGTACATACTAAAGTGTCTTATTTTACTTTCTAAAACAGTAAGTACAGATAGTTATAACTTACACAGAACTTTCAGGGATAGTCAATTGTTAATGGTGTTAAAGCGATCTTATAACAAATAGCTTTGAGATGACTAATTTGTAGTTAATCCTCAATTTGTAAAGTAACAGAAGCTTTCTATTATCATTCTTTTAACAAAAGAAAATAAACACAGGAGTAACCTAAGTGAAATCAAGGAAACCAAGTGAAATCTGTAATCCCTAAACCAAGCTCTTCCTCATCCTTAATCAACAGTGTAATAGCATCTATCCAAAATGGTTAAGACCAAGTTCAGAGAGTAACATAGTAACCCTTTGTTAAATTCTGTATTGGTCTTTACTCTGTCTTTCCATCTTAAAAACACATGCTCATTGTACGGTTCTGAATAATTTTAAAAACCAAACACTACAGAAATTACCATTAACAACTCATGCACCCACAAAAGAACAATTCTTAGTGTTCACCATCTCAGAATTTCTACAAAAACACAAATATACAATTTTAACAGTATGAACATGTTTTAAATGGAATTACATTAATTTAGCAATTTGTGTTCATTTCATAGTGTCTCTTAAATCTACAAAACTCTAAATACAGTTGCCTCTTTTTTTTAAACAGGTTACCAACACTAAAATTAACCAGTTATAGTCTCCAATGGTATGCTTCCAAAATTTGACTACCACAAAAGCAATCCCAAGAAAGAAGCTGTATCTTTAAGTACATGTGAAGCCGTATCTGTGGGAAAATGTCTACAAGTGAAGTATCTGGGTCAAAGTGTATAAATATTAAAAATGGTAATGAATTTTGCCAAATGTGCTCCACAAAAAACAGTTTACATTCCCACACTGCCACATGCAACTCCCTCCACTAGTTTAGCTATTAAGTGCCAGGGGAAACTGGGGTGTGTTTCTTCAAAATGCCAAGGAGTAAAATAGCCCTCACTGGTCGCTCGACACCATACAGAGCAGCAGTACAGAACTTCTACAGCACTCACTAAATATGGGGGTACAATCATCCATCCTCATCTTCCCTTCATGCTTTTTAAAGGACCTCACAACAGAAAATATGCCAGGTGCACGGACCCACCAAACACAAATAAGAACTACTCAGTTAAGGCTGGGTTCAAATATTTGAATCAGAATAAAGTTATAAGTGTTGATTTATTAGGCTTTATCTAACCACTTAAAGGATTAAGGCTTCACATAAAAAGCTATCAAATCATACCAGTGGCCAAACTAGCTAACACAGAGCATTAAGCAACAGATTTTCTATCATAAATGTCAACAGAACAGATTGCAAGAGTTAAGCATAGACGTAACTGGAAAGAAAGGTCACTCAAACCCACAAACGGAAAATGAAAATATTAATATTTTTAAAAGAATCGTTTTACCTGTCACCATTCCCTTCAGTCATATCAAACTATTACACATCTCTGGTACTAATAAATAAGATATGGACTTTCTTGACCATTTAGATAGTTTAGGAGATAGTTTTAATAATTCATCCGACTCAGACCTGCTTATTCTGTAATAATGGAAAGTCACTATTTCATCAAGGTCTTTTTCCTAGGACTATCATATAGTTTTTCAAAGATTTTCTCCCATACATCTGAGTAGCAGAGAAAAACCTCATTAATTCAAATCCAATTTACTCAGTTCTGAAATGGGATATGTAACTCTCATTAGTGAACAAGTTGAAAATAGTATCATTTCTTCCTCTACAAATTCTCATAAAAAGCACTGTGAAGCAACAGAAATCAACCTGAAAAATCAATTCACTTTTTTAAACCAATGAATTATGAAATGGCAGACTCATCCATCCTTCCAGGTAAGCAATTCTTGTCTCAATTCTTAGTTCCTCTGTTTACAAGCTGATAGACATACTGCCCTAACAGTGCAGTGGTTAAGTAGTCAGCTGCTGACTAAAAGGTTGGTGGTTCAAACCCATCAGGTCCTCCATGAAAGAAAGGTGCACAGCTTTAGAAAACTTTATTGGGTCACGATAAGCCACAATAGACTCAATGACAAAGAGTAATGGTATGATTTCTCTTAAGATTCATTATTACTTAGTTTACATCAAAACATGTGCATGTCTTTCAGATTCTTCAGTTTTTTTACCCTATCTTGAGTGGGTCAACAATATAGCAAATACAGTGCCTTAAAAGGTACAGAAACAGAATTAGACATATCTGCTATTCTTATTCTTATCCTTTCTAAAGACTGTATAAAACTGAAAAGTAAGTTACAAGATTAAGAGGTTATGTTTGGTGTTTCTTGAACTTACAACCACCTATTCCCAACGAACAGAGAGAAACACTCTCCTGCAATCTGACTCACGTGTAATTACAGTATGACAAGGTCTCTCCCGGGCTAAGCAAGCTGGCATTTTTCCCAGGACTTGTCAAATCATGGAAAGCACACATACAAATAAAAAGCCAAAAATAAACATTTTAAAACAATGGCTTTACAGGCTGCATAAAAACTCCACAGTTGAGAATAAAAACTAAGAGTTCCACCAGCAAGCAGACGCCTCTCACAAGACATGTCTGAGAAGAAATCACTGTTATCAAGTGGCTTACACACCTAGCAACAACTCCCAGGTGTGGACTGTCTGGGCAGCGCCCTCCGGCTCCCTGGGGCTGGTCAGAAAAATCATTAACTATGGGAAATGCAGGGGCACCTCACCACACACACCTATCAAAGCAGAGACAGCTGAGAAACATGCAAGGGACTGCTTATCTTTTTGATCATCATCAGTCATAAGACCAATTTTGACTGCAAAGGGGCCTAAGCAAAGTTGCTTGAAAGAGTAACATTCTCTGCCAAAGGAGTTGGTTTTCCTAACACAATAAATACTGCTTTTTCCATTAATTGTATTTCACCTCGAAACGACTAGCAGGCAAGCAGTAGTAACTGTGGATACCAAGGATCTCAAAGGTGGTTTCTTTTGTTTAAACTCCTCTGCCGTGGCTCTACAAACACATGGAAAAAGATTTCGAGATGAATCATTTCCAACCCTGTACATTGACAGAAACTTGACCATGCTCATTTTTATCACAGCTTTAAGAAAATATGAAGTAGAATGTTTATATAAATATAAATACATATGTGTTTGCATAAAATGCTAACAAATACCCATTTCTCTCCTATAGGTAATGCATATGCCTACTAGAATCCACCTTCTCATAGATTAATGTATTGATCACTCATTTATAAATCTCATTTATTAATCACTCAACAAAGCCCATCAAATTCAACTGTTCAAGTTTTTAAGAGGGGGTGCTAAACCAAACCACAATAAGCAAAAAAAGACACTCGTGCTTCCCACTCCTCCAGCTCTGGAAACAAAAATAAGCATTAGCACAAATCCCTGGCCACCTCTCATACATACACATCATTTCTCCTTTATTCAGCTCTAGAAGGTTCAATAATTTCCACATAGCTCTAAGCAGAACAGATTTATTATCATGTTGCTCTAAGAAACTGCAGGAGTTCTAGATGCCAATAAAGATTACAGATCAAATGGAAGATTACTAACCATTGTGTCCACTTAGATAAACAAACCTGCTCACAAAGCACCTTACTGTATTTGTACTGTTGCCTCCACCAATCCAACTAAAAGACCCTCAGTGGCTTCCCAGATATTATAGAGGGAAATGGATGTCTGGTGTCTGAAACCTTCAATATACCTTTGCAAATGACAATCCATTGCTTTCTCCCACCTCCCAACCCTCAAAACGGTCTTGCCCTTCAAGGCTCACAGAGACTGAACAAGACTATGTAAATTGGACACCAGACCCAAGAATCAAGGTGGGAAAAGACTAAGCAGAAGGCACCCAGCACCTCTGAACCTTAGCTTCGACCCTGCCAGGGACCCTCTTGCCTGCAGATGACACTGGGCAGACTCTTGGGAATCCCACACTGAATCCAGCATGCGATCAAGTATCATTGAGGACCAGAGGCCAGTAAGCCTCCCAATTTTAAATCATAACAACGAAGAGACTGGGGTCGGGGTGGGGTGTCTAACAGCAAAAGTCTATGGCAACTGGCAACTGGCTCCCGTGACACAGGCAGGAGGACAGAGAAGACCCTGCAAAGAACAGACTTCAGGAGATGGAACAATAACTACATCCAGTGCATTCCTTGTTAACAACACAGGTAACTCTTATATCCTCTAGGATAGAAAAAGGGCACAAGCTGCTTACTGCCTCCAGCCCCAATCCCCACACCTCCAACCCCAACAACTAATTGCACCTTCCCCACAGATCCCGCAGCTAACCCCAGAGGAGCTGCGAGGTTGGGCTGGGGATGAATAAACACTCAACACCTGAAGGTCCTTTCTCTGCGGTGACTTTCACCGGGCCAAAGGCGCGCGCTCCGGGGCAGGAGCCCAGACCCGCGCCGCGCACTCCGGTCCCAGGCTCTGCAGGCCGGCGCGGCGCAAGGGGCGACCCGGGGGGCACGCGGGGCCAGGCAATTGTCTCCAGCGCGAGCCGGGACATTATTTATCAGGCCCCTTTTGTATTCCAGCCCTACCTCTTTTTGGCCTAGGAAAGCTTTCGTGCAAGTGGAAGACGACTTTCTCCACAAAGTGCTGTATGTTGCTGTGCTCCGGGCCGCGCACGAACACCATCCAGTCGTGGGTGAATCCCTCCACGGTGGGTTTCTTGCGCACCAGGGCGCGGTGCCCCAGCTCCAGCTTCACCTGCACGGCACACTGCGGGCAGGGGGAGGAGAGACAGCCGTGAACAACAGGAAGGCGCCGGAGCAGCGATCAACATTGCGCCTGACATGGGTTTGTTTTTTTTTTCTCTCCTCCTTGAAACGCACATAAAAGGAAACGGTGGTGCCCAGTGTATCCACGTTCCACGCGCGTGGGCGCGCACACCTCGCACCCCCGAGGGCCGCCCCGCCCTGGACCCCGCGGCCACCCCAGCCGGTTGTAACGGAATGTCACCCCCCGTGTTACCGGGCCGCGAAGGGGGTCTGGGGCGGGGGAGGGAGAGCACACTCGACCACGACAACAAATGCATCGGAAACAAATTAGAAGACAATTAGGAAGCAATGCCGGGGCGGTTTCCCGGCGTGGGGACCGGGGGGGGGGGGTGCTGGCGAGCCCCCTCCCGGAAAGTACCGCGGCGACAGGCACACGCCGGGAAGTCTTTGTGTACGTGTGTGTGTGTGTGTGTGTGTGGAGCGCGGTGCCAGGCGGAATGGAAACTACAGGCAGCCCGTGCCGATGGGCACAAACTCCCGGGCTCCTGCCCCAGGGCCGCGCACTACAAAAATGGGACGTCGTCACACACACACACACACACACACACACACACACACACGCGCGCCCGCGGGCAAACACGCCGAGCCATCCATAACTTAGAGGGCCCCCCCGCACCCCACGGCCAGCAGCCCCCCGCCAACGGACAGCCCCGCGCCCCCGCCGCACACTTCCAAGAGCCAAAGTGGCCCCAAAGTACCTCCCACTTTCCCCCAAAAATCCAATGCCGCCAGGCAGGCAGGCGGCGGGCGGACGGGGCCGAGGCAGGGCTGCGCAGCGCCCGGCGCGGGGGGCAAAGTTGCGAGCTCCCCGCCGCTGTCAGCCCGCACACTCCCGCTCGCACGCGCGCCGCGGACAACGCACCATGGTCCGGCCGCGGCGCCTCGCGGAGGTGCGGCCGCGGAGGCTGCTCGCCGCGTCCCCGGACTGCGCCCGCGGCTCCCGGCGGCGGCGGCGGCTGAAATATGGCTGAGTTATTATCCGCCTCCTTCCACCGAGGGCGAGTGTGTGTGCGAGTGCGCGCGTGTGAGCGAGAGCGAGTGTGTGAGTGCGCTTCTTGCGATCGCACGGAGAGGCGCGGAGGGCGGGGGGCGCGCGGGGTGGCGGCGCGAGTGTGCGAGTGTGTGTGCGCGAGCGAGTGTGTGTGCGAGTGTGTGCGCGCCGCGAGGGGGCGAGGGCGGGGAGAGGCGGCAGCTCCCTGCAAGCCGTACCAACCTTTCTCTAATTGGAACCGCGGAGCGCTGGCGCTGTCTGGGCTGCGGCGGCGGCGCGGGGCGCGGGAGGGCGGGCGCGAGGGGGGGCTTTTATTATGATCTTTGCATGTACTTACCGAGTTAGCCATGCCTGGGGGCCGGGAGCTTTGCTGGGGTGCTGTGCGGTCCCCCCTCCCCCGCCCCCTCTCAGCTGTAATTCATGAAGAGGCTGCTATGAATGAGAGCGCGCCCGGGAGCGGAGGGTAGATGGCGGACATTCTCTGCCTTTTTTCCCCCACCCCGCGCTCGCTCGCTCGCTTATTAAACTCAGCCCCAAAAGCAAAAGCAGCAGCAGCAGGAGCAGCAGCTCCGGGGCCAGAAGATGAGATTCCGGAGCATGCGCCGTGGCGCCTGACACCGGGGCTCCGAGCCTCACGGGGCGGAGGGCGGGCGCGCGGGCGGGGCGGAGCGCGCGGGGAGGCCGAGCGAGCGAGCCAGGGGGAGCTCGAAAGAGCCAATCAGCGGCCGCCTCCCGGAGCCGCCGAGCGCGGCGCTTAAAGTAACAGGTTCCTGCCCGAGGTGGGGGGCGCACGGGCGGCGGACGAGGCGGGGGCGCACGCGGGGAGAGCGGCCAGCTGGGGAGCGACCCCCACAGCCCCGGCCCCTGAGTAAACTCTGCGCGTCCTACAATAAAAAACGGATTAAAACTGCTGGAATGTAGCCACTGCTGGAGCCCCCAGCAGCAACAGAAGGGTGTGAAATCAGGTCTTTGGAGATAGCTGGCTCTGGGCTGGGTTGGATTTGGGGAGAAGAGGCTCTCATACACTTTCTTCCACGTATTTTGTGGGGGGGGGGGGTTGCGCTGGGAAGACCAGAACTCACACCCAAACAAACTTATTCGAAGAGAGAAATGCCACCCTTGCACAGCAGCAGATAGTCAAAATAGCAGTCGCAGAGACTGTCAGAGCCCGCGCCAATCGCGTCCCCAAGCATTCCCGCCCGAGCCACCCATCTCCACCCCACTCCCCCATCCCTGCTGTCACCGCCACCAAAAGTGCAAAATGAAAAGAACAAGGTTTTCTTCCAAGGGAACGCTTCATGCACTAGTAAACCCAGGCTGGGAGGCTTCAGGTGCCAGGTGAAGGCGAGCCACCTGGGAGGGCCGGGTGCAGACCCTCGGGGACCAGGTGAGGGATTGTTTTCTTGGGGAGTTTCCCCCTCCTGACAGTTGCATCAGAACGCGCGGACTGTCCTCTGAGGACGCGCGGGGCAACTGGGAGTCTTAAAATAGCAGATAAAGTTAATACTGACTGCAATGTGCAAAATTGGATTATAATCTTTAGGCGCATTGGTGACAGCCCCTGTAATCCATCTCTGGGTATTAATCCGGTTAGGCTCCCGAGTGTAAACCAGTCACAGGCGTGTTCCCAGCGTCTTGCTCTCGCAAACGTCCCCACTGGGGCTGTGTTTGCATGCGTGGGGCGGGGAAGGAGTAATTGACAGATTTATTTTCCTTTACAAAGGAAACTGGTGAGATCAAGTCTATTGGTTTGAACGCGACAAGGGGTGTGGCTTGCGCTCCTTTGAGATCCCCGCTTTTCCCTGCTCTTTTTCTTTCCAGTCTGTTCTTTCCTATAGTTTCATCCTCTGCTTTTTCTTTCTTGCATTTCTTTCTCTTTCTGCCTCAACTTTTCTTCCTTACGTCTTTTCTTTTTTTTTCCTTCGTAATACCAAGAAAGAGAAGTACCTTAGCCCATCGATTTGGGGGAGAGGAATAGCCCAGGCGTGGTCTGAGATGCCCCAGGGTCCTGGCTATTGATTTTTCTTTTTCCCAGCGGCTTACAAAAGATAGTAGATATCAAAATGGACCACTGGGGATCAACTTTCATTTCCAATCCAGCAAATGCCCACCTCAGGCAGTCGGATACTTAACTTCCCCTACTTCTCACTCCCAAGAACCACCAAGAAGATTCCTGTCTGAAAATTAATTCCAAATCTTCTATTCTTTAAGTATAAAAATATAATGGACACAACAGTTGAGAGGGGAAATAATTGTCTGCCAAGCCCAAAGACTAAGATTTCTCACTTCAAACCCATATCCACAGCTGCCTAACATTTTGTAGGTGTCTCTGTGTGTGTGAGAATCTTAACGTTATGTGTTCATTCAGATGAACCAGCTGTTGGTGCAGTATCTACATGAAGGGAGACCTACCTCATTAACTTTTGACAAAATAGTCAAATTGTAGAGAAGTCCTCTGGAGGGGGAAGGTTAGAGATAGAAGGTTTTCTGGTTGTATCATGATTCGTAAAAGATATTTCCTCCGAAACTGTAACACTAAGTGTAACTCAGGTTACCGGTGCGAACCACCGTCGGATTTCTCAATTGAGTTGATTTCAGTGTTTTGTCTAAATCTCTCCAAATTCCAAGGGGGCTATTTGGGGATTCCCTCTGAAACGGTGCTGAGGAATAGAACTCGTCTTTTTTAAATTATGTGCTTGTAAATGCTGATTTCTTCTAGCAGCCCCAAGTAAGTCTTGGATTCAGAGAGGATACTTACCCAAATCTTGTAATTTCTCAAAGCTTTAAAAATCTAGCGCAAGGTGGTCCCCAGTGTCCAGACCCTGGAAGGACAGCTTCAGACAGTAGATGGCGCTCATATCCCTTCCAGAACCGTCCTCACCTGACCTCTTCACAACAAAAAGACCAGAAGCAGAGAAAGAATAGAAAAAATAATCCTAAATACTCTAGGTTAAACTTTTGGGGGAAAGAATTTATGCTAGTCTTTCAATTTGTTGCATATAATTTGTTATAACCTCTAAAAGCAAATAAATTCGTCAACACCGATCAAGCTAACAGTAGATTAAGTCCTCGTCCAGGATATCTAAAGATCTTCTCCCTTTAAATGAGTGCAAATGTGCAAAACAGGCCTTTTGGCACTTGGCAGTGGAATTATAGGGAAATGTATTGAAAATAAACTTTAAGACAAACTTAGAAGCGACAAATGATCAAACCCTCTGCCCAAAGAACAACTATCTGACCAAAATAGTATGGGGCTAATCTTGGGGAGAAGTAAAGAAAAGTGGCTAACCTCTTCATGCAAAATAAAAGGAGTGATGAAAAAGAAAAGAGAACGGTGTCAGGACTGATCACTAACCTCCGGGACCACAACTATTAGGCAACAGTCTTTTTCTTTTCCAATGTTTTGTTTCATTTGGAAGCTGAGGTTGCTTTGTCTATTTCGGCTAAAATGAGGGCTTTTCAGGAGTATAAGAGGGGATTAAAGAGCAGGTGATGCTTTTTAATAGCAGTAAACTTGTATACTTTTTAGACTATTGATACACAAACTAAAAAAAAAAGGCAATGAAAAAAAATTAGCTGTTGCCCATCCTTTGTTGTAGGGATTTTGCAGGGAGGGAAAAGATAGATGCATGGAGAAGGGGGGGGGGACTAAAAATGGGACAGACATTAAAAAGGCATTTTGCAAAAATTACCCTCTGAATAATTAAGATTTTTATTCCTCCACATAATGTTGTACTTTTTCTATGTACTTCCTCCATATGTTCATTCACTAAATATCATTTTTCACCCATTCTGAATGCCAGGCACATAGTTGGGCTCTAAGAATAGAAGAATGGCAGAATTGCTGCTGTCACAGTGCCCACAACCCAGCCTGAGGGAAAGGTTTCACCAAAAGTATTTCTTCTTCTCCTTCTTTTGAATTTCTTAGTTCTCGAATTTGGGAAGGAGATGTGTGTGTCACACATAAAAATGCAGCATAAAATTTGACACAAACAGCCCAGGGACAAGAAAAACAGTGGGACAAGACTGGAAGTCAGGAGTTATGTACTTCATTTCATCTTTTAACACTTTAAAAAACAAACAAACAAATCACGTTTGCAATAGCAGCCAATTCTCAATTTTCTTTTCCTTGAGCTAAATTATTTTCTCTGTTCACCTTATTGTGACTGTCTAAAGGGAAAGAGGGGAGAGGGAAATCTCACAATGTACATTTAGACTCTTCAAGCCTTTTCAAGATCCTGAGCATCCTTTTTCAGCTGAAATTGTCCCCAGTTTTCTTATGAAAATTTCAAGTTCAAATATTACACTGTTATAGTAAATTTGAGATATGTAACAGGGTGCTGGGGACCCTAGAATCATCAGAATCATTACTCTTTGGAAAAAGAAAATGTTTTGATATCAGTTAAGTACCTAGTCCAGAACTATTTCCCAAGATAAGAAATCACAGAGTTGTTGTTTTTTTAACTACAGAGCCTCTTCATGTGTAAATTATTCCTTGAGAGTAATTTAAGCAATGCACTTGTACGTTCAAAAGACAAGAGTGTCTTTTACCATAATAACTTATTAATTTAGTAGGCTATAGCCTTAATTTAATGAATAGCACTCCAAGGCCTAAAAATTAACGATGTTATGTAAGACCAACAATATAAAACAAGATAAATACTGAGAGTCAATTGGTATTATCTGATTAAAAATAGCTTCCTAATACACACAGGAACCCCAGTAGAATATTTATCAATAAAAGAGGTTTCACATCAAAACTGCTTGCTCTAAAGTAACCTGTCCAAAATGTAGACCATGCTACTATATCTTTATATGGCTCTGACATCTTTCCGGAGATGTAATTTTCTATTTTTCGATCCATAATTATCTGACATCTGATTTTCAGGAAAAATGCTATTTCTTGTCAATCAAGATTTCACCTCATCTATTCACACTTAATGAACAAGGACTTAATCACTTCATCACCAAATCACAAACTTTATACTTTGTCTTATCTGGAGAAAATTTAAAAATCACATATCAGATATATGAACTACTGCTTAGGAAGAAACTTGGGAAAATGAAATTACTCCTCATGTAGTAAATGGTCTGACAGTAGCTTGAAACTAATGCTAAGACTGTAAGAAGTGAGTGATTTACTACCTTCTGGTTGGATCAAGTATCCTGGTTGTGTTAAACTATTTACAGTCAGCTCTGAATAATCCAGAGAATATTATCCACTTTGTAGCTAATCCACAATGATGCAATTCGCACGTGTGTGTGTGTGTGTGTGTGTGTGTATGTGTGTGTGTGTGTGTGTGTGTGTGTGTGTGTTAGAATGTAAATTTGTGTTAAAGGCACTTTTTAAAATTATGTGTAGCCATATGACTGCATCATCATATCACTTTCCATTCATACTTTTTTCACAGGAAAGATTTTTTTTAGTTCATCCATGTCTCTTATTAAAAATATTTTTCTTTAATTGAAATTTTTTTAAGATTTTTTTTCTTTTATTCTGGTTTACTTACAAAGTTCGTATACACTGTTTTTCACACAAAATTTTCCCCATTTCCTTTACCCACCCCCTCCCTCCACCCATCAAATTGTGAGACCCTGTAATTATCTCCCACCCCACCCTCACCCAAAAATCTTTTAAAATTTCACTTTCTAGCTTTTCTTAAGCAACTTGCCATCCCTACATGTAGAATGCTTGGGGAAAAAACAAACTAATCCCTATTGATACAAGAAGCATTACAAATTTATAGGAAAGAGAGAGTATTAATATTCCAGTGTGAATTATATAGACTATCATAGTATTATGCATCCTTTATGAAATCAAGGAACTCTGCAGGTACAATGATTAAGCATTCCTCTCTTAACCAAATGGTCACAGGTTCAAAACCTCTGGCTATTTTTTGGGTGACAATACCTAGACATGGACACTGGTAAAAATTTGCACCTTGGAAACCCTGTGAACTCTACTCTGTTTAAAAGGCCACAGATGCTGTTGTTGTTTTAGGTGCCATCAAGTTGAGTATGACTCCCAGCGACCCTATGAACGATAGATCTGAACTCTTCCCTATCTTATGCCGTCCTCACCAACTGTGCCACACTAAAGCACGTTGTTACAGTCACTATGCCAATCTATTTCATTGAGGGTCTTCTCCCTCCTTCGCTGACCCTCCACTTTTTTGACCATAATGTCTTTCTCCAGGGACTGACCCATCCTAACAACATATTAAGCTAAGTGAGACAGAGTTTCATCATTTTTCCCTCTGAGGAGGATCCTGGTTGCACTCTTTACAAGACATATTTGTTCATTCACTTGGCAGCCCATGGGCTATTTAGTGCTCTTCTCCAGTGCCACAATTCAAAGGCATCAGTTCTTCTCTCTTCTTTATTCACTGTCCAACTCTTAGATGAATAACAAATAATTGGGGGTGGGGGGTGGCTGACCGTGTACCTTAGACTTTAAATAGCATATGATCAAAAGCCAGTGGTGAGGAAGGAAGAAGTTCAAGCTGCTCTGAAGACACCAGTGAAAAGTAAAGTCCCAGGAATTGATGGAATACCAATTGGAATGTTTCAACAAGCAGATGCAGCCATTGATGTGCTCACCAGGCTACACCAAGACAGCTACTTGGCCAACACACAAGAGGAGATCTGTACTTGTTCTCATAACCAAAACACCACTACAAATCAGAAAAGATTCAATAGCGTACAATATATAAACAAGGAAGGGAAAATCTTTATGTAACTTGTGGTTAGATGCCAGCAAGCTGGTTCTCAGAGTGATCCTATGTGCAAGAAACGAAATCCCGCCTGATCCTGGACCACCCACACAATCTCTTCTGTACTCAAGCTCATTATTGCTGTCACCGTGTCTGTTTCACTGAGAGTCTTCCTCTTTTTCACTCACCCTCTACTTTTCCAATAATACTATCCTTGTCGAGAGACTGACCCTTCCTCACTACATTCCCAAGGTGTGTTGGATGAAGTCTCACTCTCCCTGCTTCTAAGAAAGCACTGTAGCTGCACTGCTGCCCCGACAGGTTTCTTTGCTCTTTCTGCAGTGCAGGCTATCTATAGTCACTATCAGTTGCAGACGTCACAATTGAAGGGCATCAATTCTTCTTTGGCCTCCTTTATTCACTATCCAACTTTCATAGACATATTCTAACTTCGTGGTAGCAATTTAGGGAAAATTTCAAGCTCTAGCTAAGAACTAAATGTCACAATGAATAGCTAAATAACTTTACCTATTTCTATATAATTATGCCTTAATATTTGTTATTTCAATCTTAGATTTTATGTTTCATGACTTTGACATTTCAGCTTTATTATTAATGTAATAGATTCAATTTACTTTTATTAGCTATCCACTGAAGGTCAGCCGCTGTTCTTGTCTTCTGGAATCAGGATTCAAGCATAGGATGCCTCTAGTACTCTCATTTATTTCAAGACATTTCACAATTATTGCCTTTGAGTTCATAGGTTGTTAAAACAAATAAAAAAAATGTTATTAAGCATGTAGCAGGAAACTCTAGTCATTCAGTTGTTTCTCTCTCCAACAAAGGAAAAACTATTTAGCCATGGCATCGACAGTAACCCCTACTTTAATACAAAGCCAAACAAACAAACAAGATGATGGGAATTACTTACTAGGAAGGACTGAGAACATTCCCAAATTCAATTATCATTTTCAAGGTCTCTAGTTGGCCAAACTTGGTACAGTTTGAATGTCAAAAAGAATCTTTAAGTCTGTAATGATAATTTTTTTTTAAGAAAATTATTCTTTTAGAGAAAAATTCATTTTGTTGGTGGTGGTTACAGCCCTGTGATTCTGACTCCTGGTTACCTTGCTTAAGAAGATTGAATTTGCCTTCCATGGATTTCAGAACGTTTGGCCTAGCAGGTAATTTGAACAGACAACCCCAAACCCAAAACCACCAGCTGCTTCACAGGATGAAGATGAGTGATCTCCTGCACAGTTCACAGTCTCTGAAAACGCACTGGAGGGTCAGGTCAATTAGGAGTCAGTTCTGACTGAATGACGTGTAACAGCAAACATCATCTTTCAGATAATCACTAGGATTATCTTTGTTCCTGTATTTGCCACGCATTCTCTGCTGTGATCCTCTGAGTTGGTCCGAGCTGTTGATTTTTTTTTTTTTTTTTTTTTGGCTGATAGTTGAGCACTTAACTGCTTGCACTACACAAACACTCTTTCTTAAAAATACTACCTAATTTTATAAAATTGTTTTTGTTGTGTCGTGCTGTTGAGTCGCCTGTAACTCATAGTGATTCTATGTACAACAGCCCTCAACCCTGCTCTATCCTGTGCCAATCTCACTGTCTCTGACATACCCCAGTCACTGAATCAATCCACCTCACAGAGGGTCTTTCTCCCCTGCGCCATCCCTCCATCCTCCCAAGCATGATGTCCTTTCTCCAACGACTGGTCCCTCCTTGCAACATGTCCAAAGTATGTCAGACACAGCCTCAGAATCCTTGCCTCCAAGGAACAGCCTGATTTAACCCTGTCCAGGATGAACTTGTTCATTCTCTCAACAGTCCATGGTACATTCAATACTCTTCTCCAGCACCACAGCTCAAAGGCATCATTTCTCCTTCTATTCTCCCTAGTCATTGTCCAGCTCTCTGATGAGAGCTTTGCAAGTGATTGCAAAGACCATGGCCTGTATCAGGCACACTTTAGTCTCCAGAGTGACACCATTGCTCTTCAGTACTTTGGAGATGTCCCTAACAGCAGATTTCCCCATCACAATATGTCTTTTAATTTGCTGGCTGCTGGTGCCAAGAGTGTTGACTGTGGAGCCAAGCAAACTAAAGCTGTTAACAATCTCAATCTTTTCACCATCCATCCTGATGCTTCCAATTGGCCCAGTGGTGAGAATCTTTGTCTTCTTGATATTGAAGGTCCTCGACCTTCTGCAGAAAGTGCTTCAGGTCCTCCTCAGTTTCAGCAAGCAGGGTTGTGTCATCTGCATAACGCAGATTGTTGATGAATCTTCCACCAATCCTGATGCCACACTTCTCATACAGCCCAGCCTCCCAAATAATCTGTTCTGCATACAGGTTGAAAAGGTATGGAGATAGGATGCATCCCTGGCATACGCCCCTCCCAATTTTGAACCATGCAGTGTTTCCCTGCTCTGTTCTGATGACTGCCTCTTGATCCAAGTACAGGTTTCTCATTAGCATGATCAAGTGTTCTCGAATTCCCATTCTTCTCAGAGTCAGCCACCGTTTATGATCCACACAGTCAAATTCCTTCGCATAAAATTATAAAATATATGATCACTTCACGTTGTGCAGCCTCCAAAGCTGTTACAGATTAATCAAGGTTGGTAGTAGCTGTTGTTCTGGGTCATCAAGTCGGAACTGATTCATAGTGGACCTTCCAGCAGGTTTTCAGAAGTAGTGGACTCAAAGCCTTTTTAGTGGATTCAAACTGCCTTTGTTCTGTAACTCTTACCCACTAGGCCACCAGAGCTGAGTGACAGATTTTTGGACAATAATATTCACAAAATCTGAATGTTTCATTTTATAGACTGTTTATTAATTAAAAATAGAGGTGAGGTCTGGTGGACACCACTTAAACAGTGTATGATAATTAGTAAAAGGAAGAGCTGATATCACGCCCCTCTTGATGTGACACAAAGGCAAATATTCAGTATCACTGATGCAATGTTACTGTCTAACGTGCTTCATCTGAACCTAACTATGTTGAAAAACAAACAAATCTAGTTTAGGGGCACATTCTACAGAATAACTGGCCTGGACTCTGCAAAAATATCAGTATTATAAGAGGCAATAAATAAAGAGACAAGCAAGGATCTATTTTTGACGAAGAGTGAGTAAAGACATAAGACAACTAAATATAGTGAAACCTGCAAAAACTACAACCTATGTAAGGTGAAAACTCAAATAATTGCTCCTAATAGAATCTATACACTATCCAAAGTGGGGAAACTTGGACTCACAATAACAGTCTCTGACCCTTTGAGCTCTGTTGTACAAGTTTCACTGAGCAATATTTAATACTTTATTGGTATCAACTGGTAATATTTGATTCTTTAATACTTGATTCTAGCTCTCCAAACAAACTGTAACAGTGACTATCAAAACAGACTAGCATAAAAGAAATCCCTGGAGCATTTGGAGAAATAGAAATTTGTCGTGTGTTAGATTATATTAGTGTATCAAGGTTAAATTTCTTGGAAGTGCTAATTGTTGTTGTGTGCCATCGAGTCAAAACCAACTCATGGCTGAGCTCTTGTTGTTGTTGTTGTTCGGGGCCATGGAGTCAAGTATGAATCATAGAGATCCTATTAACAGCCAGTCTGAACCCTGCCTTATCCTGTACCATCCTCAACATCTCTGACACACTAGAACTTACTGCTTCTTTTCAAGTTTTGTTGAATTTTTGGTGAAAAGTTTTTACATAACACATTAGGTTTTCATCTGTCTATTTCTACAAAATTATTTCGTTCTATTAATTGTATTGATCACAGTGGATTAGCATTCCCTTTAATTGTGTTCTGTTTGTTCCATTTAGGTTCCTTTAGCTTCCTTGCCATCTCATCTTTTCATTCCATTTTCTTTGAATAACTGCTGTTGGAGGAGCAGTGGAGGAATATCCCATAGGAACTGTGCAGCTAACTCAAAGACACTACCTCTGTGGCTGTTTCAGCCCATCAGATGCTCTGGAAGAAAGATGTGCCCTCTCCTCCCATGTGATTGACAACTCAGGATCCAATGGAGGCCTCTCCTCCCATGTGATTGACAACTCAGGATCCAATGGAGGCCTCTCCTCCCATGTGATTGACAACTCAGGATCCAATGGAGGGCCAGCTTTGATTTGGTCCATACTCCATGCCAACAAATAGGTGAGTAGTAACTGTGAACATTTTGATCTCACATTGATGATTTTCAAGTAGAGAATAAATCTTATAAATATCATCCTTTTTATATTTTTTAAATTATTGTACTAATTTATTTACAAAATTGGGATATATTGTTTTCCAGACCAGATTCTTCTAATTTCCCTCACTCCATCAAATTGTACAACCCCATAGTTAAACCCTAGTCCCCTCCCCAGTCTGCACATCCTCATCCCTCTGCTCTCCCCCTCCCCCTTCCTTGAATTCTGATACTCACTCTACAATTATGGTTTTATTCAATATTTGTCCTTGTGGGACTGAGATAATTCACTCAGCACGATACTTTCCAGTCCCTCCCAAGTTAGGTAATAATTAACAAAATCATTGCTCCTGCGTGCTGCATAGTATTCCCTTGTGTGAATGTACCATAATTTCTCAATCCGTTCCATTTTGGTTGGACATCTGGGCTGTGTCCATGTTCTTGCAATAGTGAATAACGTTACTATGAACACTGGAGTATAAGTCTCTGTTTGTGCCTCAGTTCTCATTTTCTCAGGGTATATTCCAAGGGATGAAACACATTGCTGATGTCACCATGTTAATCCATCTCAATGGGAGTCTTCCTCTCCTTCCCTTACCCTCCATCTTTCCAAACATGATGTTCCTTTCCAGGGAATAGCCTCACCTAGCTACCTGTCCAAAGTGTGACAAATGAAGATTCGCCACGTTTGCCTACAAGGAGCACTCTGAATGCCCTTTCCCCAAGGCATATCTGTTTGTTGTTTCGGCAGTCCATGAAATATTCAGTATCTTCTCCAGCACCACAACTCAAAGGCACCAAGTCTTCTTCCCTCATTCTTCTTCATTGCCCAGCTCTCTGAGACACAGCAGGTGATTAAGAAGAACGTGGTATGAATCTGGTGCACCTTAATCTTCAAAGGGACATCATTGCTGTTCAGCATTTTAAAGGAGTTCCTGAAAGTGGACTTGCCCAAAGCAGTAGGTCTCCTGATTTCCTGACTGCTGGTACCAAGGGGGTTGATTGTTGATCTAAGCAAGATGCTACAGAGCCTCTTGTAGGTTTCAATTGCTCAGGAGATAGCCCATTTTTTTTTTCCTATGGAACATCTGGTGGATTTGAACTGCGTGCATTTCAGTTGTCAGAGCAATGCCTTTGCCACTAGGCCACCAGTGCTGCCTGGATGTGCTAATAGCATTGTGCTACTAGAAGGCTCTGCTTGTTCTAAGAGAGCTCTGGTAGCCTAGCCCTTGAGCTTTTAAGTTGCTAACCAGCTTCTCCTCAGCAAAGAGGCTGTCTCTTTCCACTTGAGTTTACAGGCTGAAAAGCTCAACGGTCCTCAGCAAAGAGGTTGTCTCTTTCCACTTGAGTTTACAGGCTGAGAAACTCAACGGAGGGTCACTATGAATCTGAACTGACTTGATGGTAGTGAGTTTGAATTGAGTTTGTCTTCATTACAGGAGATGAATAGTGAAGTATTCAGGGAAGTGTTGCGATGTCTAAAACTTTATTTTAAGTAGATCTGTCAAAATAATAAATCAGTAAATACATAACCACAAGGAAAAAAGAAGAGACCCCAAACTCGTTACTATTCAACTGATTCTGACTCATAGTAACCTCATGTCTCTCATAGCTGACCCTCCAGTGGATTTTCAGAAGTTGTAAATTGCATAGGAGGAGATTGCCCAATCTGGTCCCACATAATTAGCAACTGGTGGATTCCAGTCACCCAAGACGTGTACATCACACCAACTTACAGATTACACCACCAGAGCAATTCTATTCTAGGACAGACTAGCACATCCCCAAAGGGATTCCAAGGCAATAAATCTTTACAGAGCCACATCTTCCTTCTACAAAGTAGCCAGTAGGTTCATATTAATAACTTTTTGGTTAGCACCTGATGGTTTAACTACTATGATGACAAAAGACTTCAAGTATGCACACACACAAAATATGTATTAGTCGTAGGAAATTGCCCTGCCAACTCAAAGGCCTATGGTTCAAATCCACCAGCTGCTCCACAGGAGAAAGATAGACAGTCTCCTCCTGTGTGATTCATTGCCTCTGAAAACCCACTGGAAGGTCAGCTATCAGCTAGTTCTGACTCGATGAGTACATAAAAAACAAAATACACATATAATGAAGAAAGAATTGCATATAAATGATGTAAATCTAAATAAATTCAGACATAAAGAAAAATATATAAAATGAATAAATTGACGTGATTATTATCTTATTTTCCCCACAAAACATGTATTTTTTTCAAAATGTAGAGGGGAAAATGATTCTCAAGTATCAAAGCTAAGTTTTACATATATTCTTCATATATTTCTTCAATAGCATTTTTTTAAAAAATAAATGCTTAACAAAGACAGAAGTCAGGGGAAAAGAAAATATTACAATCTTAAGAATCTTCTTTTTACAGAATAGATAAAAATGTTAGGATTGTCTTTCTTTTGCTATTTCAGGCTAGACACATTTAAATATTTTTCCTCTCTCCGCCTATCACTAAATTTGTCTGGCTTGTAATTATGTGATGTTTTGTGGCAGCCTGGCCTATTTGAGGGCAGTGTCTTTGGTGAGCTTAGCTTTTCTGACAATGAAAGATTCCAAAGAGTAGACTGACATGAGACGTGAGTTTTGAGTGTCCTGATGAACTAGTGACAATATTTTCATGTGAATGTCCTTTCAATCATAGGTGCTGTGTGTGAAAGGTTTCCCTCATGAGATTACAGCAATTTAAAGGTCATTCAGTTTTACAGACTCCTTAATTGTGCCCCATTAAGCATTTCTCCAAAAGATGTGTCTCTGTGTGTGTGTGTGTTAATAGCATTCAAGGACTGCCAATATCAGCATTGTCTAACTTAGAAAGATTATTTTTTCCATGGCTTTTATCACTGACCCAGTGCATAATGCTCTGACTTTTCCTTTTTTATTGCTCAAGGGCAGCTGGATGCGTAACCTTGGCTCATTTAGAAGCCATCTAATGCTTTTGTTCTCAGTTAATATTTTCTTTAAAGGTCACCTACCTCTGACACCTGTCAGGTTAGCACTTCTCAGAATCAGAACGGGAGATTTTCTAGGTCAAGTGCAGCCAGTCCAATGTCTAAAGTGAAGCCTGGAGCTTTGGCTAAATAGCAAATTAAAAGAGTGTTCTTTGAGGGGCTCTCATTTGAGATTCAGAATCCTTACAGAGATGCTTTGCCAACCAGGTTCCAGAGAGACAGAAACAGAGAGCAGGCAAACAGACACAGAGTGGAAATCCCTGGGGTTTCTTTCCCAAAGCTAGAGAGAACGCACAAAGGCACTAATCATAAAGTATCTATTGGGGTAAAGAAAGTCATTATGCAAAAAGAAATGGGGGCAAAAATCAGGCCCCAAGAAGAAAAAAAAATCACAAGACAAAGTTTATGGAAATTACAAATATAATAAGAGTACTGCAGACAGGATAAAGTAACTCTAAGACAAAACTTTCAGAGACAAGTTTTTTTTGATGGTTGGTGTGTTTTCGGTTTGGTGTTTGGTTTTGTTGTGTTTTGTTTTTTTTTTCGTTCAGTAATTCCAGTGTGGAAGCTGTAATTGCATATAACATACCCCATATAGTTTCTCAATTAATTAGTTGTTACACTGAGGTTTTTAACCAAACTGCAGTTACTCTGTAAATAAAAAAAGCACCAGACATGCCTTTTAGAGATGTCGGACTTCTTAACTTTTCCTTCAATCAAGACCTTTAATCTGCTTATACAGCCCTATATTTAAAATCATGTACTGGGCTCGTTGAGTGCCAGACGTTTTGATTAGAGTGCTAACGCAGCAGACTGACTGCAAGCCAAGACTAAAGTTAGCCCCAAGGCAGCGATCACAGGCACAAAGATAGTTTCCAGGTTGTAACACAAAATATTTCAAATCATCTTGATGTCCTTGACTCACCAATTGGGTGTACATTTTTTAAGTAGACACTCAAGGTTTGATTTTGGTTTTCTTTTTTCAGAGCATTAGAAAAAGATGCTCTTTTTAAAGTTTTAAAAGTAGAACGGATGCTTGATGAATGAATGGCTTCTGCTTTTTGATTCACTCATCTGCATTGACAGAATATATTTTTTTTAAAACTGGAAACAGAAAAGAAAAATCAGTTTCCCTAACATGACAGCTTTGTTGAACAGATATTTATGGTGCAGCTGTTAGGTCCACATCTACTCAATCTGTATGCTGAACAGAGTCATTTACTGTGTGGATGATAACAAATTACGGCTAACATTGAGAAGATGAGAATCCCAGATCTCTTTATTGTGCTCATGCAGAATCTAGACATAGACCAGGAAGCTGTTGTGTGAACAGAGCAAGAGAACCATATGTGGTTTACAACTCAGAAAGGTGTGCATCAGGTTTGTATCCTTTCTCCATACCTGTTCAATCTGTATCCCGAGCAAATTATTCAAGAAGCTGGACTCTATGAAGAAAAATGTGGCCAGGTTTGGATGAAGACTCATCAATAAGCTACATTATGCAGAGAACAAAACCTTGCTTGCTGAAAGTGAAGAGAGCTTGAGGTGCTTGCTACAGAAGATCAAAGAACACAGCCTTCCGTATGGATTGCAGCTCAGTGTTGAGAAAACAAGAATTCTCACCACTGGAATGATAGGCAACATCATGATAGAGAAAAGATCAACACTATCAACAACTTCATCTTACTTGGATCCACAATCAACACCCTTGGTACCAACAGTCAGGTGATCAGGAGATATATCACACTGAGCATGTTTGCTCTCAGAGACCTCGCCAAATTACTCGTCAGGAGTCATAATTCATTTAGAAGACTGTGCATAATTCAGGCCATGGTCTTTTGAATCATTTGCTATGCATCTTAAAGCTGGACGATGACTAAAGATGACTGAAGAATTGATGCCTTTGAGCTATAGTGCTGAAGAAAGGTACTGACTATCCCATGGACTGCCAAAAAAACAAATAGATATGTCTTGGAGAAGATGCAATCAGAATGCTCTTTGAAGGCCAAGATGATGAGGCTTTGTCTCACATACTTTGGGTATGTTGTTAGGAGAGGCTATTCCTTAGAGAAGGACACCCTGCTTGGAAAGGTGGAGGGTCAGTGAAGGAGAGGAAGACTCTTAAACAGATGGATTGACACAGTGACTGCAGCAATGGGCTCCAGTATGTCAGAGATTGTGTGGAGAGCAGAGGAGATAGCACAGGGTTCATGTTCATTGTTCATAGGGTTGCTATGAGTCCTTGTCAACTCTACAACACCTAACATCAGACAAGAGAATAGGGGCTAAGTATATAAGCAGAATTAACATTTTGCAACTTTAAAATAAATGCAATCCAAAGATGATTTAGCTAAAGAAGCACTAATTAAAGAAAAGACAAATATAAGGGGATAAATAAAGGGAAGGCAAATAAAATAAACCCTTGGAATTATGTGACAGAATAGGGAAAGTTGCTAAAAGACAATGTTTAACTGAAAAATAAAACAACAAAACAACACACCACCAAACTTACAGATGTCTAGTTTTAATTCCTCCAGATGACTGCTTTCTGGAATCAATCTGTTGACCAGCACAGTTCAAATTTCATCATAACTTAAGGATGAAAAAACAAAGACATTTATCATAACACAAGATTCTGTCATCACAAATTAATTGCATTGAGGTTCAAATGTGCAAATTTCCATCCTTCCCATTGGACTAAGTCAGAACACTCCTGGTCCTGATTGTGCTGGAGCACAGTCTTTAATGTCACCCCTTTCCCAGGATATAAGTCATTTTGAAAAGCTATTTTACTCAGCTCCATGGTCAACACTCTTG
This sequence comes from Elephantulus edwardii, assembly GCF_000299155.1. Lineage (NCBI taxonomy): Eukaryota > Metazoa > Chordata > Mammalia > Macroscelidea > Macroscelididae > Elephantulus > Elephantulus edwardii. The sequence goes on along the minus strand of NW_006399764.1, from coordinate 11,536,325 downwards.
GCACCAGCAGCCAGGAAATCAAAAAACGTGTTGTGATGGGAAAGTCTGCTGTTAGGGCTCAAGAGCGACAGTGTCTCTCTGGAAACTAAGGTGCGCCTGATACAGGCCATGGTCTTTGCAATCACTTGTTATGCATCAGAGAGTTGGACAATGACTAGGGAGGATAGAAGGAGAATTGATGCCTTTGAGTTGTGGTGCTGGAGAAGAGTATTGAATGTACCGTGTACTGCCAAGAAAACGAACAGATTCATTCTGGAGAGGGTTAAACCAGGCTACTCCTTGGAGGCAAGGATTCTGGGGCTTTGTCTGACATACTTTGGACATGTTGTAAGGAGAGACAGGTCCTTGGAGGGGCATCATGCTTGGTAGGGTGGAGGGACAGCGCAGGAGGGGAAGACCCTCTATGAGGTGGATTGATTCAGTGACTGGGGTAATAGACATGGGTGTGTCAGAGGCAGTGCAATTGGCACAGGATAGAGCAGGGTTTCGGGCTGTTGTACATAGGGTCACTATGAGTTGCAAACGACTCGATGGCACATAACAACAACAACAACATTTTGTGTTTTGTGGGGAGTGGTCCTGGAGAATTAGGTCTGAAGGTAGTCACTGAGATATAATGATCAAGTTGGGTATCTTTGGAGGCAAGAGTTCGTTGAGCTCATACATACGTAAAGGTGTTCCTTTCAATAAAGACCTCCGTTGCCATAACTGTATCTTAAGTCGATCAAATGTAAGTAAAAGCCTTCTTCTTATTCTTCTTTTGCATTTCATAGCCTCCTATATGGCAATGTTTTGAACAATAAGTCATAAAATTGAACATCTGCCAGTCAACATCTGAGATGATAATATTAACAAATTATAGGCTGTGACATTATGTGTCAAAAAAACCACATAAAACCAAACAAACAAAAGAAAAAGAAGAGAGAAAAGCCAAATAACCAAGCCCCAAAGAGCCAGCTATGCTTGAGTGCAGTTTGAAATAACGTAAAATGCATCATAAATCAAGGACTGCCTGCCTCTGAAGGGGTGACCTAGTGATAAGGAGTAGCACTGCCAAGCCAAAGGTACATGGTTCGAATTTACCAGCTGCTCTGAGAGAAAAAGATGTACAATCTCTTCCCAAGTGATTTACTGTCTCTGAAAACCCACTGGAGGGTCAGCCAGGAGTTCATTCTCATTCAACTGTCCATAACAGCAACAACCTGTCTGTGAAAAACACTGCCAGTTATTAGCAAATCCATTGGAGCCATTTTTAAAGGTGTTGTTACTGCCAGTTACTATTCTGATGACTCCATGTGACACAATGGAATTCATTCTTCCTCTGGCTTCTCAAGTCAATGACCTTTCTGAAGGAGGTCATCAAATCTGCCTTGCAAGGTGTTTTTTGGTGGAGTTGAACCAAGGCTTCGAACAAGTGAAAACAAGTTCAGTCATGACTGACAAAGCTATTTCAATAAGAACAGACCTCAATTTTTAACATTTGGGTGATTCAGATCGCTAACTATAGTATAAAAAAGTTAAAGATCAAAGTCCCGAAATGGGAGACTCAGAGGACAAGTGAGCCCTTGTAGAAGTCCGATCTGGCAGACTCCGGGTTTTTGGCAGCTCTACAGAGAGTGACACACATTTTTGGAAACATCTTTGAGGCAGGTGTGCTATTTCAAATCCCTCCTGTCCAAGAGATTTGACGGCTATGCAGATGCACATCACCTTAGTTTTGTAAGGAGCTAAGTTTCTAGCAGGGTTTTCATCCAAGTTCATCTACATTTTTTAAAATGTCTTTTTTTTTTCATTGTTGTGTACCCTCGAGTCTGATCCAACTGCCACAGGAGGAGATCGCCCCTCCTTCTCCAGCGGAAGATCTGGTGGATTCAAATCGTGTAGCTTTGGGATTGCAGCACAGCTTCTTCCCACTAGGACACCAGAGTTCCCAGTTTATGCTTCGTCAATCCTGATTAAATCAACCTGAACCAGTTTGTGCTGCTAACACAAAGGCTAGCAGTTCGAATCTACCAGCTGCCCTGCCTCAGGAAAAGATACGCAATCTCTTCCAGTGTGTTTTGAAGCCCCTGAAAGTCCTTTTAGAGGGTCAGCTAAGAGTCAGGCTCAACTCAATGGCATTGAGGTGAGTTGCTTCTGAGTTGGTTTGATCTGCCAGTCTTTCTTGCAGTCAAGCACTTAACCATTTGCACCAAGAGTGTTGACCTAAATACAAATTGGCAAAACTTCTCCATAGTGTCAAAGATAGAACGATTTAAGTCTTGAGTTTAAGCAAGAGCGCTTGGCAAATCCTAGGAGCTGGAGCAATTCTGAGCCAAACGTATTTCTCAAAAAAGGAAGTTCTTTCACATCAAAAGATTGTTTCCAATTGGCAGAACCCTAGGTTTCCAAAATAACAAATTGGAGACATTTTATTGTGTCGGGCAAATAGGGAAAAAAAACTATTTCCGAAAAGTTTTTCATTACACTGATAGTTAAAAAAAAATCATAAAACTGAGGATCATTTTTTAAGTCTCAAAATAATTGCTAAGCCAAATATCAAAGGAGTTTCCCCCCCAACTCTATTTAATTTTCAAGAGTCCTCCACAATCCCATTGTTAATCTTAAATAGAAATGGGCAAACCAAGTGGAGCAAGCCATTCAAGCTCTAGACTTGTTAGACTAGGAACTGTCTTTACATTTTAAAATGGATAAATAAAGTACAGTGAAGAATAGTATTATTGTGACACATTTAAAAAACTAACTTCTTTTTTTCAATGAATATATGTAGTTTTCTGAGAATTCATTCTTCCTCAAATAAGCAGAGTGAGAGGAAAAATCAAAGTGTGGCTTTGTTGAGTCATGACAGTATTCCTCTACCAGTCACTTAAAAAACATTTTCAGGAAAGAATATGTCTTCGCAAAGAAAACAACTGTAAAAAGTGGGGGAGTTTGCTCAAACAAGGAAGAGAAGCAAAAAGAATGAGTGAGCCAAAGATTTTGATTGCTTATTAAGGAGGGAAAAAAAAATATACCCTCTTCTCTGCGAAACAAATCCTTACTTGAGAACATGAGGTAGTAATTACAACATATGTCAGGGTAAAATTATTCAGGAAATGCATATAGATTCTTTTTTTAAAATGCCAGGCACCTTTATCTGCAACATTTGAGAAAAATGTGTTCATGTACAGAATTCCCTAGCTAAGGCGTAAGAGTCCTTCAGTTCTTCTGGTTGGGGTCTGAGAGCAGAATTGAGTCCACAGAGATGTCTGGTTGGTCTACATGAGATCATTGACTTGTTTCTTCAAAATCACATCTTGAGGAATATGCAAATTCACACTAAAGCTCACAAAGCAATTGGAATTCACTGCTTCTCCTTGGGAAAGAATATCAAAGGTTCTGGCCACACAGGATTGGAGTGTCTGAAGGGCAACTGATGCTTCAGTTTACCCTTGCACCATTAACCTAGGCACGTTGTCTCCAATTCACTCCCGCTCAGTTCAACGCATTGTACTCATGCACACAATCAACCCAAGCCTGGAGGGCTCGCGGTGGCAATGGAAGTGCGTTTCCTCCCTCCCCTCCCCCAGGATTCCATTGTTGATCTAAAATGTCAGTGGATAAACTAAAACTAGTAAGACAAATTGGGCTCTGAGTCTACATTTGGCACTCACAGTCAGAAAATCGACAGACGAATAGCACTGGGAAAATCTGTTGTCAGGGACCTCTCCAAAGTACTAAAGAGCAATGATGCCAGTCTAGAGACTAAGGTACACCTCATCCAGGCCATGGTCTTTGCAATTATTCACTATGTATCAGAATGCTGGACAATGATAAAGGATGAGACAAGAAGAATTGATGCCTTTGAGTTGTGGTGCTAGAGAGGAGTATTGAACTGCCAAGACTATAGATTGCCCGGAGAATAAATAGGTCTGTCTTGGAGAGAGGGAAAGCTCTGTCTCACATACTTTGGGCATGTGGCCAGGAAGGACCGATTCTTGGGGAAGGACATCATGCTTGGAAGGGTGGAGGGACAGTGCAGGTGAGGAAGAACCCAGGTGAGATGGATTGACATGGTAATGGGGAAAATGGTATTTGGTGTGTCAGAGTCAGTGAGATTGGCTCAGGATAGGGCAGGGTTCACAGCTATGGTACATAGGGTTGCTATAAGTCGCAAGTGACTCGATAGCACATAACAACAAAATATGGATAAATAAAATAAACAGGAAAGTTCTTTGAAATTCAAATATTAATGTCTATAAATCAAGTTTTACTGGTACTCAGTAAACCTCAATAGTTTCCACAGCTTAGAAAATGTCTTCAATATGCACACTCAAAACTATTTACCACAGGACCAACAGGTAATATTGTGTTGTTGTTTTGTGCCGTTGAGTCAGAATCAATTAATATCTGACCCTGTTGCAGGTTTTTAGAGGCTGTAAATCACACAGGAGGTTGTCCATCTTTCTTTCTCAGAGCAGCTAGTGGATTTGAATTGCCTGTCTTTGAGTTGGCAGCTCAACTTCTAAACCAGTAGGCAACTAGAGTTCCCTTAATACCATGACAGACAGAGAAAAGATTGAAGTTGTCAACAATTTCATTTTTTTTGGATTCACAATTAACAGCTGTGAATGTAGCAGTCAATAAATCAAAAGGTGAGAAATCTGCTGTCAAAGACATCTCAAAAATGAGATATAATGTCAATCTGAAGACTAAGGTGTGCCTAATCCATGCAGTGGCATTTTCAGTTGTTTCTATGTATTTGAATGATGAACAATGATTAAAGATGACAGAAGAAGAATCAATGCTTCCTAATTGTGGTGTTAGAAAAGAGTACTTAATAAAACCATTCAGAGTACTGAAGGCCAAAAGAGGGGGAAATCTGTTTTGGAGGAAGTTCCATCAGGTGACATTTCACCTCTCATACTTTGGATATCTTATCAGTCAGAGCCAGTTTTTGGAAAAAGACATCATCCTGGGAAAGTGGAGGATCAGGGAAAGAGAAGACCTTCAACAAGATGGATTGACTCAGTGTGACAATGGCTTTGAGCATGTAGGAAAGATCATGACAATGGCACAGAATAGGCCAAGGTTCTAATCTGTTGTTCATAGAATTCCTATGAGTGATAGCTGACTTGACAGCACATAGCAACAACATGTTACCAAATATGTTATCCTCTTCTAACAATTGGTCTTTGGTGATAATAAATCCAAAGTAAGCAAGCAGAAATCTTGCAACCATGGCTTCTAAGAACACTCTGGTTGTATTTTTTTGTAGGAGCAATCCAAGAATACTCATGGGCCAAGAATACTCATATTAACACCAATGGTGTGTTTTGAAAAATAGGACTGTATCTAATCTGGATATGTGCAAACATCATACTATAGTTTTGACCTGTGTTAAAGGAGCAGACACAAGGTGGAGGTGACCAATTCTGACTTCTACCCACTTCATAAAGAGGAACCTACCTGATCAATAATATCCATAGTACCATACAAATGGTACTATCAACACTACTATACTATTGCCACTGGTGGTCTAGTGGCAAGAAGCTGTGCTGCAATCCTGAAGTCACACAGTTCAAGGCCACCAGCTGCTCTGTGGGAAAAGGATAGGCAATCTCCTCCTCTGTGGTTAACTGCCTCTGAAAACCTTCTGGATGGTCAGCTCTGGGTTTGTTCCAATTCTATGGTACCCAGCAACACAAAAGCCATACAAATAGATACATAGTCAGATATGCCACTCCACATGCTTTTCGACCCATTTTTACCAATTATTGGGTCCGATGTCTGTTGCAAGACACAGACTTTACTCACAGTTGTGGGGTTTATTAGGGAAATAGGTTGGAGAATGGGTGGGTAAAGAATACTACCAATATAAGTCCAGGTTTCGTCCAACAGTCCCAATCCAGATTAATAGCAAGCTAGAATTCCTTAATTAGTGAAAGTTCAGGTTCAATTCAACAAGCACACGTGCAAGAAGCCTCTTGGTTTCCTCAATCATATAATAAACTTTATCTCAGAGTAGTTATAAAGAAGCATCTTCTTCAATCACTCAGTAAGCAAAACATTTAACTATGGCCTTTATCTCCAGGATTCCTCTGGTTACACCTTATCACAGTCTCTTCACAGTCTGTCTACCACCATCATCACCATCTTCACAATGTGGAAGGCACTTATATTCGTCCCACAGCTGTTGATGATTTGACCATATGTCTGCAGATCATACCCCCAAGTGGGGGCTAGCAGTGGCTAGAAAAGTCAATTTTCAAGTGTTCTGACACCTTAATTTGTTTTATCTTTAAGCTTCTTGAACAAGGTCATGTCTCAGAGAGATCTGTTTGGTCCCCAATCTACACCATTATCAATCTCTGTATACCTAATATTGGTCCTCCTCATATTTCCTTTATCCTTGTGGCTTTCACTGGAGCCCATTTTTAACAGCTTAGAGGTTTTTTCTGTTTCTGAGACTTGTCATAATTATCAAGTGAAATATATCTAAAGTGTAAGCAATACTATTCACTGATTTTTTTCCCCTTTTGTGCTGTTTGATAACCTTCTGTTTCACTTCCAAATCAATGTTTCTCCTTTGTCTGTTACTATCACAGCTGCACTGTGATAGTGAAGGATACATTTCTAAACAGCATAGAATTACGATATATACCTAAGCTAACAGCAGAGTTGTTTGCATTGCATATGACATGACTCATCTAATAACATCAAGGCATACATACATTTAGGGTCACTATGGGTTGCAGGTGACTTGGCACACAACAACAACAACAGCTTACATATATTACAGGTTATATATTATATTGTAGGGAACTTTGGTGGCATAGTGGAAAGGAGTTGCACTGTCATCCCCAAGACATACAGTCTGAATTCTACCACCTGCTCCAGGGGAGAAAGATGGACAATCTTCTCATGTGCTATTTACTATAGCTGAAAACCTGCTGGAGGGTCAGCTATAAGTCAGTTCCAACTCAATAGCACATAACCACCACCACCATTTATATTGTATTATTATAGGCCTGGCAATGCAATCTCTGGATATAAGACATATCAGATATGTAGGCTGCTTTCTGAAAATCTGCAGTTTTGTAGATCTGATTCCCCAATTAGGATTTCTGAATTCTTTCATGGAATCACAGATGTGTATACAGTCAAATATTGTCTGAATGGGCATAATATTGTACTCGAATGTATATCCAATATTCTTAACCAACAGAGTCTTAATGGATCAATTCTTCTTCTGATTTCTCTTTTTTTAATATATTTTATTTTATTTTTTAATAATTTTAATGAACATTTACAGAGAATTTGGATTTTCATTCATTCATTGCTGCACTTCTCTCCCCACCCAGCCCTCTCCCTCCGCCCCCCAGTTCGCTCCTCTCTTTCAAAAGTAAAAGAAACACTCCTTCCCTGGTACACAATCCCCCCGCACCCCTCCCACCGCCCCAAGTACATTCCACTATGCAACCTTATTTGTGGACTCTTGTGGTAACCATAAAACCCTATCATACATAGCTTTTAAATTATTCACTCCCTCATCTGTTTCAGTATTGTGCAGTATACACAATTTATCCAATTTCTCTTTTAAAAAATGGTTTTCATTTTGCAAATGCATATGCAATGATTGAAAAGCTCAGGCCCTGGGTCACTCATACCTTCACCCAGGGTGTTATTATTGTCAGGTGCTGTCAAATCAATTTTGATTCATAGTGACTTCAGTCAGTAGAGTAGAACTGCCCTGTAGGGTTATCCAAGCTTAGTCCTAGGTGACCAATTAGCCTTGTTTAGCACCAAAAGCCCTGTATCAGAGGAAATACCTTAGTTCCAAGGCATCTGGTCAGTTCCAACGATAGCTGATCTCCCTAAAATTCAAATACTGATAGTTTGCTCCAGAGTCCATGCTACTGACTATATACTCTTTCTGGTCCTTATGCAGGGGCAAGAGCAAATGTGGAAGTGTTCAACAAAAGCAACCCTGAAATCCAGGCCTGCTACAAGATGTAGTACTTGAAAACTTCACCTTCATCTGACCTAGTCTCCCAATAAGCACTGAGGAATGTGCTAGGGTTGCTTTGCATCAATTACTTGCAGCTGGAGCAAACTAAGTGATTGCAGAGTCTCCAGATATGTAAGCAGAGGCAGGGGTAGGCAGATTGAAAAATCCCTTGTAAAGTGGCAAAGGAGATTTCTCACACCTTATAAACAGGGAACTCTGGGGAGTTTAAGAAGCCCTGTTCACCAACCAAGTCTGGTGGTTTGCACCCACCCACCGGCTCTGCAGGAGGAAGACGTGGCAACTTGAACCCACAAATACAGTGAAAAGGACACTAGTGGGCACTTCTACGTTGTCCCATTAGCTTGCAATGGATCAGAATCAACTTGATGGCACTCAGCAACACCGTTGAGAACTTGGAATGTTTATAAATCCATACGGGAGCATCCTGTGTTTTCTGCTATGTGTTACTGTTCCTATACGTTTTTTTCATCCTTGGCTGTTAAAGAAACTTTAATCCTGTATTGTATAGTCTTCATATCAATCATCCTAAGAACCTCATTATTATACCAAGCTGAGAACCTTCTGCCAAAAAAGAGGTCCAGAGGGCAGCAAGTAAAGGTAGGATGTCCCGTGGTAGATGGGGAAAGATCCTGCCACACCTGCTTACCCTGCCTTAAGCTTCTGCTCTTGCATCCCAGGGAAAATGCATGCCAAGAAGGAAGAGTGAGCTTATTCTTGGCATCTTGTGAGGGTCACCCCTTTTCCCAACAGTGTGCTCTTTCTTTGCCAGTACTACATATTGAAGGAGTCCTTGGGTAGTGCAAAGGTTTAAGTCGCTTGGACGCGAACCAAAATGCTAAAGGTTAGCATCTACCTAGACGCCCTATGGTAAGGAGTTACACTGACACTCCAAAGGTAAGTGTTCAAATCTACCAGTGGATCCTCAGGAGGAAGGTGGGTAATCTCCTCCCCTGTGATTTACAGCCTCTGAAAACCCACTAGAGAGTCAGCTGTGAGTCTGTTCTGACTCGTCAGCACATAACAACAATGGAGGCCATTTGAACAAAAGGCCAGGTGATTTACTTTCAGAATAAGTAATCATTGGAAACTCTATGGAACACAGCTGCACTCTGACAAACAAGAAATCACCGTGAATGAGAACCAGCTCAAGTGGTATCTGGTTAGTTCAGGTAAAGGAGTTCAGATGTGGACTTCTCCCCTTTTATGTGGGAGACTTACTTGCATGTTGCTATGATATTGAACAGATTTCACCAGTTTCTAAACCAAAATTGGCTCATCAAGAACCAAAATTGGCTCATCAAGCATTGGCTTCTAGTCAGAGCCAACTCACAGCTGTCTTTTCAATGCATTTTCAAAGGCTGTGAACACCACCAGTGATTGTCCTTCTGTCTCCCAAAGAGCAGCTAGTGTATTCAAACTGCTAGAGATTCGGTCTTTGGGTTAGCAGCCCAACATCCTACCTACTACACCAGCAGAGCTCCCTAAGATGTGCTGGAAATCTTTATTTAGTCTTTCCTGGTACTTATATCACAGTTTACTTTTTGAAATAAGAAATTATGTATACCATTTACTACATCTTTTATGCATTTTCCACATTTTATGTGAAACGCCATCTCACATACTTAGGGAAAGAAGTCAGGAAGGGCCAGTCCTTGCAAAAGTACATCATACCAGAAAGGTGGAAGGTTGTGAAAGAGGGGACAACCCTCAACAAGATGGATTGACACAGTGACGGTAACAATGGGCTCCAGCACGTCAGAATTTTGAGGATAGGCAAGGTCCAGATCCATTGTTCATAGGGCTGTTATGAGTTGTAGTCAACTCAATGGTACATAACAGCAATATTTTATTTGGATTGATATTCACCTGTTGTTATGTGCTGTTGCGTCAACTCTGGCTCATAGTGACCTTATGTACAACAGCTCTGAACTCTGCTCAATGTTGAGCCAATTTCATTGTCTCTGACACACTTTTCCCCATTACCCCAGTCACTGAGTCAATCAATCTTATCCAGGGTCTTCCTCTCTTGTGCTGTCTCTCCACCCTCCCAAGCATGCTGTCCTTCTCCAAGGTCTGGTCCATCATTGCAACATGCCCAAAGTATTTCAGAAAAAGCTTCAGAATCCTTCCTTCCAAAGAATAACCTGGTTTTATCATCTTCAGGATGGACCTTTTTGTTCTCCTAGCAGTCCATGGTATATTCAATTCTCCTCTCCAGCACCACAGTTCAAAGACATCGATTCTTCTTCTGTAATCCTTAGCCATTGTCCAGCTCTCTGATGCATAGCAAGTGATTGTGAAGACTGCCTTCCTGCTCATCCCTTTACCCGCAAATGGACTACTTGGCTACTGTCCTCCTGGAGATGGAGACTAGTGGTATAGAAAACAATTATAATGTAAAGTAGGTGAGTAAACTCCAAGTTGCTTATCTTTTATCTATGATGTATTTCTATCAGAGACCCCTAAATTTTGTTTGTGAGAGAAGTAACAAGGATCCCAGCTGTGGCATATTCATTCTCTTTTCCCAATAGGATCAGATCAATATTTAACCCTACATGTTCTTTATCCAAAAACGACTGGAACAGCACATCAACAGAGAACTACCAGAAGTCCAGGCTGGGTTTAGAAGGGGTCGTGGTACTAGAGATATTGTAGCT
>NW_006399764.1:11516103-11524392 GCF_000299155.1 Elephantulus edwardii | reverse complement strand
CCACATGGATGGAGTGCTGTGAGAGTGAAACTACATGAAATCAGGAGATGTATTTCATTGGACAAGTTCATTGTCAGGGACCTCTCCAAAATATCAAAGAGCAATGAGGTCAGTTTGAAGTTTAAGGTGCAGTGATTTCAGTCACTCACTATGTGTCAGAGAGCTCGACAATAAATAAAGACAGAAAAATTTGTGCATTTGAGTTGTGCTGGAGAAGAGTCCTGAATATCCCATGAACTACCAAGAAAACATATGTTTTAGAAAGGTTGTGGCCAAAGTGTTCCTTGGAGGCAAGGTTGACTAAACTTCTTTCCTATTTTGGAAATGTAACTAGCTAGAAAAGGACATTGTGCTTGGAAAGATGGGTCAGGGAAGGAGAGGAAGGCTGTCAATGAGCTACATTGACCCTGTGACTTCAGCAAATGGCTCTAGTGTTTGAGAGATGATGTGGATGGCACAGATTAGGGCAAGTTTCAGATTGGCTGTTCATAGGCTTGTGTTGAGTCCTACTCAACTCAATGGCACCTAACAGCAACAACAGTGTTTTAAAGGCATTGGAGGTATAGTGCATAATGTGTTAGACCAAAAGATCAGTAGTTCAAATCCACCAGGTGCTTAGTGGTAGGAACGTGGATAAGCTCTTCCTCTAGAGATTTATAGCCTCCAAAATCTGACGGAAGGCTGCTGTGAGTCAGAATTTGATTTGATGAGTGTTAGGGTGAGCAGGAAAGAAAACATACAGATGAGATTTAAGCAGGTATTTCTGATGTAAGCAGGTTGTTAAGTGATGATGGCCATGACTGATGCAGGAAGGAGGAGGATTTGAGGAGGGTGACGTGATCAGTTTTGGAGATGATGAACTGTGGATAGTGGGTAAGGTGATTGGTCATCTATCTTCTTTGTGACTGGTATCACAGGCACTCGGATGAATATCTGTTGTTGCTGTGGTTAGGAGCCATTGGATCAACTATATACCATAGTGACTCTGAACAACAGATCTGAACTTTGCTCTATCCTGCACCATCCTCATGGCCTCTGCCATGCTCAAGTCCATTATTATAGTTACAGTGTTAATCTATCTCCTTGAGAGTCTTCCACTTTTTAGCTGGCCCTTCACCTTTCCCAGTGTGATTGATTGATTGATTGATTGATTTCACAAGGACTGGCCCCTGCTGACAAAAGATCCAAAGTATGTGAGACCAAGTTTCATCTCCATCTCTGTGCCTCTAAGGAGCACTCTGGTTGTCCTTCCTCCAAGGCAGAGTGGGTTTTCTGGCAGGTTTTTTACTGTCTACATTTACTAGTACATTTTGTAACTCTTTTTCTTTAACCGACATCCTTCTTTTGCACACCAGAATATTTATTCAGTTGTTTATGGATAATTTTATTCTTATTCTCTAGGTATTCATTTTAAAAAGCCAAAGGAATTACATACCTCCACTTCCTAAACAATATGCTTCCAGAAACTCTATGAACTTTGCTAAATATTGATGGTTGTAGAGGGGCTTCAGGCCTTTTGTTCATAGGGTCACTATAAATTGTGCTGTACTTGAAGGCAATAAAAAACAACAGAACAGAACAAGTAAGTGCTCAACACACAATTAATGGGCAAAAGAGAGATCTGGACCAAAGAAGTATAGATACTAAACACTAAGGTAAGGACAATGTGTTAGAGGGTGTTATTTTTCTTTAAAATGGAGATTTAACTAGATACATGCTTTCCTAATAGAGACTGTATTTCCTAAGATCTCTTGCAGATCATTGTGTCCGTGTGACTACATTCTGGCCAATGATATTTAGCAGAACTGATGCCCTTGGGAAGAGGGGACATCATGACCACACTCTTCTCGGACTTAAGTGTACATACAGTTGTTGCTGTGGACTTTCATATCCACTCAACCCGTATCTGACCCTCCAGCAGGTTTTCAGAGGCAGTAAATTGCAAGGGAGGAGATTTCCCGTCTGTCTCCCATGGAGTAGCTGGTGGATTGGAACTGCTGGAAGGGCAGCTTCTTATTACTCAAGTCACCAGAACTCCCTACATAGGAGTAGTGAGCCAATTGCACCATAAAAACGAGGACCAAACCCAGTGGATATTAAATTAAAAGGCTATCAGATTCTCATTGGGCCATTATTCTTGGGTCAGCTACAAAAAACATTGTATGAAAATGAGTCTTTTGTCTCATTACAGCAAGCTGGTCTATATTTGACCTAATAAAGTTATTATCTAAAACCAAAGAGGTTGTGACAAATGAGAAGTCCAAGGAAAGTGTGGGAAAAGATTCTTGTGAGGAATAAGTAGGTGACTATATCAAAGGTTTTAATGGATTGAACAAGGGACCACTCCAGATGGATGCTGAAATTAATTGTGTTTCAATAACTGTTAACTAATGGCTTGCCCATAGCAACACATGGTCCCTCATTAGGACCAAGTCAGTATATTTCTTCTAATCTACTTGTTCTAATAAACATTGCTTTGTCATTGTTAAACTCTCACTGAACTTCTTATCTATGAAAGATCTTGTTAATCTCATAATGTATTTGTTTCTGGAAGATGCTCACATTCAATCCATTTTTATTTCAAACTAAGGAAGCTTGGATTGAAGCCAAACTTTATGACTGATAGTAGTGACTTCTTACCAAAATGATATGGTAGATTAATTTAGCAGATAATTAGGCTAGAAATGATTATGTTAGGCAGCAGCCTTCTTGCACATGAAACTAAGGAGAATGAAAGAAAAATTTATTGGAAGGATCCTGAACTAGCTCACAAAATCCAAGAAATTAGGGCTGACCTAGCTAGGGGCCAATAGGCAACATCATGAAAGATGGAGAAAGGATTGACATTCTTAACAAGTTCCTCTTACTTGGATTCATAATCAACACTTTTGGTACCAGCAGCCAAGAAATCAAAAAACAGTATTACATTCGGAAAGTCTGCTGTCAAGGACCTCTTCAAAGAACTAAGAAATAGTAATGTCAGGTTAAAGACTAAATCCAAGCCATGTTCTTTTAAATTATTTCCTATGCATCTCAACGTTGGACAATGACTGAAGAATGGATGTCTTTGAGTTGAGGTATTGGAGAAGAGTAGTGACTGTCCCATGGACTATTGAAAGAACAAACAAATAGGTCTTGGAGAAATGCAACCAGCGTGCTCTTTGGAGACAAGGATGGTGAAGCTTCGTCTCATTTTGGGCATGTTGTTAAGAGGGGCAAGTTATTAGAAAAGGACACCATGCTTGGATATATGGAGGGTCTGTGAAAGAGAAGACCCTCAACAAGAAGGATTGACACAGTGACTGTAAAAATGGGATCAAGCATGTCAGAAACGGTGAGAACAACACCGGATAGGATAGAGCTCAGATGTGTTGTTCATAGGGTCACTATAAGTCATAGTTGGCTCAATGGCACCTATCAACAACAACAGTAACCTAATGGACAGGAACCAGAAGGTGATGTCACTTCCAGCTCTTTCTTCCTTCCTCACTTTAAGATTTATACTTTCAGGCGTTTGAGAGGAAGGGCTCCATTTTGTGCCTTCATTAACTCCATTACATTAAGTTGATCAAGGAGTGTCAGGGTGATGTAGTTAATGTGCTTGACTGGTAATTAAAAAGTGGTAAGTTCAAGCCTGCCCAGAGGAAATCTGCAAGGAAAGCCTGGCAAGCTATTTCTAAAAAAATCCGTCTTAGTTAATTCTGAGGCACCGTTATATTCTGAGTCAGAGTCTGCTCAGTGTTGTTTTCTTACTAGTTTAGGTTACTGAAAGAGGAACTTGATAAAAAGGCCATACAACTTTTACAACCTTTTGATATATATTAACAATTGTTTTCCATAAACACCCGTGTGATTTCCATTGCTTTCTTTTTTAACAATCAAAAGCCTTGAGATTAACAGAGTGTAATTAGAAAGAAATCCTAGAAACCATCCCAGAATACTACTAAGAAATGGATATATTCACCAGTTTGAACTTATTTTGAAATTATTTTTGCAAATTATTACTTCTTTTTGAAACAACCTTATCATCACTGAATGTTATAAATATGGTAATCTTTGATTTGGAATTGAGGAAAATAAATTACCAATGTTTTCCTTGTTACCTTTTTGTAGCTCTCCAGAGTGAATTTTTTCACATACTTACGGGTCATTTTTATTTCTGCTCCTGAGAGTTGTCTGTAAATTGTTGTACATTTTTCTCATTGAAGATTCAGTGTTTTTATTATTGATTTAAACAGCTACATGCTTTTTATCAGATATGTTGAAAATATATTTCTTTTTAATGTCTTTTTTCTGGTTTTGATAGTTTTGGTCTTAGAGGCTTTAAGCTTTTCATGCAGTCAAATCTTTGATTTTGAGTCCTTTGTCATTTTGTTCATTGATTTTATGCTTAGACTATGATTTTATTTTTCAGCCTGGGAACAAGTAAATATGTTGCTCTAAATATCCTTCTAGTTTTGGTTTGGGGTTTGTTTGTTTTGTTTTATATTTTTTCATCATGCAGTTAAGCAAACATTGCTTACACTCCTGCCATGTTGTTGTTGTAGTTACATGTTGTTGACTTGCCTGCCACTCATAGCAACACTATGTACAACTGCTCTGAAGACTGCCCTGTCCTGAGCCAGTCTCACTGATTCCAACACACCTAACCCGTTGCCCTAGTTACTGTATCAGTCCATCTCATCTAGGTTCTTCCTCCCCTCTGCTGTCCCTCCACCCTTCCGAATATGATGTCCCTCTCCAAGGACTGGTCACGTGTCCAAAGTATGTGAGACAGAGCTTCAAAATCCTAGCCTCCAAGGAGAAAATTGGTTTCATCTTCTCCAAGACAGTCCTCTTTATTTTCTTGGCAGTCCATGGTATGTTCAAGATTCTTCTCCAGCACCACAGCTCAAAGGCATCACTTCTTCTTCTGTCATTCTTAGTCATTGTCCAGCTCTCTGCTGCATAGCAAGTAATTACGAAGACCATGGTCTGGATCAGGCACTCCTTAGTCTCTAGACACACATTGTTGCTTCTCAGTACTCTGGAAAGGTCCCTGACAGCAGATTTACCTAATACAATTCGTCTTTTGATTTCCTGACTATTGGTGACAAGAATATTGACTGTGGAGCCAAGCAAGCTGTTAACAACCTCTATCTCTTCTCCATCCATCATGGTGCTGCCAATTGGCCATGAAAATCTTTGTCTTCTTGATGTTGAGCTTCAATCTTCTTCAATAATATTGAAGACTATAGTCCTTGATCCTCTGCAGCAAGCACTTTAGGTCCTCCTCAGTTTCAGCAAGCAAAGTGGTGTCATCTACATAACGTAGGTTGTTGATGAGTCTTCCTACAATCTTGATGTCACATTCCTCCTCATAAATGATATGTTCTGCATATAAACTGAAATGGTAAGGAGACAGGACATATCCCTTACGCACTCCCATCCTGACATTCCTGGCATATATTTTCATATTTATCCCTTTGTTTTACATTAAACACTTTTATTCAAATTTATTTTAGTAAATGTTGTAAATTGTCCATTTATTTTAAGCTTACATAGTTAGTTTATAAGGCAATTTTCCCCCCTTTAAACATTGTAGTGTGATGCCAAGTCTACTAGTTATATAATTTTTATAGATAATACTATCCACTTACCGCAATTTATTCTGTTCCAAATGTGTGCTTGTCAATATTTGTACTACTAGTATGCTCCATTGTATGTTACTTTCACACGTTAAAGAACTTGATGGGGCAAAACCCTTGTGTTAAGATTCTTGGTTATAAGGAACCAAAATTCCTTAAAACTGTTTTAAGCAAAAGAGAGAATATGCATGGACTGAATAACTGGTCTCCAGGGTAAAGACAGCTTTTAACAAGATGGACCATTACAAAGGCACTCTTTGGGAATCCTCCAAGCCAGGGAGAATACTCAATAGGTGTTCACTGTTCCCTTCATAAATTGTCATCTTTCAAAAAAATGTCTTGGCTCCTTTGCTCCTGAAGATACTCTATTTGGGTTTTGATTTGAATTGTATTAAACCTATAAATTAATTGGAGAAGAACTGACATTTTTATAATAGTCATTGTTCCCTAAGAACATGAGATGAATTCCCATTTGTTCAAATCTTTTTTATGTTCTTCAGTAAAATTTTGTAGTATTCTTTATACTACTCATAATCGTTTCTTGTTCTGGTTATTCTGGGATGTTTTATGTTATTAAATTTTAAGTCAATTAGAATCTGATTTCTAACTCTTAATCTTCATTCTTTTAGCTGCTATAAAAGAGGGAAGTAATAGAAATTATTGGGAGGATTTTGAGGAAACTCAGAGAATTGAGAGAAGAGAATCAAAGAAAATACTGCGAGAGGAGGAAAAAAAACAGGCTTCAGGAAAGAGAGATGTGGCTGTTCCCTGGGATAGCTGGATCCACGTGGTAGAAGTTTGAGGTAAGTCTTTTTTTTTTTAAATATTTTTTGTGTGTGTACTGTCAAATAGGATCTGACTGGTACAGGAGGAGAATTGTCCCTCCTTCTCCAGCAGAGCATCTGGTGGATTCAAAGTGTGTACCTCTGGGATTGTAGTGCAGCTTCTTGCCACTAGGCCACCAGAGCTCCCTGAGGCAAGTCTTTTCTACTCTCTCTTTCACCATTGCCCATCTCTCATCTTTACTTGTCTTTGTATTTTTATTTCATTCTGAAATTTAGCATAATCTGAAAAGATAAATGGTATTTCTTTCTTCTAAGGTGCTCCAGAAACTAAGATCACAGGAGAATGTTCAAAATGGCCCAGCTTAGGTCATTAGCTTACCACTGGCCCAAACTCTGCACTCAGATTTTAGGTGATGTCGTGATTGTCACAACTCAAGTTCTGTACCTGCCCCTGTGAACAGGGAAATAATATCACTTTATAGATGAAGGGGGTAAAGAAATGCTGTATGGACACTGTACCCAGTAAACATCATTCTGGCTAAATTTTCCTGTAATGGTCTGGTTCATGCCATTAGACACTTTCAGTTCCTAAAATTCTTTGCCTTCTTAAGACCTCTGACACTGTTGACAACTCCTCAAGGTTCTACTTTCCCTTTACTTCAGTAATATATTTTACTCTTTTAATTCTATTTCTTTTTTTCACGTTCTGTTTTGTAGCTCCCCTCCCTTTTTTCTTTCCCCCCAACCACTCTTGTTAGTTCCATACAGACTTTCACCATTAGCTTATTCCTCATCCTAATTCATTGTCCAACTTTCAGAAGCATAAGAAGCAATTGGAAAGGCTATTGCTTGGATCAGGCACAGCTTAGTCTTCAAATGGACATCGTTGGCTCTAGCACTTTGGAGATACCCTTGACAGCAGATTTCTCACTGAAACATGTCTTTTGATGTTTATTTTAAGAGAGGAGGTACAAGAGATATATTAAATAAGATACTAAAGAATTAGTTTTTGGTTAAAAACTGTTATACTATCTGATTGGTTTAAACTATATGCTTATATTATGCATTTTATCATGTAATTATATGGTGGTTATCATGATTATTTTGTATAATATAAATTAAAGTAACTGCCTCAATATTATTCAAATTTGAACTTAAGATTTTAGACTGAAATTTCCATTTGGGGATCATATATAGATTAAACAAATACTTGATCTTGAATGACGTAGATGAAAGTAAACATGATATGCTCTAGGGAGTGTCATGATTCTAGTGGTGACAAAGAAGAACTGAATGTGAAAAACTGGAGTAATATTGGAGCTCTCGAGTCCTAGTAGGAAAAACGCTGTGCTGCCAATCCAAAGCCCACCAGCTGAGTTCAGTCCACCAGCTGCTCCACAGGAGAAAGATGAGCAATTGCCTCTTGGGCAGTTTACAGCCTCTGAAAACCCATTGGAGGGTCACCTAGTTCTGTGTCATTTTTTACTTGATGGCACATAAGAATAACAAATGTATAAAAGTAGAACACATTAAAATTAGTATGACATAATAGAAACTTATAAATATGTATGCATAAATAAGCTTTTACTATTTATGAATGTTTCTAAAAAGTTATATATTTTAAAGTGAGAAATATTTTAAATCTTCTCACTATGAAAATAAAAGATTAGATTTGCACTCACTTTATGTTTGTACAAATGTAGTAGTCATTTTTTGCAGCTACAATTATTGACATATAAATGTTGTTGTTGTTATGTGTCATCGAGTTATTTGCGACTCATAGCGACCCTATGTACAACAGCCCTAAACCCTGCTCTATCCTGTGCCAATTGCACTGCCTGTGACACACCCATCCCGATTACCCCATTCACTGAATC
>NW_006399764.1:11511804-11515338 GCF_000299155.1 Elephantulus edwardii | reverse complement strand
ATATAGATTACATTGCAACCTCAACAAAACAGAAGTCTTCACCACTGGACTAATAGTCAACATAATGATAGATGGAGAAAAGATTGAAGTTGTCAATGATATCATCTTAACTGGATCCACAATCCACATTCAGGGTAGCAGCAGTCAAGAACTCAAAAGTCATGTTGCACTGGGAAAATCTGCTGTCGAGGACCTTATTCCAAAGGATAAGGGTGTGAGGTTAGCCACTAAAGTGCATCTGATCCACGCCAGGTTTTTTTCATTTGCTTTCTATGCTTTTGAAAGTTGGTCCATGAATAAGGATGATAGAAGAATCAGTGTCTTTGAGTTGTGGTTTGGAGAAGAGTACTGAATATCTTATGGACTGCCAAAAGAATCAACAAGTCTGTCTTGGGGAAGTGCAACCAGGGTGCTCCTTAGAGATGAGGTTGGCGAAACTTTGTCTCACATCCTTCAGGCATTTTGTCAGGAGGGACTAGCCTTTGGGAAAAGACATTATGCTTGAATGGGTACAGAGTCAGAATAAGAAAGGAAGATCCTCAACAAGGTGGATGGACGCAGTGGCTATAATAAAGGGCTCAAGCCATCGATGACAGTGAGGATGGCTCAGGATAAGATGAAGTTATCTTTCTTTGTAGGATTGCCAGGAAGTATAGGTGACTTGATGACATCTAACAACAACAACCAAATACTCTGATAAGTAACCATAGGCTTTCTAGTTTCCAAAAATTTCATTCACTGCTGTGGCTCAACTTTTTTTTTTTCTCGTTTCCAAAAATATTATTCACTGCTGTAGCTCGACTTTCAGCCAAATAATTGGCAGATTGGTAAGGTCAATGGTAGCATTAGGGCGATACTCCTTAGAAAAATCAACCTTACAAAAGCAAAAGGGCGGTATTTATTTGCACACGAATAAAGAAAGTAAAGAAGGCAGGAAGATTTTAGATGGAAGAAGAGTGGAAATGAGGATCAGCGAGAGAAAACAAGAGGTGTTGTAACAGGATGGTGACTATAACTCTTGCCATACAACCAAAGTAATGGTTAAACGGGGGTGGAAATCCCTATTTTGCTCTGTAATCTTTCACTTAACACTAAGAGTTTTTTTAAACTAAAATACATCCAGCCATTTATTTGAGATTGGAATTATTTGTATACTCCTCATTAACAGGCTTTTTTTTGGGTAAATGAAAGTCTGAAGATGTAATCCAAAAGTAAGAGTCCAAGTTTGTGCTATATTGTTTTAGAGTTAAGATTTTTAACTAGGAAAGGAAAAACAAATCCACTCATTCCTTGTGTTCTAACCCCTTCCAAAATTAATTCTATCTTTTTGGCCCCATCCCTGACAATGGTATCATTCATTCCAATTCCACAATGTTAGTTTGGAGTCTAGGAACATCCCTTAAGAAGACAAAGATATTGTCACAGAAACCACTGTGGGAAGTCTGAATATCTTTTAGGTGGTTTGCAACTGACAACTGAAGACATTTAGAACATGGTCATTGCTGTGATAGGGATTGTTCCTGAATTCAGAATCAGACTGACTACATTTTATGTGGAAAACCTTGGACTTCCACTAAGAAAGGAAACAAATGACAATGAAAGAAGGAAAACACAAAGTCCTTATGGAAAAAAAAGTTCGTCATTGCATTTCTGAAAATGTTAACTCTTACATGTAACAGTGGTAGAACAGAATGCTGTTGTTGCAAGTGACTCATAGCACCCCTATGTACAACAGACTTAAGCCCTGTTCTATTCTATGCTAAGTCTGACACCCCCACCCCCACCCCCACCACCCCAGTCACTGAATCAATCCATCTCATCGAGGGTCTTCCTCTCCTGTGCTGTCCCTCCACCGTTCTAAGCATGACGTCTCTCTCCAAGGACTGGGTCCTCCTTGCAACATGTCCAAAGTATGTCAGATGAAGCTTCAAAATGTGTATTGCCTCCAAGGAGCAGCCTGGTTTCACCTTCTATAGGTCAAACCTGTTTGTTCTTCTAGCAGAACAGAATAGCTCCTTTTCCCCCCTTCAATTGTTCATTGATTACATTAGAAAGGGTTGGATAATGTTCAAAGAGCTGTGAGGAAGTATCCCATTTTTAGCTGTTATTCTTCCTGTGAAAATAAAATATAATTTGCTTTCAAATATTATTTAATTGTACTGTTTTCTACAAATACATTTCCTAAAGTAACAGAGAAATGTTTTTAATTGTAGCTCTTTTTAGCATTTTTAAGAAGGACGTGTAAACAAAAGTACTTTGTCTTCTCCATTTGAAAATTCATTAATAAATGCTTGTGAGGTACTTCTTCTGAAGGGCGAATGCAAGGACCCCAGAATTATCTTAATTGACATCGTTTTAACAACTAGATTTAAAAAATAAGCAACCTGAAGGACATCCTCTTGACCTATTCAGATGGAAATTTGACTCAAGAGGGAGCAGTTTATAAATGTGTATTGTTATAGACAGAGTTGTATTATCTACCAATTGTTGGACTGCGCAATAAAACAGCAATGAGAATAGTAATGAGAAAAAAGGACTAACAGCTAACTATTATTTTCATATTTCTATTTTTTATGAACATGGACATCTATATACAAAATTCCAGAGGAAGGAAAAGGAAGAGAAATGGGAGTAAGCTACAAAGGTTGTAAAAATCCTAAATAGTGTGATTATAGGGCAGGATGGCCGTTGAATAGATCCATTAGTCGTAATTGAGGCTGTCGGGCAGCTAGTTAAATGGCTGTCTTGAAGGAGGTCACCTTCTAGATAGGAGCTGGCCTATGTCAAAAGATTAACCTTGTGAAGAGGCTGAGTCCTGACTCTTTGGACAAAATGCCCTCACCTCCCAAAAAAAAAAATTAGCTTAGTAGGAATAAAGAGATAACCCTCAAAAGTACCCTTGTTTCTAGATTGAAAGGAAATGCATAGCATATGTACTAATAATCACAATTTTATAACTATTGTCACAATTTTATAACTATTGTCATTTGTGTTTCTAGCTTGTGCTAAGTATTCTGTTTGCCTCTCTAGACCCTTTCTCAGCCTCTGTGAACCCAGCTCTGAAACCTATAAACTGTATTAAAAGGAATTCCTTCTCTCTGACTTCCAATTATGCTTAACAAGGGGGAAACTTTTGAAGAGGGAAAGTGGGGGTAGAAGTGGAGAGAGAGACAGACAGACAGAGAACCGCTGGTGGTATTAGGCATGTCAGATAGCTAACCATTTGCAAGAGAGAATTTCCACTTCTCAGCTTCTCCCTGATATTATTGATTTATGTAGATAGAGATAAACAACTATTTGGAGGAGAGATTTTTTTTTAATCTCACTTCTTCTGTTTTAGATAAACTCCCTGGTTTGTGGATTTATAGGTAGATAGATATCCATATGTTGTTGTCATTGTTTAGTGCTGTTGAGTTGAGTACGACTCATAATGAGTTAAATGAGTTAATAATGAGTTAATTGTTTTTGGTCAAACATTCATCTAAGTGGTATAAAACTGGTCTGTCCATTTGTTGTACAGAAGTAACTTGTGGT
>NW_006399764.1:11509392-11511439 GCF_000299155.1 Elephantulus edwardii | reverse complement strand
TAAATTATGTATACTGCATTGAAACAGATGAAGGAGAGAACAGATTAAAAGCTATATATGATTGAGTGTTATGGTTATGACAAGAGTCCAGAATGAAGGTTGCATAGTGGCGTGTACTCCATACCAATGAAAGAATATTTCTTTTACTTTTCAAAGAGAAGAGCAAAATGGGGGGCGGGGTGGGCAGGGAGAAAAAGGCAACAATGGAAACAAACAAACAAATACAATACATCCTAAGCATTAAAGTTGACATTTCACCACTGGACAAAAAAGAAGCAAGGGTGGCATCCACTTCTGAAATAGCTTGCCTTGGGACCTATAAACACGGAGAAATGATGAAATTACACAAGGGTTCAGGTCTTTCATTCATAGGGTTGTTATGAGTCATCTGCGACTCGATGGCACTTACCAACAACAACAATATAATGACCTTATGAAAAACAGACCTGAAACCTGACCTATCCCTGTGTTACTCTCATCATTCTGAAACACTTGAGCCTATTCTGCAGTCACTGTGCCAATCCGTCTGATTGAGGGTCTTCCTCTTTTTCACTGACCCCTCTACCTTTCCAAGCATGATGTCCCTTTATAAGGAATAGACTCTTCTAGCAACATGCCCAAAGTCATATCTGTTTTTTGTTTGTTTTTTACTTTTGGCAGTCCATGGGATATCCAGTGCTTTTCTCCAACATCACAACTCAAAGACGTTAATTCTTCTATCATTGTTATTTCTACTCCAGCTCTCAGATGGATAGCAAGTAACTGAAAAGACCATAGCCTGCATCAGGCACACCTTAGTTTTTACCTCTCCAAAATACTGAAGAGAAATTATGTCAGTTTGAAGACTAAGATAGATAGATAGATAGATAGATAGATAGATAGATAGATAGATAGATAGATAGATTCCCACTTGACAGCAATGAGAGAAAAAGTTCCAATTTTTAAGTTCTCTTGTTAATAGTCATTGTGAATCATAATTTCCATGTCACTGAACAATTTGTTGTTGTTAGGTGCCCTTAGGTCAATTATGCCTCACAATGACGTATGGACAATCGATCTGAACCATGGCCTTTCCTGTGCCATTCTCATCATCTTTGATACGCTGAGTCCATTGTGACAGTCCCTGTGTCCACCCATCTTGTTAAGGATCTTCCTCTCTCATGCTGACCCACCACTTCTCCAATAATGATGCCTTCTCTAGTTTCCTAGTGGATAAATTCCTTGATTTAGTCTTTGTTAATTTTAGGCTCTACCAAAGACCACAGAAGAGTTGGACTAGGGTGAGGCAAGTGAAGTTATAGAAGACTGGACACTACCATATTTCCCCATAAAAGGTATCGATGTAAATAGCATACACATAAAGCATGCAGTGCTCATAGGAAATTCACACATCATGGGGGTGTGACATTTACAAAAACATAAAAGTGTCCATTATTTTCATGAAAATATGATATTAGCTAACAGAGAAAGACACCTGGTGATACAAAGGCAGATCAGTTAAAGAAAAGCTATCACAAAGTAGAGAAACCATTGAATGTGCAACCCTATGGGTGGGGTGAAGGAAATGGGAATGATCTTTTGTGAAAAACAATGTATTCAAACTTTGTAAATAAATCAGAATAAAATTTAAAAAAGAAACACACACACACACACGACAGTGTACAGAAATGATTGTTGTTGTGTTAAGTGCCACCAAGTCATAGATGACTCATAGAGACCCTATGAACGAAAGACCTGAACTCTTGTGTAACTTTCATCATTTCTCCGCGTTAATAGAGTTTCCAGAGACAAGCTATTTCTGAAGTGCATGCCACTCCTGCTTCCAGGCTTGTTTTAATCCGGAAGCTCCACCAAACACTGTCCACCATGGGTAACCATTATCACATTTGATACATAAGTGTCACAGTGTTTAGCATCACAGCCACCACAGTTACCTCTGTACGGCAATGCACAGAGCAGTGCTATTCAGTTTAGAAGAATGTTTATTTATTTATTTTTCTATAATTATATTTTATTAATTTTCATAAACATTTACAGAGATTTTGGG
>NW_006399764.1:11493500-11508747 GCF_000299155.1 Elephantulus edwardii | reverse complement strand
GCATAATGTTCTCCAGAGTCAACCATTTTGAATAATATTGCATGAGTTCCTTGTTTTTTAATGCAGCATAGTATTCCATTGTGCGAATATACCACGGCTTCTCTAGCCATTCTTTTGTTGATGGGCACTTAGGTTGTTTCCAACAGTTTAGAAGAATGTTTGACCAAAAACAATTAAAACCAGGCCTGAGGGCTGCAGGCTGGAGGGTCCAAATGCATTTTTAAATAGGCACTGAGTCAAACCAACTCACACCCATCGGCCAGTAAACATTCCACCCTAATCCTCACCAGAACCAGAAATGATTGTATAAAA
This sequence comes from Elephantulus edwardii, assembly GCF_000299155.1. NCBI lineage: Eukaryota > Metazoa > Chordata > Mammalia > Macroscelidea > Macroscelididae > Elephantulus > Elephantulus edwardii. The sequence goes on along the minus strand of NW_006399764.1, from coordinate 11,508,435 downwards.
CTAAATGTACAGGAGTGAAACTATGTATATGAATAATCATATAGAAGTTAAAGATGGTATAAACAATAATGTATTTTTTTTTTAAAAAGGAGAGCATCAAAATTTGGGTTCCATTTCAGTTTGCCCAAAGTCTTTTTTTTTTAGTTAAATTTTTTATTAAATTTCAAATTCATTAGCTTTATTAACTGTAGTGAAAGGAATATGCAGTATCCATAAATTAATGATAAAGGATATAAAAAGAAAAAAAGTTTCTGTATGTCTTTAAGGAAATTGTAGTGATAAGACAATCTATATGTCTCTATCTCTTCATCAATAGATATATCCACACTATATCATATATACATATGTGATACAGTATGATTAGTATATACATTAAAGGAGCTGTTGCTAGGTTGTGAGGTGTTGTTAAGTCAATTACAACTCAACCTATGAAAACAAATCTAAACCCTGTCCTGTGACATTGCTACCGTCTCTGACACACTTGAGCCCACTGCATTTCACCTGGTTGAGGGTCTTCCTCTCCTTTGTTGTTTCATCACCTTTGTGCCCAAAGTCTTTATCATCCTTTCCCTAAGTGACTTGTTCATGTCCTTAATATAAGAATAGGAGGATGTGATTAACTTCAAAATAATTGGGAATGAAATCAGACACTTCACTGGAGAGGAGAAGGAGAGACAATCTCCTGTGACAATCTGATCTGATGTCGACAGTACACAACAAGAAAAAATAATAATTGGGAACTAAATTATCAATCGGTTAAACTATAAAAAGGAGTTCTAGTGGCTCGTAAGTTAAGCATTGGACTATGAACTGAAAAGTCAGTGATTTCTATCTACTGGTCATGGCACTGGGGGGGGTGGGGGAATGAGACCATTTCCTTCTTTAAAGATTTACAGAAACTATCTCTCAGAAGCCATATGGGGCTATTATAGTCTGTAGGGTTTCTATGATTCAAAGCCAACTCAGTCACAGCAGGATTATTTGTTTGGTTTTAAAATCATATAAGGATTTATTGTTTAATGTATGGAAGCAGTCAGTCAGTTAGTGTTCTGTCAGCAGTTGAATGGTATCAACAAGAGATCCGTTTTGTGTGTCTTTCTCATTGCCCAAGTCAAGGTCATTTGTTTGTTGTCTCATGGTCTCTAAGTTGCTGAGACAATTTTACGCATCACAGTCAAACTCAAAGGCTAAAAGGAAGGGGCGAATGACTTCTTCCATATAGCTCACTTTCTGAGTAAAAGCAAACAAACAAAAAATGTCTTTAGAAATCTTCCATTCTGTCACTCTCAGGCCAGAATCGAATCACATGGTCATAAATAGCTTATAAGAGAAACTGGAAAAGTAATTGAGAAAAGACAACAGGATGCTTGCCTGTGATTGGTTTCGGTTCAGATTCAGTAGACTCTAGCCTGAGAGTCACATCTACTGGTTAATGAAAGAAATGAAAAAGAGTAATACTTGATGACATGTGACAATTACATGACATTGTTTAAAGGTATCGTCTGTGGTGGCTTCATGCTCTACTGGTAGACTTGGTTGGCTCGTTGCCACAGTGACCATATGTGGGGTACTCTCTTTGCTTTGTATTGCTGCTCAGCACACCACAAAATACAGTGATGTGGTTATAACTAAAAAAATATTTCAAGTACCACAAATATTGCTGTGCTCTTGATGATTTTATTATTAGTGCATCTTCAACATGTCAAAACAAGAAAGGTGAACTTTGTAGATCATACTTCATACATTACACTTTTATTTTTTTATTATTATTTTTTTTGCCTGCGTGTACCGTCAAATCAGATATGACTGGTACAGGAGGAGATTGTCCCTCCTTCCCCGGCAGAGCATCTGGTGGGTTCGAACTGTGTGCCTCTGGGATTGTAGTTGCAGTTCCTTGCCACTAGGCCACCAGAGCTCCCCTCATATGTTACACTTTTAAGTGGAGTATAGATTATTTTGTAATCAAATTAGTTGACATGTATTTATTACACAATAATGTTATATTGGATACTGTCAAGCTCGCTTCAACTTAGAACAATCCTCCATACAACAGGATGAAATGTTGCCCAGTCCTAGTCTATCCTCATAATAGTGGGTTCATTGTTGCAGTCAATCCTTCTTGCTAAGGGTTTGGTTTTTTTCTTTTTCACTGACACTCCTCCTTAACAAGCATAATGTCCTTCTTCAGGTATTGGTCCATCTTGATAACATATCTAATGTAAGTGGCTGTCTGTCTCATCATCTTTTATTCTAAGGGACATCTTCCAACTATACTTGTGCTGAGAATTATGATATACATTAACGTTACCAGGTTCCCTGTACTATGCTCAAGTCACAAGAAGTTTAAAAAAAATTCAGAGAGAGATCTCATCACAACTTCTTAATAAAAAAGTGCAACAAAGTTAGGGTCTGAATGACTCATTGTTACCCTGGTTAGGACAGCTGTTTATTGGTCTTGAGGACATTAAATCATGTTTTTATGCAGCAGCACAAGAATGTTTGGGGGTGGAAGAAACTTGTCTGAGACTTTTAGTCATTCCATAAGAATAGTTGCTTGAAAGGTTGAAGACATTGTGAACAACAACAGTCAATTAAAACACAAAGTAAAGTATTTCCAGTGGTTTTCCTTCTGCCTGTATAAATTGACAGATGTTTCAAATGTAGCCTATGTCTTATTTATGTGAAGAGTCAATCCAGAGTATGTCTTATTTATGCGAAGAGTCAATACGGAGTTTGAAGTAACTGAAGAATTAGCCAGTATGAATTGTTTGTGTGAAATAAAAATGGGTGAGTATATTTTCAAAGAAGTTATGAAAATACAACTTCAGGATAATCTAATGTGGAATCATTTAAGATGCATTACGAATAATCATGATAAAACATATGTGGCGCTTCTTGTGCTGTCAATGTTAGATTAAGAAACACAATTGCCATTCTCATACACATTAATAGAGGCTGTATTTTCCTAATGTATACTTTCGTTCCAAAACATGTCTTGGGGAAAGTGCAGTCAGGGACTTGGTGACAAAGATGGTGAAGCTTTACCCCACATATTTTGGGCAAGTTGTTAGGTGGGATTAATCCTTGGAGAAGGATATCATGCATGGAAAGATATCAAAGGTGGAGGGTCAGTGAAAGAGAGGAAGCCCCTCCATAAGAAGGATTGTTACGCAGTGGTTGTAACAATGGGCTCAAATGTATCAGAGATTAAAGATGGTGACACAGGACAGGCCAAAGTTCAGATCTATTGTTCTTAGGCTCACTATGAGTTGTGATCAATTATACCTCATTTAATTGGGCGCCCCTAACAATAATAATTATGGGCTGTATTTGACTCAAGGGCACATAATAATAACAACAATGCAGAAAGAGTTTATTTGTGCTTTACAGCAATACAAAGCTACCCAATTTTGTAGATTTTAATAAATTATGAATACTATTGTGAAGAATGAGAATTCCCGAACAATTGTCTTTATGTAAAACCTGTACATAGACTGTGAGAAGCAGTCGTTAGAATAGAACAAGATTCTGCGGTGTGGGTTAAAACCAGGAAGGGCATCAGGGCTGTATCCTTCCACTGAACCTATTCAGTGTGTATACTGAATAAATAATTCAGGAATCTGAACACTATGAAGAAGAATGTGGCCTTGGAATTGGCCAAAGACTCACCCAAAACCTACATCATGAAGATGGCACAACCTTGTTTGCTTAATTGAAGAGGACTTAAGCACTTATGGAAGACAAATACAATCAAAGCCTTCAGTGTGGATTACCCCTCAACATAAAGGAAACACACCGGGTCAATAAAAGCATCATGGTAAATGGAGAAAAGATTGAGGGCATCAGAGATTTTATTTTACTATTGGAAACCCTATGAACCTGGAGAAAGGATTAAAGTTATACAAGTGTTCAGGTCTTTTCATTCATAGGGTTGCTATGAGTCACCTACTACTCGATGGCACTTAGGAAAAAGAAGATAGAGGGAGCTCTGGTGGCCTAGTAGCAAGAAGCTGCACTGCAGTCTCAGAGGTGTACGGTTCGAATCCACCAGATGCTCAGCTGGAGAAGGAGGGATAATCTCCTCCTGTATCAGTCAGATCCAATTTGACAGTACACACACACAAAAAGTAATAAAATAAAAACATATTTTTTTTAAAAAAGAACAATATAGAGCTTATTGGCCAAGTGGACAGAAAGTGATGCTATCAAGCCAAAAGGTGGGTGGGTGACTTGAATCCCTGGCCCTCAGGACTGTTTTTAATTGGTTTTGGTCAAACATTTTTCTAGGTCGTAAAGCCCTGGTCTGTCCATTTGCTGTAACAGAGGTAACTCTGTGGTTGCTGTGATGCTAAACACTGTGACACTGATGTGTCAAATGTGATAATGGTCACCCATGGTGGATAGTATTTGGTGGAGCTCCCCAATTAAAACAAGCTTGGAAGCAGGAGTGACATCCACTTCCAAAATAGCTTGCCTCCAGAAACCCTATGAACCTGGAAAAAAGATGAAAGTTACACAAGTGTTCAGGTATTTCATTCATAAGGTTGTTGTGAGTCGCCTAGGACTCGATGGTGCTTAACAACAACACAATAATGCGTCCAGTGGGTTTTTTAAACCAGTTAATCACATGGGAGGAGATTGCCCATCCTTCTCCCACAGAGCACCTGGTGGCCTCAAATCACATGCCTTTGAGCTTACAGCACAGGTCTTGCCACTAGGCCAGCAGAGCTCCCTATATACATTTATATGTTTTATAGAAATATAAAAATATTTATCTATTTCTTAATTTTGTTTCTTGATTCACAAGCCTTGAAATATTAAATACCCATCTCACTACAAAAAATAAGTTTTGAAGAAAGTGCAGTCAGAGTGCTCCTTTAGAGGCAAAGGTGATAAAACTTGACTCACATATTTTAGGTATAGTGCTGTTGTTGTTGTTGTTGTTATGTGCCGTCGAGTCGTTTGCGACACATGGTGCTAGGAGAGGTTATTCCTTGGAGAGGAACATCATACTTGGAAAGGTGAAGAGAAGGTTGGCAAAAGAGAAGAAGACACTTAGGCAGATGAATTGGCACAGTAACTGCAGTAATGGGATCAAGTATGTCACAGAGGATGATGGCATGGGATGGGACAGGGATGTGACCTATTTGTTGTTCATAGGCTATGAGATGTACTGGACTTGATACCATCTAACAACAGCAATAGCGCACTACAGAAATATTTGCTCACTTCTGGTTTAGCTCAATTGTGTTCTTTAGCCTGGGGCTGGAGAAATTGTTGAGGCAAAGAAAAACAGGTTTTCTTGTAATATGAGAATTTAAAAAAATGTATCTTGAAAGCATCTGACAGTGTCTCACAATCAAGAAAAGTGATTGGTTACGGTTAGTAGAGACCTATCACCATGTCATTCATCAGATTAAACCCAGAAAACACTGAGCAAACGACCACCTGATGATGAGGTCAACCTACATCAACCTGCCAATGGCCCTGGAGAGAATAGCTAAGCCAGGCCTGACCTGAAAAGATCCTGAAAAAGAATAAGCATTTGTGATTTTAAGTCACTGAGTTCTCAGGATTTTTCACCATGAAAAGCTGTTACAGTTTATCAAGGTAAATGTGTCAGGTTTCTTTTTCGTCCCTGCTCTGGGACCTAGGAGCCTCAGCTGTTTGAACTGAGCCATCGGTGTTCCTTGCTTTAGAAGATCAAAAGCACAGAGAAGAAGGTTAAGGTATTGATTCCCTCAGCGTTTCCCCTATTGGATTATTGTGGGCTACAGAGGTAACCTGTGGTTGCTTGAAGCTGAACACTGTGACACTGATGTGTCAAATGTGATAATGGTTACCCATGGTGGACAGTCTTTGGTGGAGCTCCCTGATTAAAATAAGCTTGGAAACAGGAGTGGCATCTACTTCCATAATAGCTTGCCTCCGGAAACTCTATGAACCTGGAGAGAGGATGAAAGTTATACAGGTGTCCAGGACTTTCATTCATAGGGTTACTATGAGTCGCCTATGACTCGATGGCACTTAACAACAACAGCTATGTTCTTCAGGCAAAAATTTATATCTCTGCCTGTGAACACAACGTTTTCCATATTTGATAACCATTCCCTCTCCCGTCCCTTTTCGATTCAGAGGTAATTTGGGTGCCCAGTTCTACCAAGTCCGCCTGGTCATCACTGCCTACACCTTGTTTATAGTGCTCTGTTTAAATGGACTTCAGTTTTCCTCGTTTGAGTGTGCCAGCTGTTTCCTTCGCTGATAGAGTGAGACTTGTTAAGAAGGTGGAACCTTGGAAAAGACCTGGCTGCTCTGATAGGATGAGGCACGGAGATATCTGGAAGAAGTGCCAAGATCCTGAGTGAGCAAAGAGATCAGGGGGTTCGTGGGGGGTGAACTGTGAGGTGGCACAGGAGACAAAGTCACTGAGGTCACGGGTTGCACGTGTTTGGAGAGGGCTGCCCGGCCGGCAGGGAAATTTTGCAGGTTTTTGTAAAGACTCAGGTTTTGATTGTGAAAGAAATGGAAGTCGTGGAAACTTTATACTCACATGGAATGAAATCTAGCATTACTTTCTGCTTCATGTCAACAACAGAGCTCTGTGACTCACACTTTCTCCCCCCAGTCTTGTGCGTACTGGTGAATGCGTGGGTGTGCTGAGCCAGCCCAGCATGCTTGGGCCTGAGTTCAAGGCTTTGTGCTTCTCCTAATACTGTGGGTGCCATGACCTCCCTTTACAGTACACGATTCAGATGACAGTGTCTTTGTTAGCATAGTCTTTTCAGTTCAGCTAATGATTTGGGAGTGGATACCTTCCTTCTTATGCTTTCTTTTTTTTGTTGTTGTTGTTAAAGTCAATAGGCCCTTCTCCACTGACTTCAAAAAGTGTATTTATCTAAAGGGTCTTGTACAATAGAGAACTAACTGCTTAACTACTTCAGTGGAAATAATACAAGGAGTTTAACAGAGAAATGCTGTCTGCCTGCCTAACCTCTTAGAGATGGTGGTGGTTTGTCTTGAATATATAAAAAGGCAAAGAGTTTATTTACATGTGCAATCTAAGCCTAGCCAAGAAATAATATTCAGTAGCTTTGAAGCTAGTCTTTAGTCTTCAATTGAAATTTCTAGTTGTGCTGAGTCTCCTGGTCTTATGTCTAGATTTATGCTGCTGGTAATGTGAGGGAGATTGATTCTCTTCCTACGGCCCTATAAACGTCTTCCCTTACTCTGAGTTACTCGGAATTTCTCCCCAAACTGACTCTTAGCGAGCCACTTGTGTATGCCTCTAAATATCAGTATCAGATGTGGGTGTAGCCTAGCCAATCAAGATGACTTTCTTATTTCAGTCAACATATAATGATAAACTGGAGCTGCATTTCCTCAAGTCTCATTCTCTGCTTTCAGCTCTAAAGGAAACCAAGCTATTTAGACAATGTGATTGATTAAACAAGCAGGAGCCTTTTCCTCCCCCGGTGGTGCAATTCATAGCTATATGCACTGCTAACCCAGGGGCGGGGCATCTCCAGCAGTGGTTCGAATCCCTCAGTGGCTCTTTTGAAGAAAGACTGGCAGAGTCTTCCTATAGTGATTGACAGCCTTGAAAATCCAGGGGAGGGTCACTCTGTGTAGATGACAGTGAGCTTGAGGAATTTCCCTCCCCTTCCCTCTTCACAACACACATAGCCCATTAAAACTAGTGTTGATCTCTGTTGTCTAGCCTTGACTCTGATTTCCTTTTTCATTTATAATTCTTATCTTTAAGATTTTTCTAGCCTAGTTCATGAAAGAAAGAGGCTGTTCCACAGAGATAGATCTTAGAAAAGGTCTTTGCTGTCTGAAACCAACACACAGCTGACCCTCTTGTAGTTGTCTGAGGCCATGAATTGCCCAGGAGGATATTGGCCACCTTTCTACCACAGAGTGGCGGGTGGTGCCGAACCTCCAGAGAGGTGTGACCTATTGACTCCAGATTACCTGACCAGAACCTTCTCTTATTTTCTCACATCTAGGATCAATGCAGACATATTGTACTGTGGTTGGTAGGTACCATTGAGTAGACTACAATTAAGAGAGGCTCTATAAACAGCAGAGTGAAACCTTGTCCATTCTGCCATGTTCAAGTCCATTGTTGCTGGTACTCTGTTAATACATCTCATTGAGACATTCTTTTCTGTTGAACCTCTGCTTTTCTAAGTATGCTATCTTTTTCCATTAACTGGTGTCTACTGACAAAATGTTCCAAGTATGTCAGATGACGTGTCATAATCCTTACCTCAAAGGAGCACCCAAGCTGCACTTCCTTTAACATAAATTTGTTTGTTCTTGTTGGCAGTCCAGGGGATATTTAATACTCTTCACCAACACCACAATTCAAAGGCATTGATTTTTCTTCCATCTTCCTTACTCACTGTCCAACTTTCAAATAAATAGAAATCCTTTGAAAATGCTATGGTTTGGGTCAGATATAGAGTTATCTTTAAACTTAAACTCTTATTCTTTATTACCTTAAGGAGGGTCACGACAGCAGATTTATGGAATGTAAGACGGCTTTGGATGTCCCTGGTGGCTGCCACCATGGCTGTTGTGGATGCAAAGAAAATGGAATCCTTGACAGCTTTAATCCTATATCTATCATGATGTGACCTATTTGTCTAGTATGAGGACTTTGGTTTTTTTAATGTTGAGGTGCAATCCATACTACCGTCTTTGCTAATTAAGCTATTATTTGTTTTTAAGAAGACTGCTCAGATTATATTTGGTTTAAGGCCTAAGGTTAAAAGACTACCATACGACAATAGTTTCAGAGATTTATCTAGCCTCCATCGCTCCAGAAAATGTGGATTTCATGAAAGTCTGAAATTCTGACAAATTGAACATTTTAACTATGAGCAAGTCAAAGTGTAGTAACTGGAAAAAGACCATTTTATTTTTAAAAATAAAATACATTTGTCTTTATGTAAATTCACTACATTGTCCTTACTTTTTTTCACTTCACTACTTTTCAGTGAGAGTTTTGCCATGGTCTGGCAGCTTCTGGGACTCTTGTTGTTTCTGGAAGTCTATGGCCCTCACTTACTCACTCACGGACCCTGCCCTGTGTTTCTGATCACATGAGAAGAGATTGCTCACCTTTCTCCGGAGATGTGCTGGTGGATTTGAACCGCTAGAGAAATGTGGTTTTGGGGTTAGTAGCACAGCTTCCTAAGGATTTTGTCACCAGAGGTTCCTCTATCGATCTGTTATTATTGTTATGTACTGCAGAATCAGAACTATTGTTACGTATTGAACAATAGAAGCAGACCCTTTGGTGGGTTTTTAGCAGTAGTAAATCATATACGAGTAGACTGTTCATCTTTCTCTAGTGGAGCAGCTGGCGGATTCAAACCATGTGCCTTTACATTGGCAGTACCATTAGGCCATCTAGTTTTCGAAAAGGGGGGGGATCTATGTCTCTTTGAGACTTGGGATTATGGTGTCTTTCATGACCAGCACAGTACCTGGTGTAACAATTGTTGTTCTTGTTGTTAAGTGCCGTTGAGTCGTAGGCGACTCATAGTGACCCTATGGACAAAAGACCTGAACACCTGTATAACTTTGGTCCTTTCTCCAGGTTCACAGGGTTTCCAGAGGCAAGCTATTATGGAAGTGGATGCCACTCCTGCTTCCAAATAGATTAAGTAAATTAAAAAATGAAATGGTCTCTTGTTTAATTATTGACATGTATGCAAGAAGTGTTGTGTTGTACATAGGGTTTAATTGAAGCCTTTGAGCTGTGGTGCTGGAGAATAGTATTGAGGGTACCATGGACTGCTAGGAAAACAAACCATCCTGGAGAGGGTTAAACTGGGCTGCTCCTTGGAGGCAAGGATTCTGAGGCTTCGTCTAACATACTTTGGACATGTTGTAAGGAGGGACTGGTCCTTAGAAAGGGACATTATACTTGGGAGGATGGAGGGACAGCGCAGGAGAAGAAGCCCCTCAATGAGGTGGATTGATTCAGTGACTGGGGTAATTGGGATGGGTGTATCAGGGGCAGTGCGATTGGCACAGGACAGAGCAGAGTTTAGGGCTGTTGTACATAGGGTCGCTATGAGTTGCAAGTGATTCGAAGGCACATAACAACAACAACAACAACATGAAAGAAGTCTGTGTATCTTTCAGAGAGCCTGAAAATGAGCTCCTGTACTTCAAACCTTGCCCACTGATCTACAGGAAGCAGCCAAGTCAGTGCTAAGTTTAAGCTAATTTAGAAAATGCTGAGTAGCCCAAGTCCTGCTCAAAATCTGAATCTGGTGTAGATACGAAAATTTTAAAAATCATCGCCTCACACTCATTCTATCTATGGATGTTGCTTCCCCCTCCTATTTCACACCAGTCTTCTTGTAATAGAGGCAGTTTGTTTATTTATTAAGAGTGTGAGCACTGAAGCCAGGATGCCTGGACTCAGACCTTGGCTTTGCCACTAGCTGGGCATGTGAGGTCGACCAAGATGCTTCATCTTTTATGACTTAGGTTACACATTTATAAAAAATGCATAGAACAAAACTGTGCGTGCCTCCTGAAGTTGTTTGTAGATTAAATGAGTTGATATATTTAGAGCAGTGCTGTTCACATGGTTAAGTGCACAGTTACAATTTTGACTAATGGGCTTCAAGAAATGTGGGAATAGAAGAAGGGGAGGGGTGAAGGGAGAAAAAATGAGTATTAAAATGGCACTAAAAGTAGTGGGGCATTTGGAATTGTTGAGACTAAAGAGAGGATGTTACTACAGTTCATAAAATTACCAAAGCAACTAGAAACTTTACTAAAGTAAAGGAAAGGAAAAGATATTGACTATAGAAGAATGTTCAAATTTGAGTAAATTAATACTGAAATAATGCACATTGATTATTCCATGAATTAGAAATGACTTGCTGTATATCCTTCTTACAAATGAGAAGTGAAATTTCTTGTCTCCAAATTAAAAGAGTTTGGTGGCTTATGAAAATACCAATAGAGTCCTTATCCCAAAGCTATTAAGTCTAAATGTCTACAGATGGGGCCCAGGCATCTGTGGTTTTAAATAAAAGGACTCTTAAATTCTAACTATTTTAAAGTGCATCAGGGTTTAGCAAGTTAAGTCTCTACGGCAATTTAACTCTCTTCTTGTATGTATAATTTCTGCCAAGATATTTGGAACTCCTTTATAACCTCTTCTCATTTTCTCTGCAGTCTCTTTTAGTTTCTGTTCCAAGATGACAGGTGTCAGGTGCAGTATTCTCAAATCCAAGAACATTCCAGCCCCACCAACCTGTCCCTTCACTTTAAGGGGAAAGTGCACCTAAAATGTCAGCACAAGTTCTGGTCCATCTCAGCCCTTGGCAAATAGTGCCCACTCCAGTGTTGCCCACTTGATTCCCACTCATGATGACTTTGTAAGGATATAAATAATGAAAAAAAATCAATTTATTATTATTCTTTAAAAAATACATTTTTAAGGAAGCAGTTTGACACATCTTTCTACTGCAGCGCAGCCGGTGAGTTGAAATATCTTACTTTCTGGTCAGCAGTCAATGGCTATAACTATGGCACCACTAGAATTCCTCCAGTAAATACTGGACAAAAACTTGAACAATAATTTAGTTACTTGAGCCGGTTCACACCCGATTAAAATCAGCAGAAATTTTATCCTACAAGTGGATATATACAAGTGTAGCATCAAGAACTGCTGTGGTCTTTGTTGGCCAAGTGAAAGAAAGATGGCAAGAAATTGCTCTAAGGTGGAGAATGAAGGTCTGCAAGTCCACCGTCTATTTTTTAATGTTACCGGAACAAATCTTTTTTTTTTTCTCCCAGGAAAGAAAAACTCCAACTATCAAGAGCTATATAGCTACAGGCGGCCAACAGTCCTTCCCACACATGGTGCAGTGGCACCCCTTGCAGGTAACTCCTTGGACTAATTTCCAATGCAGCTAATTTTGCAGCCACCTGGTCTACACAGCTAGCACCACCCACGCTTGCGCCGCAGAGCAGCCCTGCACACCACCTACGCGGCCTTCTTACCGCAGTGCGCGGGCCTGGCCCCGATCGCGCATGCGTGAGCACATCGGTGGGCGGACCAATGCTGGAGGAGGCGGGGCAGGCCTAGCGAGTCCGCGTTCTATTGGCTGTCATAGAGTAGCCACGCCCCCGGGCGTTCAGGCGGCGGGGCGGGCCACGTCAGGCTGCCGGCGCGGAGCAGGGCTTGTGGCAGAAGGGAGGTAAGCGGCGTGGGGTTGCAGGCGGCGGTCCCGGGCTCCTGTCCCTCGCTCAGGAATCACTGGGTCGCACCTGCCAGCGACCTGGGTCGCCAGCGTGGAGGACGGCCGCGGTGCTGCGGTCCCGGGGATGTACTGGAAGATGGGGCAGGGGAGCATGTGGTAGCAGGGCCGCATAGCCGCGTGGGGCGTCCAGGGAGCGGACAGGTCCTGGTGTTTGAGCCCAGCGGGGCTCGGAGCTCCGGGAGGACCGGGATTTCCGCGGCCAGAGAGATCCGGGGTCTTTGGGGGGGGGGGGGCTGGTGGTGTTGCCAGCGGTGGGGGCTCTGGGGGATCCGGACTCGGAAACTGGTCTCACGGTCCGTGCCCACTCAGGTGCAGCAGGTTGCAGTCCCACCCTCCCCCGACCGGATCCTTGTTCACGGGCAGCGCTGGGATTCTGGCCGCGTCCTGCCTGGCCTGGCGAGACTCGTCCCTCTTCCTTCCCCTGCCTCATTCAGATCATGTCCACTTTAATGCTCGGGCTTATGGGTGAGCAGGACCTGTTTTCGGACCTCCCAGCTCTCCGCCTCTGCTCTCCCTTACAGGAATATTTTGTGTATGTGTGTGTTTTGCAAAGCTATTGCACCCACTCTTTAAGAGTTTTAATTCCAGGATGGCAACGCAACGCCTTGATTCAATTCCTAAACCGAGGTGTGTGTGTGTGTGTTGCAAAGCTGTTGCACCCACGCTTTAAGAGTTTTAATTCCAGGATGGCAACTCTATATATGCCTTGATTCAGTTCCTAAACCGAGGTGTGTGTGTGTGTGTGTTTTGCAAAGCTATTGCACCCACTCTCTAAGAGTTTTAATTCCAGGATGACAACTCTATGCCTTGATTCAGTTCCTAAACCAAGTTTTAAACATTTGAGTTTTTCAAATCCATACAGTCCTCCTCAAACGCATCATGCATTTATCAAAGCTTTTTGAAGGGTTTCTTGATCATTAGGATCTTACGACAGAAGCTGAATAGACAAACATTCCACTCCCAGTTTAGCTATTGACCTTATTGCCCTGAGGCAAGATGGAACTTTTTGCTGATGATTGGATTTTAGGTTTAGGTTTGAGTGCAAGATCTTTGATTCTATTCTGTTTTATGAGATAGTGCTCTTCCAGGACCTTACTGAGTTTACCCCAGGAGTTTACGCACCCCAGGGATAGACCATGCTCAGCACACCTCTACAGACCTCACGCGAAGCCTCTGTTTCCTATTGGACAAGTAGGTAGTGTGTGATATTTGAAGTGCTCAAGGGGAAAAGATAAACATGGCACTAGCCCTTAGCAAGTGACCCGTTTTTAACAAAATACAGGTCGTAATTTATGATGGTATATTTTAATGCTCCTCTGTCAGTCCAGATTCACTTTTTAATTAGCAGCCAACTATATCTAAACTGTTTTGACTGACTTACAGTTCATCTTTGCTAAGCACTATGACTCATCTAAATCTGAAAGTTTAATAATCAGAAGATTGTCATGGTGCATATAATGGTATGATAGAGAAAAAACTAGACAAAACTGGAATATTCAGAGCATTTTGACTGCCTTTGGTAAACGAAACCTCTGCCTTGGTTTACTGCTTACTTTGGTATTAACTAGTTGACATAGTCTAGCTAATGTTTATCAGTAAGTATCATGTCGGCTAACATTTATTTTACAAAACCAGAATTTGCTTGATTTTGATTGATCATTGATCATTAGTTGAGGCCTAATAATCAAGAGGTGACTAGTTAACTTGAGAATAAATTTGCTCCTAATTGTGCAGTAATGGTTTATATTTGTTAATTGATTGATGATATTTACAAGTGGATCCAGGTGTAATAAAAAGAATTTCTTAGTTCCGATTTATCATTCTCTCTCTCTCTCTTACTCTCTCATAGTACTTTTTGGAGATTGTCTACAAACCATTAGGTGAACCAGTAGGCAAATTCTTTATATCATTATCAGGGATTTGAAAAAAATTAACTTTTCAAAATTTTCAATTTTGTCAGTTCTTTTTAGTCTTAGAAAATGGAACATATATGTTCCATTTGTCAGTTTTCAGAGACTTCTCAATTAGAAGGAATATATGAGAATTGAGGAAGAGTGAGGGGGGAGGGAGGCAAATGGGCAACCATGAATGAATGAAAAGCCAGCTTTTCTGTAAACTTTCATTAAAATCATAACTAAATAATGGAGAGAAGAAAACGAATTGAGAAAAAAATGCATTTAGAGTATTTCTAGTTATAAAATTAGAGGCAAATGAAGTATAGGCATAGCTGTCTTTAGAAGAGTATTAAAAAACCCCAAGCTCATTGTTGTTGAGTTAGAATGAGCTCAACAGCAGGTTTTCTAAGGGTGTAAATCACACTGGGAGAGACTGTCCATCTTTTCCCAAAGAAGTTGAAGGGATTTATAATGTAAGCATTATTTCTGGCTAGTAACAACTTTGAGAATAGCACAGGACTGGACCATTTTTTGTTCTGTTAATTGATGAGGTTGCTGTGAGTTGGAACTGACTCAGACTTGAACCAAGAGCAAGGAAACACTGCACGGTTCAAAATTGGGAAGGGGGTATGCCAGGCATGTATCCTGTCTCCATACCTTTTCAACCTATATGCAGAACAGATCATCTGGGAGGCTGGGCTCTATGAGGAGAAATGTGGGGTCAAGATTGGTGGAAGA
>NW_006399764.1:11491113-11492719 GCF_000299155.1 Elephantulus edwardii | reverse complement strand
CCCATCCAAAGAGCAGGTATCTAATAAAAACCCAAAAACCGAAACACAACAACAACCCACGCAACCTGGAGTGATAAATGTTAAGTCGATGCTACATGTTTCTTTTGAGGGTGTGAAATGTATGTTGTTGTTGTTGTTTGTTGTTATTAAGTGCCGTCGAGTCACTTGTGACTCATAGCGACCCTATGTACAACAGTCCTAAACTGCTCTGTCCTGTGCCAATTGCACTGTCTCTGACACTCCCATCCGATTGCCCCAGTAGCCACTCCAGTTCATATTGACCCTGTGAACAGCAGCTCTGAACCTTCCCTCTCCTGTCCTAAGCACTATACAGTTAAAACACTGAAGGTGAAATATGTGTAATACAGCGATATAAAAAGTACAATGCACAGGTCATACTGATTTAAGGTTCTAGTATTCTAGTTACAAAAACCCTCTACCTCTTCTTTCTTCCCCCTTACATTTTTTTAGTAATATGTATTATATATACAGTTTTGCAGTATGTGGTTTACTGATGTTATCCTCAGATGTATATTCACAAATGTAAATGTAATATTTCTGACCACAAAGATTGGATGTACAAAGATACTGGTTATTAAAGGCAATAGTAATGACTACTTAAACAAAAAATCAGGCATTCAGTTTACTTTAGAATTGACCTAAAAAAAAAAAAAAAAAAGAATTGACCTAATTGTGGAATTGTCACAGCAGAACCCTGTCGTAAGGTGGGGCCACTAGTAAATGTTTTGGTTCGCAGTTAAATTGGAAGGAAATGCTACTTTCACATTAGGAAACTAGATATGCTAAGTTGATAAGATAGGGAGCACTGGTGGCTTAAAGGTAAGGAATTGTGCTATCAGCACAAAGGCACACAGTTCAAATCCACCAACTGCTCTGTGGTAGAAAGATAAACAGCCTTCTCCCATGCAGCTAACTGCCTCTGAAAATGCACTGCGGAGTCAGTTATGAGCTTGTTTTGAGCTGAAGGTAAATAACAAGAGTAGAAGAGAAATACTTGTCAGCTTTTCTCCTATTAGCGTTTTATTAGAATATATTTTTTCTAATTCCTTTTTGGTCACATGAATGGCTTCTTGTCAGTTTGAAACAGGTATTCTAAGTAATGGGCATGGTGCCCTTAACATTGTTGATTCACTACATTGTTGTTCTTATGTACTGGCTTTTTCAGATACTTTTAGTCTCCTGATTATTTATTCTATTTCAAGTCATATTGAAAATAATAAAATTACATTTCTGTATTTTTAATTTTGTCAATTTATATAGACTTCCGTTCAATTAACTTGAGTTTCCTAACCCATGACTAAGGTGGCATCATGGGGTTGCTGTGAGTTGAGGATGACAGCAGCTAACAACCATTAAACAACTTGACTTCCTCATACCTTAAAAGTATTTATAAAATGTTGACATTAATGTTGGATAGTTTTCTCTTTTTCATGTTGGGAAAAACATTGTTTTTTTGACTAAAGGAAATTAAGATTCCAAACTTAATTGTATTTAGCCTGTTATTATTTAGTTACAGATTTATCTTTTTATTTGTTTAACAGTTACTTGTAGTGCATTAGAATATATATTCTATTATGTACTATAT
>NW_006399764.1:11483792-11491013 GCF_000299155.1 Elephantulus edwardii | reverse complement strand
ATATAATCTTTTAATTCCTTTTTGGCCAGACAAGTATCTGTTTGCTAATTTGACCTATAAGCATGTTACAGTTGTGATTATTGCAAATACAGTTTCCTAAGAGGTGTTTTGGCTGCCAGGGTGAATTGTCTCTCTCCTTTACTGCTAAATCATTTTTATTGGTACAGGGGTTATGATGTCAGTACATATTGTTTGTGAACACAATACAAAATTAAATGTGGAATTGAATACATAACAATATGGGCATTCAAGGCTGGATGGAGAACAAAGTGACCATGGACTCTATGGGTTTCTGTGAGTGGAATTGTCCCGTGATGTTGCTGTATAGGATTGCATGGACTGTAGGATTGCTGTGAGTCAGAATCTAAGGCAGTGAGTTTGTTGGTTGGGTACTTGAGGCGTAAGAGGCCATGAAGCCTTATACGGATTGGAAAGTAGGTATGGCTGAGGCAGGTGCCGACAAAGCACTGAAATTAGATATAAATCGAATAAAAGTCCAGACTGGAGATAATCTTGTTGTTGTTAAGTGCTGTCGACTCATAGATGACTAATCGCGACCCTATAAACGAAAGACCTGAGCACTGTTCTTAGAGTTTTTGGAGGCAAGCCATTTCTGAAGTGGATGCCTCCCCTGCATCCAAGCTTGTTTTAATCGGGGAGCTCCACCAAACACTGTCCACCATGGGTAACTATTATCACATTTGGCATATCAGTGTCACAGTGTTTAGCTTCACAGCAACCACGAGTTACCTCTGTACAGCAATGCACAGACCAGGGCTATACCACTTAGAAGAATGTTTGACAAAAACCAATTTAACCCAGGCCTGAGGGCTGTGCATTAAAATCACCCACCTTAATCTTCCACGTTTTAATA
Organism: Elephantulus edwardii; assembly: GCF_000299155.1. Taxonomy (NCBI): domain Eukaryota; kingdom Metazoa; phylum Chordata; class Mammalia; order Macroscelidea; family Macroscelididae; genus Elephantulus; species Elephantulus edwardii. Next base: position 11,490,139 of record NW_006399764.1, on the reverse strand, counting down.
TTTGTTGGGGGTAGTCAATATTGACCCTAAAAAAATTGAGAGATGGTTGAAACTTGCACATTCTCACTTAAAGCGTTTTGTCACATGACCTTGCTAGTGTGAACAGAGATAATTGATTAGTTTCTTGCTGCCAGAATTTAGGAAGCATGCATTGCTGCACTGTAGTTGTTGTTAGGGTCAGTGGATCAATTCTGACTCATAGCAATCCTGTGTATAGCAGAAGGGAACATCGTTCAGGCTGCTGCATCCCCACGGTCATCATTCTATTTGAACCTTTTCTTTGAGCCACTGTGTCATTCTGTCTTGTTGTGGGTCTTTCTCTTTTCCACTGACCGTTTATCAGAACACTGGTGGCCGAGTGGTAAGGAGTTGTACTGCTAACCCAGACACAGTTCACATACACCAGCTGCTTTGGGAGAGAAAGATGGACAGTTTTCTCCCATAGGATTTAATGCCGCTGAACCCCACTCAGAGTTGCTTCTGACTCTATAGTACATAAGAACAACAACAACAACAACAACTGCTTTATCAGGCGTGATGTTCTCGAGGAAGACTGATCCCATCTCATGACCCATCCAAAGAGCAGGGGAGGCTGCCTGTGCACCTTGCTCAGGGAACATGCTTCCTGTGTTTCTTACCATTCACCTTTATTTATTCTTCCAGGAGGCCGTGGCCCTTACAGAGTTCTTTGCCAGCATCATAATTTAAGAACACTCATTCATACTGTTTAAGCTGTGTGAATTATAGCTCAGCTTCAAGAAAAAAGAAATTTTAACTGGATCAATTAGGTAGTATCATGATAGATGAAGAAGAGATTGATGTCAAGGTTTTCATTTTACTGGGATTCACAATTAGGGTCCACCGCAGCAGCAGTTAAGTTAGCAAAAAACACATTGCTTTGGGCCATCCTACTGTCAAGGACCTTTTTATTTTATTTTATTTTCAAGGACCTTTTTAAAGTGGTACAGAGCAAGGATGTCAGTTTAAAGTGTGCCTGAATGAAGCCATAGTCTTTTCAGTGAAAAAAAAAGAAATGAGATGGATTGAGAGCAACAGTGAGCTTGAACATGGTGGACATTGTGAGGTTAGCATAGAATAGGGCACGATCTGTTGTTTTAAACCTTGTGGCTGGGAGTTGTAATTAGTTGGATGGCATCTAACAGTAAAAACATTGCTTGGTCTGTTTTGATTTTAAGAAGACCTTAGGAGATAATTGAGACTGCAGGTCCAAAGTCTGGAGTAGGCCAGCAATTCATCCTTGACACCAGCAGTCAGGAAATCCAAAGACAGTTGCATCAGGAGAATCTGCTGTCTTGGACCTCTCTGAAGTGCTCAGGTGCAACAATGCTAGTCATGACTTAAGGTTTCATGATAATGTTACAGTAAAAGTTTCATGCAGAATTATCTGCTGGGTTCTTTGTTTTTATTTTAAGAAGCAAGCCTTTTCTCTGTGTTAAATCCTTTAGGACTTCTCATCATTTCAGGACATCCAGAACCTGCAGCCTGCGATGGGACTTTATATGATGTGGGCCTGTGATTGACTCTGTGTTCTCTCACCAACCAACGTGCTTACTTCTACCAGACACACTGGTGTCCTACCCTAGCGTGCTGTTACCTCTAGGTCATTGCCTCTGCATACGTGCTCGGGGAGGGTCAGCTGTGAATCAGTTCTGACTTGACAGCACACAACAGCAGCAGCAACATTGCCCTTAGTTTTCCTTCTCTCTAGAATGTTCTTTATTTCTTTGAGATCCTTGCCCCATAGTACCATATCAGGAGAGGCTTTACTCATTGATAGATGTAAAACCATATAAAGGCTATTAAATAACTTAGCTATTGATTGTCATTGTTGTTAGGTGCTGTCGAGTCGCCTTTGACTCATCGTGACCCTATGTACAACAGCCCTAAACCCTGCTCTATTCTGTGCCAATCTCACTGTCTCCAGCACACCTGCCTCCATTACCCCTGTCACTGAATCAATCCATCTCATCAAGGGACTGCCTCTCTTGTGCTCTCTCTCCATCTTCCCAAGCATGGTATCCCTCTCCAAGGACTGGTCCTTCCTTGCAACATGCCCGAAGTATGTCAGATGAAGCTTCCTTGCCTCCAAGGAGCAGCCTGGTTTCACCTTCTCTTGAACCAACTTGTTTGTTCTAGCAGTTCATGGTATATTCAGTATTATTCTCCAGCACTACAGCTCAAAGTCATCAATTCGCCTTCTATCTGTTGATAACTAAGATTTTAATTTTCTACATATTATGTTGTATATGCTTTTGGGAAATTAAAAAATGAACTCATTGTACTGCATCTTAAGCAATTAAAAAGTACTTGCCTTCTGGACTGAGGCTAACATACTTGATTAAAATGAGATTGAAGGAAGTTGAACACACTGGTTGAATACTCTCTCCCTTCCCTCCACTAGCAGACAGATTAATCTCTAGGCAAATACACACAATTTAGAATCAAAGGTAATTCTGTTAGCTTCCTTGTTTGGAACTCTGCAGGACCATGATAGTTTCTAATAATTCAAAGGTGTGACTTTCTCATTAAGTAGCTCTTAATCAGCAGTATAATTGCATCAGTTGAGACTATTTTATCTTGGTGTGTGCCATGGTGAAATTGCCTCTTTAGACACTGATAAAAGACCCTGGCTTTTAGTGCATAAATAAGATTACTGATTTTTAATGTAATTAAAAAGTTATCTCATCTTTTCATTTGAAGATAATAAGTTTTTTTATTTGACAAACTAATACATGCCTACTGTGTGTGAGGGCAAGGATATATTAAAGAAGAATGTAACCATAACCTGTAATTTTTTTTTTATTCTTTGACATACTTTTTAAAAGGAAAAGGCTTAATCACCCTAAATGAAAAGATAATCTTATTTGCATATTTGCTATTTCTGTAATCTTGTTTGTGTTTTTAACATGACTGTGTTCATGACAGTGGCACTCAGATGGTGTATTTCATAGGAACAGTACTACTAACCCAAAGGGGCCACTTCTCTGCCAGTTTGAATCTACTAGTTCTCTGTGGGAGCAAGATGGGCAGTCTCCTCCTGTGAGATTGACAGCCTCCGAAAACCTACTGAAGGTCAGCTGTGAGTTGGTTGGTTTTGAGTTGACAGCAGTGGGGTGAATGAATGATTTTGATTGTATAGAATTTTTTTTTCAGCTTTTACTCTTATCATGTTGTTCTTTTTTTAAATTTTATTTTATTAATTTAAATGACCATTTACAGAGATTTTGGATTTCCATTCACTCATTGTTGCATTTTTCTCCTTGCCCACCCCTCCCCCCAGTTTGCTCTTCTCTTTGAAAAGTAAAAGAAAAATTCCTTCGTTCGTATGCAATCCCCCCCACCCCGAGTACAATCTACTATGCAACCTTCGTTCTGGGCTCTTGCCATAACCATAATACCCAATCATATATCACTTTTAAACTGTTCTTTCCCTCATCTATTTCAATGCAGTATACTTAATTTATCCAATTTTTCTCAGTCTCATCCTAACCCTGATGTCAGTCCCATTCTACAACAGTGGCATGTTGTTATTTTTGTTATGTGCCATTGAGTCGCCTGCAACTCACAGAGGCCCTGTGTGCAACACCTTTGAAGCCTGCTCTGTCTTTGACACAACTACCCTCATTGTTTCAGTTGCTGTATCAGTTCATCTTATCTGGGGGTCTTCCTGTCCTGCGCTGTCCCTCCACCCTTCCGAGCATGATGTCCTTCTTAAAGGACCAATCCTTCCTAGCCGTGGGTCCAAAGTCTGTGAGACAGAGTTTCAAAATCCTAGCCTCCAAGGAGAAACTTGTTTTCATCCTCTCCAAAACAGACTATTTTCTTGGCAATCTGTAGTATGTTCAAGACTCTTCTCCAGCACCACAACTCAGAAGCATAGCTTCTTCTGTCATTCTTAGTCATTATCGAGCTCTCAGATGCATAGTAAGTAATGATGAAGATGATGGCCTTGATCAGGCACATCTGAGTCTCTAGACTGCATCGCTGCTCTTCAATACTCTGGAGGGATTCCTGATAGCAGATTTTCCCAGTGCAATTCCTATTTTGATTTCCTGACTGCTGGTACCAAGGATGTTGTTGTTCACTTGTTGAGCTACTCCAGATTTTGAGTCTGTCGTGCTAGAGTTCCCTAGTGAAGCTGTCATGCATGGAACCCGGGTGCTGGGGGGAGGATTCTCGATCCTGGCACCATGCTGGTTCTGCCTTGTTTCTATGACCTTTCTCCTGAACGGATCTGCTTTTCCTTGAGGATCCTTTTTATCAATTTGGAGTTAAACCAAATTGGAAGTAATTTCACAGGTCTGGGTTTGTTCTGAGATGCAGAGGTAGATCAGTCTTTGAGAATGAAACAAAGCTTTGAACATTAGCTTCCATGTGAGTTGTTGGTCTTTGAAAGTGCTGCTGCTATTTTTCTGTTATGTACTGTTGAGTTGGAACAGACTTCTAGCAGACTGTTGGATTTTCAGACTGACTAGGTCACAGGAGAGAAGACTGGTCATCATTTTTTCTGCAGAGCATCGAATGGATTCAGACCGAGTACCTTTGGGTTGGCAGTGCAACTCCTTACCACTGAGCCACCAGAGCTCCCACTGTTCACTGAGCTTCTTGTGATGTTTTATTTACAATGAAGTATTAAAAGTAGAGTTTCAGACACGGACATTCTTGTTTGGACCCCTGCTGAGGATTTGCTTTTCCACTCTAGGTAGACTGAGTTAGAATCCACATTTTTACGAGTAAGTTCTGATAATAGTATATCAGGTGGAAATCTAAATTCACACCAAGGATTGAACTAGAATGAACTGACTTGAAGTCCTGGTTAAAAAAAATTCCATTAAGTCAGTGCATGTGAAAATGATATGTAGTGTTTTGAAATGAACAAAATTAAAAAGAAAAATTTCTTACAGTGAGCAGCAATCAACTTGGACACTCTGTGTTCGTTTGCTTAAATGGCATTTCAAACACTGTACTCTTACCAGCTGGATGCCAATGTTTTTATGTAAAAATCCCTTTTCAGTTCTTGAATATATTACTTGGTGATGGTGTACTAAAGTGAAATGATTTACTAATGATCTCCTGCCCAGGTGCTTGTGGAGATCAGCTCATACCAGATTATCAAAAGTCCTACAAACAAAAGTAGCCATGGGTAATACTAGATATATAATGGAAGATTAGTAAATGTTACTTCTTTGGGTAATTGCATGTTTAAAATGCTTTTTGTCCCAGTGGAAAATCCACAGATGTGATGCTTTGGTTTTTAAAGAGTTGTAATACATAGCAGATTAAGAGCATAGCTACGACAAAAAAATAACTGTTAACTGAAGCACTCATTTAAAATTTATGACATATTCAAGCAACAAAGAGCCACTTTCCATCTCTATTAGATTCAGCTGGAAACAGTGAAGACTTAGACTTGGAAACATTTGCATGTGTTTTTTTGGCAATGTACCAAAATGAACAACAGTGTAATAAAATCTAGCTAATTTAGAGTCTCCTGATTAGGGATTTAGATTTGGCTCTGCTACCTATTCACAAGTTATTTGAACAGTTTAAAAACAAAAAAGGTGGAGAAAAAGGAGCATGTTGAAAAAGAACTAGTTATTTTCCAACTATAGATGTATTGGAAACAATTTAGCTTATTGTATTTATTAAGAAAATATTTTAAAATTTTATTTTCATAGTTTTGTTATTTAGTAATTTTGATCTTTTTTGTTTCTTACATCTTAATTGGTGAATAATATTCTCTATTTCTGTTTTAGAAAGTTGATCTGAAAACAAACAGTAGGATCTTGATTCTTCTCATGGGTTTCTTTGGAGGGATCTCTGTTGTCAACTATACAGCATATAACAACAACTGTTGTTATCAAGTAACTGTGTAGTAAGTGTCTTAAGCACAATAGTAAATAATGGTAATTCAACAAATATTTATTGATTGCTTTTTAAACACCAAGCCCAACAGTAGTTGCATCTTTGAGGAAAACTCAAACATGTAGGGTAATAATGCAGACCTGGTCAGTGAACTACTTGGTTTGGTTGTGTTTTAATTGCAATTTTAATGAAAGTTTACAGAGAACTTGGATTTCCATTCATTCATTGGTGCACATTTTCCTCCCAACCCACCCCCCCAGTTCAGATTGCTTGTTTTTTTAATGTCATTAATTTTAATGAACATTTACAGAGATTTGGGATTTTTATTCATTCATTGTTGCACTTTTTTCTTTACCCCTTTCCCCCCACTTCGCTCCTCTCTTTGAAAAGCAAAAGATAAACTTCTTTGTTGGTATACAGTCCTCCCGCCCCCCAACTCCGCCGCCCCCCGCCCCCGCCCC
>NW_006399764.1:11474018-11475482 GCF_000299155.1 Elephantulus edwardii | reverse complement strand
TAATAAAATATAATTATAGAAAGAAAAAAAAAATCTGTTCATAGGGTCTTTATGAGTCATGGTCGAATTGTAAGAAAGTGTCATTCATCCCTTTTCCACATTCTACCAACCCATGGTTTCTCCATTGTTTCATATTGAAGTGAAAGTTGGACCATGAATAAGAAAGATGAAGTCCTTTAGATGGTGAAGTTGAAGAATATTGACTATCACATAGACTGGCCAAAGAACAAATAAATCTGTCCTGAGGAAGTGCAATCAGGGTCCTTCTTAGATGCAAGGCTGGTGAAACTTCATCTCACATACTTTGGGCATTTTTTCAGGAGAGGCCACACTTTGGAAAAGACATCAGGCTGGGGAAAGTAGAGGGGCAGCAAAAGAGAGAAGACTGTGAGATCCATGGACAGTGACTGCACAATGGTTTGAGCATGGTAGAAATCGTGACGGTGGTGTACGATGGGGCAAAGTTCTGTTGGTCATAGGGTTGCTTGGTTGCTTGGAGTTGTATTTGGCTTGGGTGCTCTTAACTAGAAAAAAAAAGCACTGGTCAATAGGATTATAAACTAATTAATCTTCCAGTTTAATTTTATTCTAGTTGTTACTTCTTAATTTATGAATGTGATCTTCTTTAATGATACATTTCTAGGTGGGTTTCAGAATATCACATCTTTTATTTCTCCAAAAATGTATTCAAATCGGAATATAATTTTTCAGATTTTGGTAACGTTATTCAGATTACAGAAAGCACATATTCTTAAGAAAAAGTACATCTGAAGGACAAACAGAAGAGCACTTTTAATTAATAATTTCTACTATGAATTTTCTAAGTACTATGTAGCATGGAGTTGGACTACTTGGGATTGAATTCCAGCTCTGCCATTTAATATGTGACTTTGGGAAAATAACCCTGTTCTTATGTCTCCATTTCTTCTATAAAACAGGGACTTACTTTATAGAACTTCTTAAGGGTTAACTGTCTATAATGGTTAAATATATGCAAGATGGTTAGAGACTATCAGGTCTTAGCCATACTAAGAGACACTTGAAGTTTGAAAACAAAATCAAAATCTTTCATTCTGGAAAATTTCAAAAATATATACATGCAAAATGTTGCTAAATATTTAACTGTTATCAACATTTGGTTATTGTTTTATTTACCATTTGACCAGGAATATTTTATAGAAAAGATATTATTTTATCAGAAATAGCTCAGTTCGTACTACGTATTTGTTTTAAATAAATTATTTTAGTACACAAAATATGAGTCATTTTTGAGGAGAGATAATAGAGATAAAATACCTATAAGTTACATTCTTTTATACAAAATTTTGTTAACTGAATATTACTTGAACTTAGATATTTTGTTACTGAATTCACACATTCATTGGCAAATTTTTAAAATGAGTGGGTGTCAGTTTTATTGCATATATGTTAAGAAAGATACATGAATATAATATCTTGGGTTTT
>NW_006399764.1:11465421-11473918 GCF_000299155.1 Elephantulus edwardii | reverse complement strand
GGTCACCCATTTTTGAATAATATTGCATGAGTTCCTTGTTTTTCAATGCAGTGTAGTATTCCATTGTGTGAATATACCACAGCTTCTCTGTCCATTCGTTTGTTGATGGCACCTGAGTTGTTTCCAACTCCTTTCTACTGTGAACAAAGCCGTGATGAATATGGGTGTGAGATTGCTTGTTTTTTAACTAAAGGCGCCTCTCAACCTCTACACTGGAAGAAACCACTATTATTACACAGATGGACACTTGACCCTTCACAATGAGATGAGAATGCCTTCTGTGTCTTGACAACTGATTATAATCCTCTCAGAGCACGGAGGGACATAATGACCTCTGGTTTTCTTGTTTTGACTCTTGTGGATTTGTTTTAATTTTCTTCCATTTTCATTTGAACTTGCATATGAGTAAATGGCTATCCCACAGTCACCTTCGTCCTTGTTTTGACTGCCGATATTGTGCTGCTGCTGCTCTCTTTCCACAAATGTCGTCCATCTGATTACTGTTTAGTCTCCCAAATGAATTCCATGTGTGTAGCTGTCATTTATTTTTTTTTTAAATGTTTTTGCAGTGACTAAATAATTGATTGTACAGTATTCTATCAGGCGATTTCTAATCTCATGTCTGTCACCAAGGCCACATTTTCCAGCTACTAGTCTTCTTTGTTTTTAGCTGTTGCATTCCAGTTACAAATTATTATTAATGCATCTTGATTGCATGTTCAATCAATTTCAGATGACATAACCCCTCGACTTCTTCATCTTGGCTTTAGTGGTTGTAGCAATCATTTGAATAATAGTTGTATTTACAGTTCTTCCTTGTATGTGTATGGAAAACATCCTATCACTCACAGCATTATACTTCAGGGTAGATCTTGAAACGTTCTTTTTGATGGTAAATATAACACCATTTTTCTTACATTTCTCTTTCCCAGCATGGTAATAAATCATATGATTGTCCAGTTCAGAATGGTCAATACCAGTTTATCCTAGTTCACTAATGCCTAAAATGTCGATCTTTATGCATTTCATTGTTTTACAACTTCCAGTTTTCTTATATTCATACTTGATACTTTCCACATTCCCATTACTAATGGATGTTTGCAGCTCCTTTTCCTCAGTTTGAGTCTTGCTACATCAGCAAACGAAGGTCCTTGATTGGGTAAAGGCTTTACTCCATCTGTATCTTTAAGACGGACTCTACTTTGAATCAGCAAGATTTTACTTGTTAGTAGTGATATTGTTAATATTGTTCAGTAGTTTCCACATTCTGTTGAGTCATCTTTTTTGGAATGAGAAAATTCCAGTTGGATGGCCAGGTAGCTAGCTGCCCTTCAAATTTCCTGGCATAGTTTTCTGAACACGCCTATGGCTGCATCTGTTGAAGCCTGTTAGTTGGTATCCCAGACACCTCAGTTTTTGCCAGTGCCTTCAGTAGAGCTTGAACGTCTTTCATCATCATTAGTTCCTGACCATATGCTACTTCTGGAAATGTTTCTATGTCTGCCAATTCTTTTTGGTACAGTGACTCAGTGTATTCCATCTTCTTTTGATGCTTCCCGGATCATTCAGGATTTTACTCATGGCATCCTTTAGCATTTCAACTCAAGGCTTGAATTTGTTTCACAGCTAGTTCAGCTTGAGAAATTCCCAGTGAGTTCTTTGCTTATTGTTTTCCAGCTCCAGCTCTTTGCACGTTCCTTCATAATACTTCACTTTATCATTTTGCACTGCCCTTTTAAATTTCCTGTTCTTTGCTATTACTTCGGCAATTCTTCCCTTTGTTTTGGCTTCTTGATGTTCTAGTTCAGTTTTATCTCTCTTCTGACATCCATTTTGGTATTATTTTCTCCCCCGTCTTTGTAATGACCTTTTGCTTTCTTCATGGATGAAGTACTCATGTACGTTGGGCACATGGCCGGGCGGGACTGGTCCTTGGAGAAGGACCTTGTGCTTGGAAGGGTGGAGAGACAGCACAGGAGAGGAAGACCCGGGATGAGATGGATTGACACAGTAACTGGGGTAATGGGGGTAGGTGTGTTTGAATTTGCGAGGATGGCATAGGATTGGACAGACCTCAGAGTTGTTGTATACAGGGTCGCTGTGAGTTGCAGGTGACTCAGTAGCACTTAACAATAACACAACAACAACAACATGGATGATACCCATAATTCCATCCCACAACTCATCTTTGATCATTAGCATTCAGTGCTTCAATCTTACTCTTGAGATGGGTTTTAAATCCATTTGGGATAGACTCAAGGTATTTTGGTTCTTGTGGACTTGTTTTCATTTTTCTCAGCTTCAACTTGAACTTGCACATGAGTAATTGTAGTCTGTTCCACAGTGAACACCTGGCCTGGTTTTCACTGCTGATATTGAGCATCTCCAATGATTCTTTCAGCCTGGCTCCTATATAGTCCAGCAGATGAGGTCCATGTGTATAGTTGCCATTTGTGTTTTTTGAAAAAGGTATTTGCAATGAATAAATTATTCATTGTACAGAATTAAGTCGTTCAATCTCCAACCTCATTTCTCTCACCAGCTGCCAACTTTTGACTATAATTCCCTCATCTTTGTTTCTAATTTTTGCACTCCAGTCACCAGTTACTATTAATGAATCTTGAGTGTATGTTCAGTCAGTTTCTGACTGCAGAACTGAGAAATCCTCAATTTTCTCTTCTTTGACTTTGGTCGATATACATTATTTTAACAGGTCTGCCATGTATGTGTTTGCATAGTGTCATATCACTTACAATCTTATACTTCAAGATAGATTTTAAAATGGTCTTTCAACTATGAATGTGATGCCATTCTTTCTCAGTTTTTCGTTCCTGGTATAATAGATCATGTAATTGTCTGATTCAAAGTGCCTAATGCCAGTCTATTTCAACTCACTAATGCATACAATGTCAGTCTTTATGCATTCCATTTCCAACTTCCAGTTTTCCTAGCTTTCTACTTTGTACATTTTATGTTCCAGTTATTCGTGGTTGTTTACAATTCTTTCTCTTCATTATGACTGTTCCAATCTTAGTGTCTTACTTCTATTTTAATTTAGTAGTTTCCTCTGGTGATCATAGGGTTTTTGAAAGCCTGTTATTTCAGAAGTGGATGGTCAGTCCTTCTTCCTAGTCTGTCTTAAATCTGGAAGCTCTGCTAAAACCTGTCCACCATAGGTGTCCCTGCTGGTAACTGAGATACCAGTGGCATAGCTTCCAGCATCACAACAACCTGAAAGTCATCTCAATACAGCACCTGACAGACAAGTGGTGTACTCTTAGAGCAGAGAATAAGCAAATGAGTATATACAGACCATATATAGTAAGCAGCATGCCAGTCACTTCTCAGTACAACAAATGGCAGTTAAATGTTGTATCCCTAATGGCCAGCCAGAAGAACAAGCTGGCTACAGATATCATGCAGGCCCAAGTCTATATCTGCTTGCTGGTCACCTCTGTACTCATAAGGAAAATAGTGCCTTCAGCCTTTGGTCCATGCCTGTTTGCTGCCTTACTCTGGCTGGATATCTCAAGTGAGGATGGAGCAGGCAGGCAGGTATTCATGGCACAAACCGTATAATTACTGATGTCAGATGGGTCTTGGATGAAAGCAGAAAATAACAGAAGGGCTATTTATTTGTTTTATTGACTAGGCCAAGATTTTTGACTGGATCACAACAAATTATGTTGATATTGAGAAGAATGGGACTTCCAGAATACTTAATTGTGCTCATGTGAAACCTTTACCTAGACCAAGAAGCTGTTGTCTGAACAGAGCAGAGGATCACTACCTGGTTTAAAAATCAAGAGAAGTGTGCATCAAGACTATATTCTTTTTCCTTATCTATTCAATCTGTATGCAGAACAAATTACCCAAGAGGCTTGACTATATGAAGAAGAATATAGCATCAGGGTCAGGGGAAGACTCATCAGCAACCTGAGTTATGCAGATGAGCTTGCAGAAAGTGAGGAGGATTTGAAATGCTTGCTGCAGAGGATCAAAGACTGCAGCATTCATTATGGGCTCCATTTCAACATCAAGAAAATAAAGATCCTCACCACTGGGTCAATAGGCAACATCATGATAGATGTGTGGTGTTAAGGGTTTATTGTTTCAAATTACTCTCCAAGCATTTGATTTTGACTTTGTCATGTGGATGGGAGGGAATATGTGAGTAAGGTGTGTTAGCCTATTCACAAGGGGATTGGCTAATCTTGCCCTTAAATTGAGTGTGTTTAGCCACAGAATTAGAGAATCTCACCGCCAGAAAAGCAGCCGCCACCATGCATTGTATGCCCCTCAGGCCAGAGTTTCTTTAGCCAGGCAAACTTAGAGGAGAACAGCAGCAGTAACCAAAAGAGAGCCACAGACCCCACATGAGGTAGACCTGACCTTGGACCTGCTACCCCATGGAACCACAGCTAAGAGAGCCTTTGCCCAAGTTTCTTGAAAGAGTGGGTCAGAGTGAAAGGCAAAGTGGGGAGATACATATGTGTCAGGATTAAGAGCTCAATAACTCTGGCCTGAAGCTGTGAGGCTGAAGCTGAGATGCCTGTGAATGCATTTCAGCAGCTTTCCTGACTGATTTTATTCTGCCACTCACCTGAATTGTAGACTCTTGACTTCCCTAATACAATTTTATGTGGCCTGTGATCTATCATAGTAAATTTTGGACTCAGCAGAGCAGTAAGATTGGTGTTGGGTTAGTAGAAAGAGGTGCAGGAGCATGGGAGAACATGTCTAACCTCATGGGAATTGGTTTTGTGTTGTTGATGTTATTGACAGGGACAGTTTCTCACTGTGGAGTTCGTGGAGGTCAGATATGGCCATCTCCATGTGGCCTTTGCTCTTTGTACAGATGAAGAGGAGATAGAATTTGTCAATGACGTAATCTTGTTTGGATCCACAATCAACATCCTTGGTCACAGCTGTTAGGAGATTAAGAGATGTATTAAATTGGAAAGGTCTGCTCTGAGAGACTTCCTTAAAGTGCTTGCAGAGCAATGATGCTAGTTTTGAAGACTAAGGTGTACCTGATCCAAACCACAATCTTTTTCATTACTTCCTATGTTGCTGAAATTTGGACATTGAATAAGGATGGCAGAAGAAGAAACAATCACTGCCTTTGAGTTATGTTGGAGAAGAGTCCTGAATATCCCATGGACTGCCAAAAGGACAAATAAGAAATACCTTGTAAAAGGTGCAGCCAGGGTGCTGCTTGGAGGCAAGAATAGTGAAGTTCTGATTCATAGAATTTGGACATGTTGTTAGAAGGGGCCATTCCTTGGAAAAAGACATCATCCTTGGAAAGGGGGCCGGTCAGCAAAGGAGAGGAAGAACCTCAGTGAAATGGATTGACACAGTGACTATAATGATGTGCTCAAGTATGTCAGACGTGATGAAGTGACACAGGACAAGGCAGACTTCAGACTCATTGTTCATAGGGCCGCTGTGAGTCCTAGTGACACCTAACAACAACTACTTTGAAGAGGAACCTTTTGTACAGGTGTATTTTGAGTGTATCTTCTGCACTATATCCAAAAATGTTCTTTGGTTACACATAGAGTTTCAGGGACTGGTTATATCAGAGTGAATGACCTGTCCTACTCCTTGTCCACTGTGGGTGACTCTGTTGGTATTTGAAACACTAGTGGCATAGATTCCATTATCAAAATAAGAAACAAATCACCACAGTGTGGCAGACTGACAGACAAGTGGTGGTAGTGGAATGGTTAACCAGATATATGTTTAACCAGTAAGGAAATAATGCCACTGTGTTAAGTAATTTACCAAATTATAGTGGCTAGTGATGGACTAGGAATTTCTGTCCAAGTCTGTTTACTCCCCAAACATGCATAATCTTTGTTCACAAAGTCAGGTTGCTCTGCCATCATGTTGACTGAGGCATATAAGACTGTGTTTGATACTCAGAGCAAATCATTTTCACATTGTCACTTTTTGGTCTTTGAGTTTACAAAAACAAACAAACGAATGACATTACTGTGCAGGGTATTCATTTGAATATTTTCAGGGAAGATCTCACAGTGCACTGGTCTCTGTCTCTCACTCGCCCTCTTTCCTTCTTTTTTGTATATCTGTTTAAGAAAGGAATAGACTATCCATTACTATTTTAGGCTAATTGACTTCGTTAACATTAGGGAAATTTGTTATCATCTAATAAAATTCTTTTACTTATTTAGCTTTCAGCTTTTATTAGCACTAAGTACGCGAACTATAAGAACTAATTCCATTGTACATGAATTTCATAATTTAGTTTTAATGAAAAGTAAGATTGATTTGTTTGCAGCAATAAAGGAAGATTTAGCCTTTACATTGTAATCAGTCTTCAGAGTTGTTTTAAAGTGTTTATATTTTGTGTAAAATTTTCCAAGAATCTAAATGGGAATATTGTAATGATATATGTCTTCTTGCAGATAAAGGAACTAAATTTTTAAAAGGTATTTGATTATGTGGATCATAACAAGTTGTAGAGAACATCAAGAATAACAGATATCCCAAAACTCTTGTGCTCATGTAAGACCTAGACCAGGAGGCTGTTGTTTGAACAGTGTAGGGGAACACTGTTGTTGTTGTTGATTGCCATCGAGTCAAGCATGACTCATAGCGACTCTGTGAAAAAAGACCTTTCCATAACTATCGTCATTTCTCCAAGTTCATAGAGTCTCTGAGGCATGTGGTTTAGGAAGTGGATGCCACTCTTGTTTCCAAACCTATTTTACAGCTGGGAGCTCCACCAAACACTGTCCACTTTGGGAAACCATTCTGTACTCCAATGGTACAAGGTTCAGCATCACACAACCCAGGTTACTTCATACTGCACGTTGGCAAAGAGTGATATACAAACTGGAAGAGTGCTCCTCCAGATGTAACAGCACTAGTTTCATTTAGCAGCGGTTAAGTGTCATCAAGTCGAATACGATGAGTAAGTTTTGCACAAAAAACCTGAACTCTATTCTATAACTGACATAATTTCTGTACAGAACTGTTCTGTAACTTATAATTTCTGTACAGAACTCTGTTCTGTAACTTATATAATTTCTGTACATTTATAGAGTTTAGAGAGTTTGAAGAGTTTCCAGAGGTATCTAGTTTAGGAAGTGGATGCCACTCTTGCTTCCCGGCATAAATCAATCTGGAAGCTCATCCAAACATGTACATAATGAGTAACCATTGTGGTATTTGACAAGACTATGGAACAGTGTGCAGCATCACAGCAACACCAAGTTGTTCAGTGCAGCAAATAGACAAAAGATTGCTGTATCATTCAAGGAATATTCATTCAAATATTGATAAATTTGGCCAGAGAGCCTCAGGCCCAAGGTCCCTGAGGGTTTTAAAGCCACACCTTTGAGCAGACTTCTACCCTAGGCAAAGGCACAAGGACACCTGTTGTTACGGGGTAAAGAGCAGTAATACACATCAGACACAACCCCAAAAACTTCCCTAACATGCCCGTCAGGACTGCCATCCAGATAAAGCAAAAAGCCAGACTCCCAGAGTGGAGTCTCCAGGCCCCTCAGGGGAACATTAGGTGGTTTAAAATAAAGTGTACATAAATGCTATATCTCCCCCCCCCATCTATTAGTCTGTATGCAGAACAAAAAAAATTTGAGAAGCTGGACTCTACAAAGAAGAAGATAGCATCAGAATTGGAGGAAGGCTCATCAACAAACTGCAGATAACAGTACTGTGCTTGCTGAAAGTTAGGAGGACCTGAGGTGCTCATCACAAAAGATCAAAGAGTACAGTTTTCAATATGAATTATACCTTGACATCAAGAAAACATAAATCCTCACCAACAGGCCAATAGGCAGCATCATGATAGATGGAGATGATTGGTTAATGATTTGTCTCCCTTGGATTGTCAATACCCTTGGCTTTAACAGTCATTAAATCAATAAACATACTGCCTTGGGGAAGTCTGCTGTAAATGACCTTGCCAAGGTAGCAGTGATGTCACTATGAGGCCTGAGGTTTGCCTGCTCCAAGCCATGGTCTTTTTATTTGCTTTCTATGCCTCTGAAAGCTTGACATTAACTAAAGATGAGAGTATAAGAATTAGTGTCTTTGATTTGTGGTGTTGGAGAAGGGTGCCGAATAGCCAGTGGATTACCAGTAAGCCAAACAACTGTGTCTTAAGAGATGTTGCAGTCTTTGTGCTCCTTAAGTTGTAGATAACATTGAGAATAATAGATATCCAAGAACTACTACTGGTGCTCATATGAGAATCTAGCATCAGAATTGGAGGAAGAATAAAAAAGGGAAGAATGTGCTCGCTTCGGCAGCACATATACTAAAATTGGAACGATACAGAGAAGATTAGCATGGCCCCTGCACAAGGATGACATGCAAATTCGTGAAGCGTTCCATATTTTTGACCCTGAAATTAACCAGTCTGTAACGAAGGCTAACTCCTTTCACCTACAAATTTCATCTTTGGATACAAAGCTAAGTGGATAGTCCTTACGGAGGGACT
>NW_006399764.1:11452506-11461692 GCF_000299155.1 Elephantulus edwardii | reverse complement strand
TAATGTATAAATTCAAGAGAAAAATAAGTCCATGGATTGAGTAAGATTTTTACCTGTATACATTTATTTTTATTTTGTTCTTTAAAAATTATTTATATTGGTTTGCACAAAAATTTTATATACATTGTGTTTCATACCATCGTTCCCATACGTTGTATCTTATAAAATTAATCAGAATCGATCTGTGCCCACTATCTGTATGCATTTATATACTTCACATTTAAATATGCACATATATGGTACTCTTAAAAAGGATTACTCAAGGATAATTAGATAAAATATTGCAGAAAGTCAGTCATCATTCAAGTTGTTGATTTTATTTCTTGCCTTAATGCTTTGTTCTTCTGAACAGCAATCACCTCTGGCTTGGAATTTCCTGCCTTTGATCTTATTTTAGACTCCTATTACCACATCTCTGTAGAAGTAGCTTGTGATATTGACTATGAAGGAACTAAATGGTAAAGGCAGGAATTTGATTGCAATTTGAAGTACTTTAAGTAAATTGCAACTTGTGAGA
Organism: Elephantulus edwardii; assembly: GCF_000299155.1. Taxonomy (NCBI): domain Eukaryota; kingdom Metazoa; phylum Chordata; class Mammalia; order Macroscelidea; family Macroscelididae; genus Elephantulus; species Elephantulus edwardii. Next base: position 11,461,175 of record NW_006399764.1, on the reverse strand, counting down.
ACGTCAGAACTGATAGTCATCTAAACTTGCTCAGTACTTCAATTATAGGTTGTAAAATTCCTGGGCCATGATGCAGGAATGGGAAACGTGCCAGTCATGGCTCATGTTACTGATGGTCCAGTGGAAAAACCCCTCTGCTGGAAGCTGAGAAGCCTCTTTTTTTACTTGAATTCTGCATAGAGGTTCCTGTGAAATTTATTTTCTTTATTTCTCCAATGAAAAAATGAATGGGAGTTGATCTCAGTTCCCTCATGTTAGTTGGGGAAATACTAATATAGAAGGAGCTCTGGTGGCCTGTTATTGTTATTATGTGCTGTTAAGTCGCCTGTTACTTATAGTGACCCTATGTACCACAGCTTGAACTCTGCCCTATCCTGAGCCAAGCTTATTGTCTCTGACACACTTACCCCCATTCCCTTAGTCACTGAGTCAATCTATCTCATCGAGGATATTCTTCTCCAGTGCTGTTCCTCCACCCTCCCAAACATGATGTCCCTCTCCAAGGACTGGTCCCTCTTTGCAACATGCCCAAAGTATGTCAGATGAAGCTTCAGAGTCCTTGCCTTCGAGGAGCAGCCGGGTCTCACCCCCTCCAGGACGAACTTGTTTGTTCTCGTAGCAGTCCATTCCATACTCTTCTCCAGCACTACAGCTCAAAGGCATCAGTTCTCCTTTATCCCTAGTCATTATCTAGCTTTCTGAGGCATAACATGTAATAAAGAAGACCATGGCCTGGATCAGCTGCACCTCAGTCTCCAGACTGACATTGTTGCTCTTTAGTCCTCCGGGGAGATCTTGGACAGTAAACTTTCCCACCACAATTTGTCTTTTGATTTCCTGGCTGCTGTTACAAAGAGTGCTGATGGTGGCACCAAATATACCACAGCTGTTAACAGTCTCAGTCTCTTCACCATTCATCACAATACTGCCAGTCGGCCCAGTGGTGAGAATCTTTGTTTTCTTGATGTCGAGCTTCAATCCATATTGAAAGCTGCAGTCCTTGATCTTCTGCAGCAAGCACTTCAGGTCCTTCTCAGTTTCATAACACAGGTTGTTTATGACTCTTCCTCCAAACCTGATACCACATTCCTCCTCATAGAGCCCAGCCTCCTGGACCATCTGTTCTGCATATAAATTGAAAAGGTATGGAGATAGGACACATCCCTGGCATACAGCCTTCCCAATTTTGAGCCATGCACTGTTTCCTTGCTCAATTCTGATGACTGCCTTCTGATCCAAGTATAGGTTTCACATAAGCACAGGGATTCCCATTCTAGTGTCAAGGAATTCAGCATTTACCTCAAAGGCAGGCTGTTAGAGTCCACCACTTGCTCCGTGAGGGAAAGCTGGGCAGTGTCCTCTGTGTGACTGACAGTCTTTGAAAACTCGCTGGAGGGTCAGCTCGGAGTCAGTACTCACTCAGCGGCACATGACAACAACAGAACACAGAAGCTCCTGTGTGCAATGGTTTAAACAAGAAAGCATTTTCTTTCTCATGGAGTATTTTGAGTTCCTTGTTAATAAATAGCTCGGCTCTAAGCTACATTTAAGGATCTAGGCGCATTTCATCTTGAACAAGGGGCGTCTTGTACTAGGAGAATTGTGTTTATGTGCATGATTGAGTTAATGCCGAGACCGAGTGGGAGGTCTGGTGTCCTAGTAGTAAGAGGCTGCATTGTTATATCAAAGGCAAGAGGCATGAACTCACCAGGTGCTCTGCAGGCGAAGGCTAGAAAAGGATGAGCAGTCTCCTCCTGTGCGATTCACTGCCCTGAAAACCCGCTGGAGGATCAGCTATGGGTCCGTTCTGACTTGAGGGCACACAGCAGCAAGTGAGAAGAAAGAATGGTCAGAAAAGACTCAGGCGTGGAAGCGGCTCATCACTTCTGCTCAAACTCCACGGGAGACAATTTAATCATATATTGTGTTTCTTGTATATCATTGAGTTAAGGACAGACACATACTTCAGTGGACTTTCAAAGACTATAAGTTGCGTGGGAATTGCCCAGCTTTCTGGTGGATTTGAACCCCATGCCTTTGTGTTGACAGAGCATTTCCTTACCACTAGCTCCCCAGAGCTGGTCCTGTCAGTGATAGTTCAGGAAGCTCTGGTGGCCTAGTGAGAAGGAGTTACACTGCCGACCCAAAGGCGTGTGGTTTGAATCTACCAGCTGTGCCGCGAAAGAAAAGATGGGCAGTGTTCTGTGCATTTAACTGCCTCTGAAAACCCTCTGAAGGGTCAGCTTTGGGTCGGTTCTGACTTGATGGCACACAACAGCAACAATGACAAATTATACTCGAGGCTCCAAAATACAGTGAAGTTGATCAAGCTATGGTATTATCAACACAGAAGAGAACAGATACTGGGGGTATAGCTGAAATCAGCAACATCCTTGTAGCTTCTGCTTCTCTGAGAATTTACTTATTCACTCACACCACTTAGTTGCCCTCTGCCTCTTCTGGATTTTTAAATTACTGGCAAATTTAAAAATATTTTCTACTCTAAGCTTCACTGAAAGGTGCCTCTGTGGTCTCTTTGAGCCTGTAATGACTAAGAATGGCTGCGTTTTGCACTTGTTCTTCAGTGTCAGAGACTTTACAGTTTCGCCATGATCTTTCCATTTGTGTGAATCCTACAGTTAGGAGGGCTCCTGTTGTCTCAGTCTCCTGTTTTGGGGATGCAGGTGGCAGTTGATTTTTGAAGCTTCTGAAGTAGGAGCTGATGCGAAGCTTGAGTTTCTTGCCGGTGTCAGAATTTAAATCAGGGTGATGGAACAGAACCAGCTGCCAGATCCTCAGGAGGTACAGAAACACTTCGGACTAGGAAACTGTAGTTAGAAGCTGAGCAGGTGGAGGAACACCAAAGGGACAGATGTTGGACAGAAGTACAAGGTGAGAGGTTGAAAAACACAGACAGATTCCCCCTCACCCCTTTCTGGTTTTTAAGGGACAGGGCAAAGCATCTAGGACAATTTGGAATTTATGCCTGACCCACCTCCTTATATTTATAATTATCAACGTAAACTGACTTATGGTTTTGGTCAGCTTTTCTGTAAGCATACTTTTCTTGAGGAAAAAAAGAAAAAGTAAAAATTTGTGCTTAAACTACTCAGCCTGGTGGTTCCATAGCTTGCTGTTTTTGAAAGGAAGAAACAAAGTTAATGCCATAGCTGATAATTGGAATAATTTTAAAAATGTTTTTTAAAAAATCCTTTGAGGAGAAAAAAGCCACCAAGAATTTTGGCTCTAAGACATAAGATCGTAATACTGTGAAAGAATCAGAATACATTTTTATGAAGAGCTAGTTCATGCACATTTAGCTGCAGGAATGTCTCTGACCTCCACTCAGATTACTGTCCCTGAGCTCTCCTGTATAAGCTTCACCCCCTTCCACCTATAAGCTTTTTGAAGTTAAATGTACTCAGATTTGTCTTTGTAACTGGTACTTATTCTACCTTGCTACCCCTCATAACCAGTTACTCCCTTTGCCAATTTCCTGCAATATTTGGACATATATAAGGAGATAAATTTTCTCTTTTTATCAGATTGCTTTCTCTCATTTTAGGTTTGATATTATGTACTGTTTAGTGATACACACACACACACACACACACACACACACACAAATATAGTTATTTATTTTTTAAAATTTTCTTTTCCACACTCTAGAGAAACTGTTGAGAAAGTAAATTATAACTCCAAGTGCCTTGTGTATTGTACTGCTGGCCCTTTGGTCTCTTTAGAGTTAAAGAAAATAAATATTTATTGGCCTGAAAAACCCTTGGCAGATGATAATGGCTTGTGCTAAATGAATGCATTACTTCATTTAGAAGTGGAATCCTTTTTTTCCACTTGTCTGCAAGGAATTTCATTGGAATTCTATTTCTGATTCAGTTTTATAAAGACAAAATTAAAACATACAATGACAGGTTGGAAAGAAATCTTTTTTTTTCTCATTTTTTTAATTTATTTTTTTTTATTGGGAAAAACATATTGGGGACACAAGGAGGTGAGGGTTGAGGGCAGAAGGGTGAGGATGGGCCAGGATGCAGTTGCAGAGCTGCACAGTTTCGTCGGTGGGGAAAGAAATCTTTTAAAATCAAACACTGTTTTACAATGTGATTTATAAAGTGTATTGTCAACAGTTTCCCTTCTGGTAAAAAATGCCATGATGAGAAGTATTGTATAAATTGTTTTGTTTAAAGTGTGAAATGCTGAAAGGAAGTTGAGATTGAAAATACAATACAGTGCCCATGCGCGAGAAAGTATTCGTTTTTGCTTAAAATTCCCTAAGAGAACAGTTTGTTTTTGTGCTTTGAAGGGCCAGATGATTATGATTAACCTTGAAATATAAGTTCCTAGTAGATGAAAGACACTTTGAATTTGTAATACACGGATAACAAATCAAGGATAAGATCAAATCATATTGTACTTACATAGTCTTTTTAGAAGTATAGATAATGGCCATTTGTTATGAAAGAGAATTACTATTGATTTTAAAATGCTACTCTTTCTCTGAAGTGACACACTCAACTAAGAATTGGCTTTGTAAGTTTAGGCATTTGTCATCTAAAGTAATTTTGATACAACAACACTTTCTCCCACAGTGATCCACCTTCTGGAGACAGAGAGTTGTCTTTGTGAATGAGGATACTGATGTCATTTCTCCCCTGCAGTAATACGCTATTAGGTTAACCAGCTGCTCATCTGACCCCCAAAGCAGCCCTGGGATTCCACCCTTCTAGACTTGGATCAGGGAGACCTGACATTTTCTTCTATTTACTATTAACATTTGAGTAAGAATCTTCTGTAGCTGCTGATAAACATCTACTTCTCTGGGTACCCTGAAGTCTACATTTTATTGAATTATGTAAGACTATCAGAAAACTCTATTCTTGGTTCCCATTAGCTGAGATTCTTTTGCTGAGTTGGCGTTGTTATGCGTTGTCCAGTCGTTTGTGATCCTATGCACAATAGCTCTGAACTCTGGTCTATCCTGAACCAATCTCAATGTCTCTGACACGCCTACCCTCATTACTTCAGTTACTTTGTCAGCCCAGCTCATCTAGGGTCATCTTCTCCTGCGCTGCCCTTTGACCTTTCAAAGCATGATATCCTTCTCCTGATATCCTTCTCCAAAGATCGGCCCCTCCTGGCTACATGAGCAAAGTATGTGAGACGACATCTCAAAATCTTTGCCTCCAAGGAGCAGCTTGATTTCACCCTCTCTAGAGAGACCTGTTAGTTCCCTTGGCAGTCCATAGTGTGTTTAATATTCTTCTCCAGCACCATAACTTAAAGTTATCCATTTTTCTTCTGTCTTCCTCTTTCATTGTCCCCCTTTCTGATGCATAGCAAGTAATTACGAAGACTATAGTCTGGATCAGGTATGCTTTAGTCTCTAGACTGTCATCCTGGCTCTTGAGGACTCTGATGAGGTTCCTGACAGATTTTCCTAGTACAATTTGGCTTTTGATTTCTTGACTGCTGGTGCCAACAGTGTTGACTGTGGAACTGAGCAAACTGAAATTGTTAACAATTTCAATCTTTTCTTCATCTATCATGATGCTTGTCAGTTGGCCCAGTAGTGAGAATCTTTGTTTTCTTGATATTGAGCTTCAATTGATAATTGAAACTACAGTCCTTGACCTTCTGCAGCAGATGCTTCAGGCTTGCCTCAGTTTCAGCAAGTAGGGTTGTGCCATCTGCATAACGTAGGTTGCAGGTGAGTCTTCCTCCAATCCTGATACCACATTCCTTTTCATAAAGTCCACACTCTTAAATGATCTCTTCTGCATACAAATTGAAAGGTATAGAGACCTACCTGAGTTATGTTGTGTGTTATCCAGGGCTCTACCTAATACCTGTTTTAAAAAATAGAATAAAATACTGTTTTCTGTTTGTTGTTGACAGTATTGCCTATCATACTATACCGTGTCTCATACATAAAGATGCAAGTGAGAGATTTCTTTCAGAGTTTAGATGCAATTTGTTTTCTTTGATCGAGTATACTTTTCATTCTCTTAGATAATAAAAGAAGTGCCATGTACCTTAAAAGAGGATGTCCCCCAGTTCGATGGATGGACATGTGGCATCCACAGTATGCTGAGACATAGCAGTGGTTGTGAGGATGGCACACGCCTGGCAAGGTTTCTTTTCATTCTGTTACACATATGTGCACAATGAGCTGTAACCAACTCAGTGCTACTTTAACATTTGCCTTACATGCCTTGTAAGCCATGGGCCAAATCTGAATGGTAATTGTGGCAAAATGTTTTTTATTACGTCATCTCATAAACCAGGACTCTGCAAACTATGACCTGTTACCTGTCTGTTTCCAGACATAACGTTTTATGGCTCTCATCGCAATCTGACCCTTTATAGAAAACTTTGCTTATCCAAGGATGATGAAACTCTGTCTCACATACTTTGGGCATGTTGTAAGGAAGGACCTATCCTTGGAGAAGGACATTGTGCTTGGAAAGGTGGAGGGTCAAGAAAGACCCTCAACATGATGGATTGACTAGTGACTGTTGCAGTGGGTCAAGTGTATTAGAGATGGTAACATGGTACAAGGTAGGACAGCGTTCAGATCCATTGTTCATAGGGTCATTAGAAGTTGCAGTCAACTCGATGGCACATAACAACTACAATATAAATAAACACATGATGGTGTGGGTAAGACCAAATGCAATGTTCTGAAAAGATAGGATGATTACTGTAAGATGTGGCTGGTTGGAAACATTAGCAGAGGAGATGCACTATGAAAGGGATTTCATCATTAAATAAGGGGAGCAGATAAAGAAGGGAATTTTGTTGGGGGGGGGAACACAGCAGGGGTGCAGGCTTTAGGAATGAGCAGATTTGGAGCATGTGGGGCCATTTTGAAGACTGCTTTTTGCCAGCTTGGAGTTGGACGAAAGTGAAAATGAAGTGGAATGGGTGAGATCTTTGATACGAGACTTAAAAGCGAGGCTGCGGAATTTGCATTTAATCTGACAGGCAATTGAAAACTCACTATGAAATCTTCCCAGGGAAACGATGTGATGGAAATAACATTTTAGGACTATTAATCTGACAGCAATGTATGGGGTGAACTCAAGCATGGAGAACCCCCCAGCCTGAGCCGAGTAAGCCTGGCAGCAGTGCTGGGCTGATGAGTCTAGAAATGGAGAGGAGAGACCTGGAATGCTGCAAAGAGTGAAATGGATTTTGTGGCTGACTGGAAAGGAAGTTAAGAGAGGAGAACTGGGGGAAACGGAAATGAGGGTTTTTATGAGAGGAAGTATGTGTTTAGTTTTCAAGTTTTTGATGTTTTAGAGCCTTATGGAAGTGAGAGTAGGGAGGCATTTGGAGATCTGGAACTAGATAATTGTTCGTTGAGCTCTGGTTGAGTTTTTATGAAGGAGCTATAGCAGAGCACTTGGAGTCCTTTTGTAGAAGCAAGGTGTGTGTGTGGGGGGGTTTAGAAGTAGAGAGGACAGAGGTAGAAGAGGCCAGTAGAATAGCTTTCCCTAGCATTTCTAGATTAGAGGCTTTGATAGCCAGAAAAATGTGGTGAATTCTGAATTAAAAGTTAGATATCTGGCGTTAGAGTCTCTTAGATTCTTTAGTATAATAATGTATACTATTTTTTTTCTATTCTCTTTCATTTGTTGACTCATGCAGATAGTTAAGACCTATTTTCTACTACATATCATTTTCTATATAGGCCCTTTATCAAATGATAGTCTCTTTATAATGTCTTCTTATCTTTTTTTATTATTAAATTTTAATGAACATTTACAGAGATTTTGGGTTTTCATTCATTCATTGATGCACTAATACTATTCTTTTTATCTTCAGTTAATGTTGCTTATTCTAACAGTAGCTTCATGTGTCCAACTCCACCTGAGACCTTCACTGAATATCTAGTCTATGTGTGATACTTAACCTCCAAACTGGAATTCCTGCTTTTCCTGCCAAACTTGTTTTTCCCCCTCAGTTGATGACAATTCTTTTGTTTCCTATTGGTGCAAACCACTACAGTTGTTGTTAGTTGCCATCAAGGCGGGTGTGACTCATAGTGACCCTGTGAACAAAAGATCTGGATCTTATTCTGTCCTGCGCGTCCTCACCCAAGAGCTCATTGTGGCTGTCACCACATCAGCCCACCTGATTGAGGGTCTTCCTCTCCTTCGCTGACCCTCCATCCTTCCCAGCATCACGCCCTTCTCCAAGGAATAGCACCTCCTGGCAGTATTCCCAAAGTATGCGAGGTGAAGCCTCATCATTCTTGCCTCCAAAGACCACTCTAGCTGTACCCTCTCCAAGACATATCTGTCTGTTATTTTGGCTCTTAATGGGTTGTTTAGTGTCCTTCTCCAACACTACAGCTCAAAGGCATCCATTTTTATTCTGCCATCTTTATTCATTGTCCAGATCTCACATGCATAGCAGGTGACCAGAAAGACTATGACTTTAATCAGAAGCGCTTAGTCTTCAAACAGACACAATTATTCCTCAGTAATTTGGAGAGGTCCCTAACTGCAGATTTTCCTAGTGCAATGCATCTCCTTATTTCCTGACTGCTGATACTAAAGGTATTAATGTGGATCAAGTGAGATGAAGTTGTTGACAGTTTCAATCTCTTCTCCATTCATTATGATGTTGCCTTTTGGTCCAGTGGT
>NW_006399764.1:11450154-11452136 GCF_000299155.1 Elephantulus edwardii | reverse complement strand
TATCACGGGTTATTGTTGAGTCTCCTTCCAATCCTGATGCCACATGCCTCTTTACAGAGTCTAGCTACAATATGAAGTACTAAATTGTTTTGTTTAATATATAACATGATATATAACATGACCAGAGGATATTGAAGTTAAAAGTAAAGTTGCAGAGATCAAAAACCTTGGAGTCATCCTTGGCGTCTTTTTATCTCCTATGTCCTCATTCAACCCATGAGCAACTATGTTGGCTCTAACCTCACATCTGTCAAGCATCTGCCACTTCTCACCTTCACAGTCATCCTTCCAGTGGCTCAGAAAACCTTTTCATGGTAAAGCGTCTCATTGTCTCTTTGACTTCATTTACCATTTTCTTTCTCTACTCCTGTTAATATTTATATCCTCAGAAATGGGTAGGTTGCTGTGAATGGAAACATACTTAATAGCAGTGAGGTTTTGAGCCAGTCTTTTTCTAATTGGTCTCTGCATTTGCTGGCATGTGTCTTAGGGAGCTCTCCTGGCTGGTGGTAAGAAGCTGTGCAGTATTCCTGAGGGCATAACATTTGAATCCATCAGTTGCTCTATGTGAGAAGGAAGAACAGACTCCCACTGGGTGACTGTCTCTAAAAACTGCCTGGAGGGTCAACTATGAGTCTGCTCAGACTCAGGGCGCACGACAACAACAGGCCTTGTGAGGCATCTTATTACCTTATCATTTTTCTCACTCTAGGGAGCTGCACTGCTAAGCCAAAGACTGGAGCTCTGTGCTGGTTCGAATCCCCATGTGGCTCTGTGATCTTCTCCCCTGGACTTTACAGCCACTGAGGACCTGCTAGATAGAGTCAGCTGGGAGTTGGTTCTCACTGGATGCCCATGAGGGTTGAGAGGTATTATCTCTCCTTGTGACACTTTCCCCCAGTTACCAGTGCCATTGTCTCATTCTTGTTAAAATAGCAAGTGCCCTTCCCATTATTCTATTCTGTGAGTTGCTTTCAACATTCTAACATTTCCTTTACTCTTGACTTGGTTTTTATTTCCATCATCTGTCTCTGCCTGCTAGATTGTAAGCTCTGCGAGAGTAGGGATTCTTCTCTATTTCGTTAAGTCCAAGCACCCTGAACAGTAAGCACATAATATTTATCTGTTAAAGGAATACATTAAATTGCATGATTGGAATAGAATATTAAGTATTTTTCTCGTCTCCCTTCCAACTCCCCACCACCCCAGGCTTCACCACACCTTTTTTCCTCCCTGAAAATTTCTATGTCTGGGATTTCCCTGGCACACTCATTTGAAAATTTCATTGTGATGTATTATGTAAATCAAATGAAATGCTTATTCTGGGAAAGATGTGATTGATAGAACTGGGAAGCTGAAGAAATTTTAGCCCTTGTAGGCTGATGAGTAGATTTAGATAGGGAACATGCTTTACAGTGTTAGAGACATCTTTCCAATGCAGTAGAATATAAAATTTAAGGTAATTAAGTTGAACATAGACATTGAAGAAGAAACTTAGATTAGTTAGCCAGTGATTCAAGGAATTTAGTTTTGGCATAAAGGTGGGAAAGTAAGCTGTAGATTCTAGACAAGGTGCACCCCTTTTTTGAGATTAGGAGAGCTTGGTTTGATTGTCTGTTGTTCTATAAGGTAACCTACGATATTGTGAGCAACCTCAGTGGTCTAGTACTTTATGTATTGGACTGTTAACCAAAAGGTCATCGGTTCCAATCCACCAGGAACTCCTTGGGAGAAAGATGGTTAGTATCCTTCTGTGAATATTTATAGCTTCACAAACCTGATGGAGGATTGTTGAATTGAAATTGACTTGATTATAATGCATAAAGTATTGTAGTGGCATAAACTTTTTTTTTTTAGCTATGGCATAAACTTTTTTTTTTTAGCTATGTTATGACAGGTTGTTTTTGGTGACCTTCCCCAGTGCAGCTTCCTGTCCTCCCTCTCTGGCCGGTTTTTCCTGGGTTTTACTTGAAAGACGCCTC
>NW_006399764.1:11445777-11448424 GCF_000299155.1 Elephantulus edwardii | reverse complement strand
TGTTGTGCATAGGGTCGCTATGAGTCGAAAACGACTCGACGGCACATAACAACAACAATGTTATGACAGGTGTCCTAACATTTACATTTTCAGAAAGTAATATGATATAATAAGGACTACATGAGAAATGATTAAAGTAGGATTCTTAGGTTCTCCTCTGATAGTTTTGCCTCATGTCCCTGTTTCACCACTTACCCTACTCCATCCGTGTTTTTGAGAGCCCTATAAGAATGAGAGGTGTGAAGCAAATATTAAAAGATGGCACCACTTGTTTGCCTGTTCCTCCTTCACAGGAGATGCAGTCTGCTTTAATGTGCACATTTCTAAGTTATTTCATGAAAATTGCTACCTAGGTTTCACACTTGTCACTAGCAGTTGGGTTAATGTAGAAATGAACGCTTATACCAAAGTGAGACATAGTTTAAAACATGACCGTCTGGCTCTCCCTAAGAACTTTTGATACTTAAAAGCATCCATTTGATTTAGATTTGCAGTTGGAATACTTTAATCATATTATGTGGGCTTGAACTTTGAGGTGGTTTCCCTCCCCCCCCCCCGCCTCCATAGTGTGAATTCATGTTTCAGGGTTAGTTCTTCGGGAAAAACCAAGAGCTGTTGGGCATTTTAGTTCTTTTTCAGTGGTGGCATTTGAGTGTTGAAGTGATTAATGCCAAGGATTCCTTTGCAGAGCCGTGTGCTTTGTTCCTATTGTTGTCTTTGGAAATGAATTACTTTAATATTATTTGAGGAAGATACCAGATTTGTTTGTGTTCCTCTTTAGGATTAACACGTATTCTTTTCTTTTGATTACAGACTTTATATATGTACATGCAAGAAAAGCAAAAATGTCAGACGATCTCAGGAAAAGGTTTGAATTTCCAAATTCTCTTATCCAGTCACAGGTAATTTTTGTCAATCTATTAATCTATTTTTTCTTCATGGTAATGAACTTTTGGTGGATTGTTCATTGCGCTTTATATTTTTAACATGTATTTTATTCTACAGGAAGAAATTAGACTACTTTATTAAACTTTTGTGTCTGTTAATTTAAAAAATATATTCAATAGAGGAAAGTAAAGATTTGAATTTGATCATTTTTGTTAATTTCAATTTATATTGTACTCTTCTTCCTAGAGATAATAAAACCTTGATTAACTGAGAGGCCTCTGGATATGTATTTTTTTCTTGTCTAAAATTAATTTTTGAGGATGGAAGAAAAATGCTACATTTTATTACACTCCATCATGTGGTATAAGGGATTAATATTTTAAAAGAGTTATTTTTGACCTTTGTATTAGAATAATGACATTTAATCATTAAAGTATCCTGCATGAAAAAAATTTATATACTTACTAAGGCAGGATATTGTGATAATACATTATAGAGATGTTATCTTGAAATAATTTCCATTTTCAATAATTAGGATTGAAACAACGTTTTTCTGGTTAGCCCTCCACTATGTAGAAGCATCCGAGTTAATCGAAGTCTGTCTGATAATAACTTACTGCCTTTTTTTATAAGAATAAACCCAAGGATCTGGAAGAAACCTTCCTGAAGACTTAATGATGGGCAGCATCTTGCCTCCTTTCAGCAGTTAACTTCGGTGATGCCTGCCATGGAATTGACTTAGCTGGGGAGTGGAGAACCCTTTCATGAGGAGTAGAACGCTCGTTATGAAAGATTCCCCTTTACCTGACTGGGTTGGCATCATGTCCTGTTCTGTGTAGCACAGAACCTTACCATGGAGAAGAAAACAAAGGCTTGGCGGAGACCATCAACAGTTACTATCTGTCTGTGCTTGGATCTTTTCCCTTAGCATAGAGAAGCTTGTGTGTCTTACTGTTCTGATTAAATGGAAAGTGTATATGTTTAAGTTGATGGAGGATATCCATTTACATTGTGGTCATGGAAGGTACAGTGACAATATAGCTAGTTTAGAAACACATTTTGTAGCCTTAAATCAATTTAGGTTGTATTTTCTGATATTAGGAGGATTGGTTGAAAAGTAAATTAGAGAAATTGAACCAGATGGGGGATGGTGGCATGTATATTATTAAGCATAAATTCTTTGTCTTTTGCTGAATATGACCTGTTCCTTTATTTTCTTGTTTCTTATTGGGTTTATTAGATCTGCATATTTTTCCAGTCCGTCTTATTTGTTTGTGATCATTGTTCAGTATAAATACCAAATTTATGTAATTTATGCATGTTTCTCCCCACATTTTAACTTGTTTGCATTTGTTGCATCTTTTAATTGGTGGCAGCTTCTATCTAATTGTTACTGCCTGCATATGCATGAATTTGGCTGTCATTTTCTAAATAAAGCTAAAAGAACTCTTTCAATAATATAAAAATGAAATTTTTTTATATTCTTTTTTAAATTTAAGAAAAGTTTATACTGGTTTACTTACAAAGTTTGTATACATTGTTTTTTTAACAAGTGCTGAATATCACCAATAAATGCCCATCCTTTTTCTTTCTTAATGATGTTTGAAGTAATGATGTGTCTTGCAATTATCGGCCAGTTATAGTCTATAAAATGTGGTGTATTTTTTTTTCTTTAAAATGTGGTATATTTTGTATTCACATCCAGGGCAACATCTGTTATCTGAAATACTTCAATTGGTATACCATCTATTCCTGGGGC
>NW_006399764.1:11431633-11443558 GCF_000299155.1 Elephantulus edwardii | reverse complement strand
AACAACAACAACAACAACAACATATTTTGTATACATATATTCAGGCTGTTCATGGCCCTCAAGTCTTCTTATTAGCCCTCTTACCAGGAGATAAGAAGCAGTACATTAATCTGAACTTAATAGGTATGTAAATTGGTGACTTATGTGGCATATCTGATACCCTCAAACATTGCGGCCATATACTGATTTAACATTTGAAATAGAAAAAGAAATGAGGAAGGAACAGGTTCTGTGTTTTTATTTGTTCTCTGTAGACTTTGTAAGAGTAACAACTTTTTGTAAATACATTAGTCCCAAGTCTATAATGAATAGTTCTGCAACAGCCAGACCCAGAGGCCTAGTGGTAAGAAGTTGCACTGCCAACCCCAAGGCAAGTGATTTAAATCCAGTAGCTGCTCTGTCGGAGAAAGATGGGCATTCTCCTCCCATTGGATTTGTGACCTCTGAAATCCCACTAGAGGGTCAGCTGTGAGTCACTTCGAACTCAATGGCACGTAACAACAACAGCGTATTCAGAATAATTGTCGCTGTTTCTAGTCTACTGGCTCTAAGATAATAGTACTCGGTAGAGCTGAAGACTCAGTAGAACGAAACAAAGAGGGAAGGAATAATCAGATTTGTGGATTGATGTAGTCAACATTCCTGTTAGAGTCTTGAGATGAATTTTGAGTTCTTCGGCTAAGACAGGATTTGGGAACTTTTTCAGAGAGAAATTTAGAAACTGAACACTTACTAGAGAGTGAACACCTATGAGAACATAATGAAGGAGTCAACATAAATGAGTCTAGAGGAGGGAAAGGGTTGTGTTTCAGATTCGTGTGAGCTGTTGTCACCAAGATCAGAGTTGTTGCCATTTTCATGAATGGCATTAGGAAGCATGCCCCATTTCATTTGGGTACAAAGTTGATTTTAAAAAACTGGGGCTTTTGGTTTGTCTCATGTTTAATGGATTAAGCAATCTCAAATTACTGTCTAATGCCGAGTGACAGCAGGGTAGCTTTGGCAGAATAATACAGAGCATTTGCCCTCCTAACGCAAAGGCTGCACATCTTGAGCAGTTCAAAGCCACCAGCAGCTCCTCTAGGGGGGAAAAATATGGGCATTTTCCTCCCATTAAGATTTCCGGTCTCAGAAATCCAAGGTCACTGTGAATCAATATAGACTTGATGGCAATGACTTTTGAGTGTCAAGTGACAGCAATTTGAGTGGAAAATCTGGCATTTTTCTTTTTAAATTTTTTTTTATTTTAATGAAAGTTTACAGAGACTTTGGATTTCCATTCATTCATTGTTGCACATTTCCTCCCTGCCCATCCCTCCCCCAATTCACTGTTCTCTTTGAAAAGTTAAAAAAAAATTTCTCTTATTGTTATACAATCTCTCCCTCATCCAAGTCCACTCCACTGTGCATCTTTTATTCTGGACTCCTGTCATGACAATAATACCTAATCATATATTCCTCCTAAACAGTTCTCTCCCTCATCTGTTTCAATGAAGTATACAAATTTATCCCCTCTTAGGTTCCTCCCAACTCTGATGTCATACCTGTTTTACAACAGTGGCACTATGCAGTATTTGTCCTTTTGTGACTGAGATATTTCATTTGGCATAATGTCCTCCAGGGTCACCCATTTTGAATAATATTGCATGAGTTTCTTGTTTTTCAATACAGCGTAGTATTCCATTGTGTGACTATACCACAGCTTCTCTTTCCGTTCGTTTGTTGATGGGCACTTGGGTTGTTTCCAACTCTTTGCTATTGCAAATAAACCTGCAATAAACATGGGTGTGCATATATCTGCTTGGGTGGCGGTTATGGTTTCTTTGGGGTATAACTTAAGTGTATTTATTGGTAACCTGGGATAATAATGATTATCTGTTGGGTTGTTAGGAAGTTTAGAAATTATGCGTGTAGAGTGCCTATGCAGTGCCTGTTACATAGCACGTATTTGGGGGAAATATTATTAATTTTGAGTGTCTTGCCTGGCATACTCACATTCATATCAATCAGTATTGATATTGGTTAACTTAAAAAACACTGTTTGGAGGCAACCTCAGAGTGAGTATATTAATTCATTTTGTTTCTTTTTCATTAAGGCTGTTGGTCATCTTATTGCTGCAGTTCTAAAAGAAAATGGTTATTCAGAAAAGATCCACCAATCAACAAGCCAGGTCTGTGTTTAATACTGTGATTTAGTTCTGTTCGATGCTTCTACAAGCTGGAGCACATATGTGCTTCTCGTTTCCTCGTAGATTGATAGTCATCAAAAGGAATTTTTTAAACTGCTTTCTGCTCCTGCCCCTCCTTGATTCTTGTGCCATCTCTTTATAGCATGCATTCAAATTTTTAAGTTTGCTACAACAGGCTTCATGAATGATATATGGAGGGGACAAGGGGAGAATTCTTTACACTATTGATGATAAATTGCAGAGGTAGGATGAGAGGAGATAAGCTTTAGAGAAGGTTGAAAGGATTGCCTCTGAGGTAATCCTTTTGGTTAACAGAGACAGTGGACATTGCACCTTTGAGTGTAGACGATTTCTCATCCTTCAGGCCAGCTCTGGATGTGAATTCTAAGTTGGGAAGGTCATGTATTAACAGTAGGAACTAGAGGAACTATTCTTGCACAGGGTAGCCTAGTGTCCCAATTAAGAGTCTTGCTTACTGAGTTACACCAGTTGGATTTTGGTTGACCAGAAGTGTAAATTTTGACAGGCTGATTGGGAACTTGCTTAAGAGGGATACTTAAAGAAATACTCTATCAGAAGAACATAAAAGATGAACATAAGGGGGGAAGTTTCCCCCAAGAGAGAGAAAAAGAAATTATTTTCATTCTATCACATTCCCTTGATTAGCTACTTCAGTTTCAAGTTTTTACAGCTTCTATTAATGCTTTGAAGTAAATGTAGGGACATAATAATTGGCCTTTATTTGGTGTTTGTATGCAGTCAAACTAGGTTTCCTGAGAATCCTGATCTTTATCCTATCTGTAATCACATTATAGACTCTGAAAAGATCTAGTGGTTTTACTTGACTGCCAGGATTTATTGGATATCAAATCTCTGCAACGAAGTGTTTCCTCTTTTAATAAATGAATGCCTACTTGCATGAGGTCCCACCATTACCTGTGGCAACCATTGGCTTATTTTTGTTTTCTGATGCAGTAATGGAGAAATGACATTTAGAGCCCTTGAAAGTGTTCATACAGGTGAATAAATTTTCTTCTCAGTTAAGAGGAGAAATGGAATATAAATCTTTCCTTCCTGCAGCGATGACTGGTAACTGTATTATTCCTTTAATAGTGGGATTCCAAGAAGTTCTTAGAGCCAAGGCCAGTGGGAAAGTGGCCACAATACGAGGCCAATTTCCACTCTTTCTTTTATTCTTTGAGTTGTGAGAGTCTTTTTTTCCCTATTATTTCTCCAAATGATATGATTCCCTATTTAAGTCATGTCAGGGAGAAGAAAATAACTTCATTATATGCATTTGTATTTTTTTTTTTTATGGTGAGAAAAATTTATTACATTTAGAATTAGCCCGCTGGACTCAGTTTAGATGATCCCAATTTTGTTGGCAACATCCAAAGCATCATAATCAGGAGCAAGTCGAACATAGGCCTTCTTCTCTCCATCAGGCCTAATCAAAGTGTTGACCTTGGCCACATCAATGTCATAGAGCTTCTTTACAGCTTGTTTAATTTGGTGCTTATTGGCCTTGACATTCACAATGAACACAAGTATGTTGTTATCTTCTGTCTTCTTCATAGCTAACTCAGTGGTCAGGGGAAATTTGATGATGGCATAGTGGTCAAGCTTGTTTCTCCTGGGAGCACTCTTCCGGGGGTATTTGGGCTGCCTTCGGAGTCTCAGCGTCTTAGGCTGCCAGAACGTGGGTGACGTGCGGATCTTCTTTTTTTTTGGCTGTGGACGCCCTTCAGGACGCCTTCTTGGCCTTCAATGCCTTTGCTTTGGCTTCAGTTTTGGGAGGGGCAGGGGCTTCCTTCTTCGCTTTCGGCGCCATCTTCGTAGAAAGCGCATTTGTATTTTTTGAAAAGAGATAAAGAAATGACACTGTATGTAAGTGTAAATGGATTGAACATATACATTCACATCACTAACAGGGTATTTTTTTTTAAATCAAATATCTTGTGATAGTTAGGAGAACTTCTGTTATTAGGCGCGTGGAGCTAGTTAGGACTCCTCACGACTGTATGAACAGCGGATCTAACCTTCGCCCTATCCTGTGCCATCCTCATCACCTTAGCCATGCTCAGTCTCACTGAGGTAGTCACTGTGTCAGTCCATTTCATCAAGGGTTGTCCCCCCCTTTGCTGACCCTCTCCTTTTCCCAGTGTGATCTCTGTCTCTCCAGGGTCTTGTTCCCCTTGAAAATATGCCTAAAAAAAGAACGATGAAGTTTCAGCATCCTCTCGGGAGCACTGTGGTTGTACTTCCTGTAAGACAGTTTTGTCTGAACTCCTGGTCTTGTAGGGCTTTTCAGGATGAAGAACTTCTGTGTATTTATATGCCCTTCGGTGCTTCTATCAAAGAAAACAGATTTAGTGCATGGGGATGAGGAGATCATGCCTAGACTTTTGCTGGTAGTTGAAGAGTTAGCAGTTTGCTCATTGTCTGCAGTCTTTTTTCCTTCTCTCTGGACCCAAACCTGAGTTCGGTAGTTGTGGGGCAGGGACATGCATGGTCGGTGGATGAGCAAGGGGGGCGTGCATGGGAGAGCTTGATGATGGAAGAGCAGGAAATTTCAGAAAATGCTGCTGGCCTCCTTGCTTTGAAGAATAAGTTAGAATTGGTATAACTAGGGGAGCTCTGGTGGCCTAGTGGCAAGGAGCTGCAACTACAATTCCAGAGGCGCACGGTTCGAATCCACCAGATGCTCTGCTGGGGAAGGAGGGACAATCTCCTCCTGTACCAGTCAAATCTGATTTGACGGTACACTCACACAAATAATAAAGTAAAAAAAAAATAAGAAAAAAAAAGAATTAGTATAACTAATATCCTAATTTAGTATTCTAATTAGTATAACTATTATCCTAGTGTCTGGTTGATAGTTGTAGAGAGCTTCAGGCCTTCTGTTCACAGGGTCTCTGTGAGTCGTGCTTGAGTTGAAGGCAATCAACAACAACAACAATATCCTAATATTGCTTGTATCTCACTAAAATTGCTTGGTTAAAGAAATAAGCTAGAGTCTGAGTTCAGTGTTGACCCTTCCATTGATATTGTTGTGTCACTTGAACTCTAGTCATCCCTCCCCTCACAGCCTGCCTTGTTTTACATCTGAGATACTAGGTGAGAGAGAGACATCACATCAGGACATATCCATTATTGCTCTTGAAAACGGACATCAGTCCAGGGAACGACAGCAGCCTCATTTCTGTATAGGAAAGTTGGCCGACCGTGAATGAATTATGCTTTGGCCAGTAGTTGATGTGTGTGTGTGTGTGTGTATATTTGTGTATGTATGTGTGTGTTCCTCATTGAAACCTCTTTTAACCACTGGTTGCCTTTCAGACTCCGGCTTTGAACTTGCTGTGGGAGAAGTGTTGCAGCGACAATGGGGTGGTTCGGACAGCCTGCTGTGAGGGCTTGGTGGCTCTTGTTGCTCAGGACCATGCAGAGTTCAGCTATGTCCTCAATGGGATCCTCAACCTGATTCCCTCTACCAGGTACTCCTCTCAGCTTGATCGGTTTGTCTGGAGAGAAAGTCACTAATTTGCTATTCAGGCTCCACATTCATCTTATTTGCCAGTTGTTTTCCTAGGATGTTAAGCAGTCGTTATTTCATATTTTGATGTAACTATGCTGATTTAAACTCTGAAGTGTTGGAATTTGTGGTCACTTACTATATAGGCAATGCTTGGGATACAAAATGAGACCTGTTCCTAACTGTAGGGATTTGTAGGTGGGTCGGAACAGGAGTATATGAGTCACATTTAGCCTTGCGTTAGTGCAAGAGGAGTCTTGATGCCTTTCAAGCCGGCACATGCAACACACAAGTAAAGGTGTTTGTGATGAATTATTTTATAAGTAGGGGTTGATTGACTTATTTCAAAGTGAGTGGAGTTTACATGATATTAAAGGTCAAGTAGGGAGCTCTGGCGGCTAAGTCCCAGGGAAGATGTTCTGTAAGACCAAAGAACATATTTTTAAGGGTCAAGTAGGGAGTTCTCGAGGCTTAGTCCCAGGAGAACTGTGCTGCAAAACCAAAAGCAGCACCTCTCGGGCAGTTCAGATCCACTGTTGACACTGCAGTCGCCT
Organism: Elephantulus edwardii; assembly: GCF_000299155.1. NCBI lineage: Eukaryota > Metazoa > Chordata > Mammalia > Macroscelidea > Macroscelididae > Elephantulus > Elephantulus edwardii. Next base: position 11,437,283 of record NW_006399764.1, on the reverse strand, counting down.
CTCCTGCAATTTACAGCCTCAGAAATCCCACTGAGGGTCAATTATGAGTTCATTCCAACTTGACAGCAATGAAGGAAGGAGGGCGGGCAGAAAGCACGCGGTTTGAACCTACCTGCAGCTCTGTGGGAGAATGAGGAAAGAGAATTCGTTTTCTCCCATGCAGTTTACTGCATCTGCAAACTACACTGGAGGGTCTGCTTCTCCCCTGCAGTTACTGCATCTGGAAACACACTGGAGGGTCAGCTCTGGGTTTTTCTGACTGGACGATATATAACAACAACTGTGATATTGTATACATGCATAACCCAAAAAGATATATGTCTGAATTTTTATGGTTTTAAAACTAGAAATTGTTGCTCACTGCACATAGTATGATTTATCTTGCATTCTTTAGTTAGAAATGATCTTAGACATTATTCCATAAAATATATAAAGATTTCCCCAGCAGTACAATATACTATTGTTTGGTCTTGCTTTAATTTACTATTTTCCTATTGTTTGTAATCTCTTCCAATTACAGACAATGCTTCTATGAATAATCTTACACATATGATTGACCGCTCACATTTAAGGTTCTTTTGAAATATGTCCAAGACGTAGGAGAAAGCCTTGAATGTTACCATAATCAAATATAACTTTAATAATGGAAGGATCTAAGGGGGGGGTGTACTTGAAGTTCCTTTTTTGAGAATGTTCATGCTGTCTAAATTATTAGCTGCAGACTAATGTAGATTGAGTGGACCCTGAAGCAAGCTAATTTAAGTTTTTAATCAGTTTGATCATAAAATGTGTTACATAAGATTCAAGTTTTCTTTATTGCTAACACCAGTGATGCTAATTTTTTCTGTGTCAGGAAACAAATTTCTTGATTTAGGTTCCCCCCCCCCACCCCAAGTAGCCCAACTCTGTGGTTTGTAGTGATTACAAAGACTATACTTTGCACTCTTTCTGTTTTGTTTTGTTTTTTTTAAAGAGTAAAGGAAAATGAGAATCAAATTAAAGAAAAGCAGCTAATAGCAAACAGACCCAGAGAGCTCATCTTCCAAATGCTGAGGAAGAAGCCATGTGTGTTAGGAAACCGTCTCTGTCTGAAAGGAGGAATAGCTTTCACTGCTGTATTCTTGGCTGAGATACTTTTAGGTCAGCCGTGCCTAGTACCTGAGTTTCTGTGCTTCTCGTTTTAAAGCCTAAACATTCGTTAAAATAGAAAAGTACCTTGTCAACAGGACCACATGGTGATCACTCATCTTTGATTTAGAGATACAACTCTAAAATGTTTTCATCTTGTTTGTGTGCTAGTTTAGTTTCCTTTAGATTTTGAAAGAGGAGCAGAGAAAATGTGAAGAAGAGGGAGAGAGAATGAGAACAGTGAATGAATGAGAATGAGCAGCAGCCCACTGTAGAGTGGATCTTCAGAGAAGGGGCTGTCGGGAGCTCTGGAGGATTGTACCTCACGTAAGAAGCGGTTAGGAAAAAGGGAAGGCAAAGACCATTTGTCCTAGTTTTGTAACCTGTTCCTTACTCCTTTGCAGGTCTTGTCTGTGAAAGTCCCATGGCTCATGTCTGGCTCCCTGCACCCCCACCTCTTCTTTAAAACTCAGCCCACAGTTTAGAAAACGTGGTCTAGAGCCTGCAACATTGTGTAGTCTAATTCTGAAAAAGACTTGACATTTGCAAAACTCTGGTTGTCTAAACTTGAGGGAGTGGCTGGGAAAGTGTTTGGCTCTGTTTGAGAGACTGTTCTCTTCAAAGGAATACAGTATTTTGATGTCCACCAGTGTTTTCAGTTCAAAGCCGAGGCAACATGAAACAATTGCCAGTGAGTTTTTATAGCTTCTGTAAACAAAGACATGGATTTAAGGGCTCTAAAACGTTCTTTTAATCAGTAAATCAGTTGGAAGAAAAAATTTCCCTAGGGAGGGTAAAGCCAAGAAAGGGACCACAAGGAACCACACTAAGGAAATGACTATCACTAGATTAATGTGAGTTTCGAAGAAATGAACTAAACCAGAAATGAGTGAGACAAACAAGAGTGAATGCTTTCCCTGCCCTTTAAGGCTTTGCCTCCTTTGCGTTTAAATGGTTTTTGTTTGTACTTTTTTTATTTTTTGGTTAAACATTGACTTTATCTTAAGATAAAGTGACCCAAAACAAGAAGTTTCCAGTTTTTATTTCATTAGTGTTTTTCCTTTCTTAACTGCTCTGCTTCTGCACTGCTCGCACCCATTGTTACAGTTGCTTAGTAACGGTGTTGTGAATAACAACCTTCCTCTCCTGTGGAACCAGGTATTCAGTTTTTGATACTGAGGTGTCATGACAGCCTGTAATTTGGGCTCGATGGTTTCCCCCACCTTCATTTAAAAACATGCTTGGTAGGTGGGTTTACTGTAGATACAACTAGGCTAGCGTTTGCATTGTAAGCCTTTTGCGCTTCTAAACAGGAAAGGCACATGTAATCGATGCATCCTCATTAGTGTGGAATTAACGGCATTTTTTTTTTATAAAAAATATTAAATTATTAAAGTCTGTAACATCTGCCTTGTATGAAATTTTACATAGGATATTAGACATTCTGAATTCTGATTAAAGCTATGGGACTCTGAGTCTTTTGATCACGGAGTGAGGATCAGTCGTTGAGAATGATTCTGATAATTATTTGGAATTATGATTTAAGATAATGAGAATATTTTTCTCTCTCAGGTTCTTCTTTTTAAAAATGATCCTGTTCCTTGGGAAGCTTTAATTACTTTGATTTCTTGTAGGAAATGACTAGCAAACTATTAGAAACTGTATTTATCTCATATCCTATTGTTGAAGCTTTTCTGTGCTGTTTGTTGTTGTTGATTTTTGTCAAGTTGAGCACAACTCATAGCGGCCCTATGAATAAAAGGCCTGACGCCTTTCTGTAACTATTGCCATTTATTGAAATCGATAGAGTTTCCAGAGGCATGTTGTTTAGGAAGTAGGTGCCACATGCTATTTAGCATCTTTATTTGGCAGGAGAAGAATCTAAGAAGTATCTGTTTATGGAGTTTCCTTCAAGGCTCAAGGAAGACAGAATTGGTGGGCTGAAGACAGTTTAGTTAGCGTGCTTTGACCTGCAGCTGAGTGTCAGAGTATTGCTGTGATGGATTTGATGAAGCTTTAGGATCTGTATCACCACTGATGCCATTGCTCAGTCAACTCTTACCTGAGACTGACGGAATTACCTGGATGTGTGTGTCTCTTTATGTCTTAAATATTCGTAAGTCTTTTTGCTGTTTCCAGGGAGCCTTCTTTCTTTTTCCCCTCCCCCACCCCAGTCTTGTATTTTTCTCTAAAACCACAAAATCTTTCTGAATTTGTAACTCATAACCAGAAGAGAGACACCAAACACTTTGCTGTCTAGGACAATCTGTCCTTCTTTTTAAAAGCTATTTTAATGAGCTTTAAGTGAAAGTTGGTGCAGCGTGTTGTTGGTAACAATCCCCGCATTGTACCAATGATCCACGTTTCCATTCCACGTGCCCTGTTGTCTGATTTCCCTGCCTTCTCATCTTTGCTTTTGGTCGGCTGTATTCTCCTCCCTCCCCTCTTAATATTAGTTGATTATGTTGAAGTCTTTGTAACAAAATCTTCCATTGTAAGAGTCCTGTGTTTACATCAAGATGGCTCCAATGACTTAAGAATAGTGCCCAGTGAACACATGTTACTGTTATAATGGCAAAGTGCTTCTAAAGAAATGGAGCTCTTTTTTGGTGCTTAGAAGACAAATGAGTATACAGAACTCTCCCAAGCCAGGATTCAACCACACTGTAGCTCTTTGATGTTTTAAAAAGAAGCCTTTTCCTCCCACACATTAAAGCATCAAACCTGGAAGCCTTTCATTTCCCGTTTATCTTCTCTTTGCCTCTGCTGTGTTTACTTTTCCTTCATATAATTTTGTAATGAGCTTAGTAAACAATCCGATCATTAATCTAATGCAATGAAATAACCAATCGCTCTCCAGTCGATTCTAATCATGGGGATCCCGTGTTACAGTAGAGCCGTTCTTCGTAGGACTTTTGGTGGCTGGAATGAATGAAGTAGCTTGCCAAGCCTTTCTTACTTGGTGACTGTAGGTGAACTCAGACCTCCAACATTTTTTTATTAATTCTTAGAATCACCCGTAAATTCTAATCTAGTGTTAAGATCCCTTCTTTATTTGTGACTTAATATGCTTAAAGTGGACTAAAATATCCTTTTCAGGAATCTTAGTTTTTCCTAGATAAAGATAGTTGTTGTTCTATGGTTGATTTTAATTACTATATTTTTTATAATTTAGCCAATTGCCCCCCCCCTTCCCTGCTTTGTATTATTTTGGAAGCCATGCAATTTTAATTGATCCATAGTCTTTCTCATGGGAAAATCTAGATTTTGGATCTTAGGGCCAGTGAAAATTGAGACTTCCTTTGCATCATCTCATACACTGTGCCATGACTCAGGACTGTTGTTTTCTTGACTTTTCTGGAGAGAATTTTTGAATCATTTCAGCTCATCCTGGCCCACTCAAGACAGGGGTGGGGGGGCGCCTTGCTCTGACGGATCCAGTAGAGGGCTTTGGGTGGTACCAGGCCTGGCTCAGGAGGCTGTGGCCGTCCTTGTGATGTGTGGATGACATCTTTGCCGACTGGAGGACTAGATGCTGTTGTGGACTAGCTCTCACTGGTGTGTAACTTTAAGGAACAGAAATTTATTTCCTCAGAGTTTTATTGGTTAGGCATCCAAATCAAGATGTTGGCCTTGTTCTTACTTTCTGGTAGTTATTGTTGTTGTTATATGTTGTCGAGTTGGAACCAATTCATAGCTGACCCTCCAGCAGGTTTTCAGAGGATGTAAATCACAAAAGAAGAGATTGCCCATCTTTCTCCTGCAGAGCAGCTGTTGGATTTGAACCCCTTGCCTTTGGACTGGTGGCTGAATGCCTTACAACTGGACCACCTGAGTCCACTTTCTTGGCATTTCGTGGTTCCCTAGGATCCTCACATGACATCTCTTTCCCCATGAATATGTATCTCTGTGTCCAGTCAGCTCTCAAAAAGTCCCACTTGGCTGTTAACAGAAACCAGCTGCTCTGTGGGCAAAAAGACCCAAAGATCTTCCATAAATATTGTAGTTTGGGAATACTGTGAGTTAGTTCTCCTCTATCATAGAGTTGAAATCTATTCAACAGCACACAATAATACTCTTCTCTTTTTATAACTCAAAAATGATCATATTTTGAGACTACCTACTTGACTTTGACTTTGTTAACAACAAAATCCCCATTTCTAAATAGGATTATATCCCCAGGTATAGAGGTTAGGATTCTAACACATACTTTGAGGAGATCCAGTTTAATGTATTATAGACTAAGACTTGTGTAAAAAGGATCCCTCAGCCTCAGCTAACCAAACTCTAACTTTGAAACAATTTTCAAAGAGAGATTGGGTCTGTTTTGCTCTGGCAGATAAAGGGAAATGGGTTAAATGAGTAAAGTGTCAGTGTCGAAGAGAACATACTTATTTTTTTTTTTAACTTTAAATTGCTGTGTTTTATTGATTATGCAAAAGCATTGGGCTGTGTGGATCACAACAAACTGTAGCTAACTCTGACAAGAATGAGAATCCCAGAACATTTGATTATTTTTTTT